>NC_060140.1:817596090-817904954 GCF_021461385.2 Schistocerca piceifrons | reverse complement strand
TGGACGACCGACATTGCCAACACTGACATCACGAACACTACACATTTTCTCAGGATTCACATTCTTGATTGTTAGCAGACTTAGACCGGTTGTCTTTAGCTTGAATTCGGTCTCAAACTTCCTTTGAGTCGCAGTTGGGCTGTTGTTGCTCGCATAGTAGGCCTTCACAAGCGCTATATACTCAGGCACACTGTACTGTGACATTTTCACGTGCAAATGGGCGACAACAACAAGACGCGTGCGAATGCGCGTTCAAATTCCCAGCGTGCCCAGAGGCTTACCGTGCAGTTTGAACGTTCTAAAGCGAACCGCTCAGTAGTTATGACGATTTTATTTCATATAGTTCAATAATTGTCACCCTGTAATTTGACGCGTGCACTAGCACTGTAGAAAGTGGGATGCCGTGTTTAGAGAAGAGTTTCAGTTTTGGGTTACAAAATTTCGTAAGTTCTATGTTTTCACTATTATCGTTCTATTGATTCAGTACTTCGTAAATACATATACTCAGGAAAGAATCACATCACTCTTAGAGTTATGACTAGACGAAACTACAATCGTTCAGCCAGAAGTTTGGGTTTTTTGATTGCTCAATGCATGGCACATTGAATTAGAATACATGAAACATTGGTTCACTTTATTACATGAATGAATAAAAGATTTACTTAAATTTGGCACAGATCTATACCTCAGCGTCACTTGATAAGTTAAAATTGTTATTGACTATTACAGCATCATTTAATGCACATACTAACAAAATGATCTCTTGCGGAACAATGTTCAACATTTAAGTTAACAAATCTACCAGGAATTTCAATATCCCGTTGGTCCTATACTGCTATGTTCACTCTTTCACATGAGGTCACGAACTGGAGCGAGTTATTGCATGCCAAACGCTGTGTTGACCTCAGTGTGAGGGTGCTGCAGTACTGTGGGAGAGGCGTGGTCTTTAGGAGCTCCTCCCATGCGTCATTGTGGATCGCAGCGGGCCCTCGCTAATGTCTGTGGTTATGATTCACGTTGTCGACTTCGATGTAACATCGCGATCTCTGAACAATACCACACATTACCCCTTTTCATTTTTAAATACTGTATGTACATTTTGTTTAAAGAACTACTTTCTTGGAATTTGTGTCTACGGTTGGATGGGTGGTTGATTTAGGGGAGCGGACCAAACAACGAGGTCATCTGTCCCATCGGATTAGGGAAGGATGAGGAAGGAAGTCGGTTGTGTCTTTTCAAAGGAACCATCCCAGAATTTGCCTGAAGCGATTTAGGGAAATCACGAAAAACCTAATCAGAGTGGTTGGACGCGGTATCGAACCGTGGTCCTCCCGAATGCGAGTCCAGTGTGCAGACAACTGCGCCACCTCACTCGGTGAAGTTGTCTCAAAACAGCTAAGTTTGTAAACTTACTGCTTATTCGCAAATGATAACAATTTGCTAGTAACAATGTCCAACGATCTAGATATGTGATATATTTTAATTTCTGCTAATGAATTCAAAATTGAAGTTCAATTAGTTTTCACATTATTCTACATTGAGCACTGACATGCCACTGACAATTTATAACTTTTAGAGCTTGGCGATTCGAACTGGCATTGCAGCTCACTGGATTCCATTATTACTCGTATTGCGCTCCGGAAGTTGAAATTCAATAATGGCAAAAGCAGCGTGATTTATTTGTGCGTATTTCAGAGGAATGCAATTGCTTAACAAAAGCCTGTTCATCCCTGTCGCACAAGTGAGCCAAGTGATAGTTAGGGCCAGAATTAACCCCTGTTTTGTGTACTTCGAAAACAGTGACTTTCTATTATGATTACATTCATTGAAACAATAACTGGTTTGACATACATTCTGATATTTTGTTTTGTGGCTTTGTAAGTGATCTGCACTGAAAATATTTAGATAACGTCTGAACTTTTTTGCACCAAGATAATATTCACATGTGGTAGGTCATATTGTATTGTTCATAAGGATTGCATGTGCTGTATATAGCCGCCCGGTGTGGCCGTGCGGTTGTAGGCGCTACAGTCTGGAACCGAGCGACCGCTACGGTCGCAGCTTCGAATCCTGCCTCGGGCATGGATGTCTGTGATGTCCTTAAGTTAGTTAGGTTTAAGTAGTTCTAAGTTCTAGGTGACTGATGACCTCAGAAGTTAATTCGTATAGTGCTCAGAGCCATTTGAAGATTTTTTTTGCTGTATATATATATACGCATATAGGTAGTTTAAACACAGAAGCTTCACTATGTAGTACTCAGTAATGGTTATGTACAGCCGCTATGTAGCCTGAAGTCACGTCGCATACTCAGTCAGTTTAGTTTAAAAGTTTCTCTGAGAAGCAAAAGTAAAAACTCTCTTTTGAAAAGTTACACTAGTAATTTTATAAAGCGGAAAAGTTACGCCCAGTAGAAAACATAAAAGTTACAGTGCCGTCAGTCCATCGGGAACAATTCCCGGCCGCCACCAGGCCAGCGCATTCCAGAGCTGGTTTTCTCGAATACGCCACTGCAGGATGGGCAGTCAATTCTCGGCCCCTCCGCCAGGGGTCTGCATAATGCCCGTTTTATACGATGAACGAACTTGTAATCGACTGATGACCATCTGCGTGAATGGTAACCGTCTATCGTGTAAACGGGTTCACTATTATGATCGCGTTAATAGGGCCGCGTTATAATTCTAGGGACGTACCGTATGTTGAGTTTTGTTTCTGTTTATGGTCGCTTCGTTAGCAACTTTCAGAGCAAGTGATTATAGTGCATTTTTCGTAAATATTTTCATATAGGTTTTTAAACCGTAGTAAATTTCATAAATAATTAATGATACGCTAATATGAAATCAGGATTTCGCCAGTGTTGTTGACATGAAATCCAACAAAGTGGTCATTACACGTGTGCTAGTAATCTGTTAAAGCACTGAGCATTCATCCACAAATAGTTCCGCAATTCACTTGGATCCTCCGGCAATAATTCTTTCATTATCTTATTGCAAGCATCGCGATTTTCTTCTTCTCCTCTTTGAACCCACGGTCGCATCCAGCACCCACTTTTTCTTCGACATTGTGTTCTCCTCCTAGAGACGCATGTCAAAGCAAATGCAGCCAACAGTTAAATTTTCCTGGACAGTGTTCAAATCCAGTAAATGTACTGCTACTATACGTTCCCACAGAACAACAACAAACAAGACTCGCGCCAAATTTGCTATTAGCGGTACGCTGCGTTTACGTTTATATTTTAAACACGCTGTGACAAGATCTCGACTAGTTTATAGTTCGAGCCTAATACGCTTGGAGCGCTTCAGTAGACTATAATCTTTCTGGAACAATGTCGTTCGTCGCGCAAAATGGGCTTAAGGCGGGTACGGTCGAGTACGCCACTAGTTATGCAGCCCGCCACGCCCGGCTTTATGCTGTGACACAGTAGTGCGCCCTGCTTGCGGTCGTTTATGCAGTCTAAGAGGAGCTCTCGGGTATTCGTGGGTCTAAGGGGAATACAATCGGCTGCGCTGGCCGTCGAAATGGCAACTTTTACGTCGGCCGTATGTTGAAGAAGAAGTGTGCTTGCTGCCCGGCCGTAGGAATATCTCGGTTATTTGCGGATCTGAGCGACTCTGTAACGGTCGAAGGCTCCTGCCCACTAACGGCAAGAGTGTTTTTATGACGCGTTAGGGGAGGGATTTATCAACTGACAGTTCTTATGTCGTTTGACTCTAGGACAGTAGATAAAATACCGATATATCGATATTCTTTCCGAGACATATCTATACATATCGGCGATACTCCTTCCACAAATATTTCGCTATATCGATATCGAAATAACAATATCGAAAGCTGATATGTTTAATTTATATTTCTTTCGATATTTTCGATAAATATTTGAAATTGTTCTTTTGAAATTGTAGTAGAATATAATATTACTTTCACTGTGTGACGGAGCCTTACTACTATGAGAGCTTCCATCACGTCCAGTCTTCGACTTTGTCAAGCAACTACAGACGACACAAACAAGAAGTCCGACTGCACTTGGGGGTGGTGGTGTGAATCGAATAGCAAGATACCTGATGTGCGGAAATAGCATACCAGTTACGTTAAAAACAGTTTTTAACGCCACTAGTGAGCTATTTCTTCACATCAGCATTCTTCAAAAACAGTTTCTGAAAGTGATGGACAAAAAGCTACATGAGAAGATTGGTCTTCACGGTGGGCGGAGACATGTGATGGAAACGCTGACGCAATAGGCGCTCGACGCTACCAACAGAAACTGCAACGTTTAACTTCACCACGCAATTTTGACACTACGACTGCTAATTCGCCAGCGTTTGTGGAAACGAAAAAACAGGGAAGTCGAAATGAAGTGTTCCGGACAAATCCGAACTGTAACGAAATCGAAGGACGGACCCATCGGACACCTTTCATTGCACCATTTCCATGCAGTTACTGTTGTTAGCAAAGTGGTTATCGCCGTTCGTAAATATGCATCGTTTTCCTTTCACTTCTTGGTCAAAGGGGGATAAGCAGGCTGCTACCTTATTGATGTACAGAATATCTAATAATAAATGAATACTAAAACATACAGCTCTAAAATTGGCAACACATTAACAACGTTCAGCCGATATCCTTTTTAGACGCTAAGTCGATATCTTTCCTGGCTATACATCGATAACTTTATCCGTTATATCGATGGCCGATAATGATATTTCTTAATATCGATATATCTGATTGCAGACATTTTTAAAAATATCAGCAGTCCTTTTTGCTAGCACTCGCAGAATTTCCACGATTATTTGCCATAAGATGGTTTTTTTTTAATCTTTGTATACTGTCAAGAAGTAATGGATGAGGTATCCAGTCTGCAGGTAGAGGATATAATGAAGCAGATTAAGCAGCCTGAGTGAATACCTTTGAATAACACGAATTCGGGAGCAAAAAAGGGAAGTTTGGGAGAAATTATATGTACTGGTAGATAGAGACAGCGCTATTATTCCCGGATTTTTTTTCAATGCATGGAATGCAAGCACGTATTAGCATACAAGTAATCATTAGGCTATAGGAATTTGATTAGGCACGTTGACTCGAAATTCTGCGGAGATATTAGTGTAGAAACAGAAGACGGGCACGTTAAGACAGGTACAACAGACGTGAATGATATCTAGAAATGCTGTCTTACATCTCATCTGAATTTTTTTCTTTCCCCTTCATTTTGTTACATATCATTACAGACGCACATCTGTCTAGGTATATTAATTGCAATAATTCTCAATCCTCCACTCTTTTCGCAGTTTTGTATCTGTGCCACTGGGTGCTCGCGATCGTTTCAGGAAAGCCAGTGTACAACATTCAGCATTAGACGTGCATTCATTCCAAGCTGTCGTGGAGTGAGGCTTCATTAAACTCACCCAAGAGGCTCTCACAGTGGAAGCAGCTGTCGCAATGGTAAACCTTACCCTAGGACAGCTACTGAGCACTTTCCAACACTGCGGAAATTGCAAGAATGACCGACCGTTCTTCTGGATATTACTGCAACAGTCAGGAAAATTGCGTGTTCAGCCAGGGTCAGCACTGACATGTGGACAATCAGGAATACATCTGTCTAGGTAACATATATAAGTAATTAACATTGAAGGATCGCAGGTTAATGTAAATTCACATTGCAAATGTGACATACTGATACATTAATAACCGTTGTAACTGCCAGAATGTTGAATGCAAGCAGGTGAACGTGCTTGCACTGTGTTGTACAGATGCTGGAAATCAAAAATTGTTCAAATGGCTCTGAGCACTATGGGACTTAACTGCTGTGGTCATCAGTCCCGTAGAACGTAGAACTACTTAAACCTAACTAATCTAAGGACACCACACACATCCATGCCCGAGGCAGTATTCGAACCTGCGACCGTAGCGATCACGCGGTTCCAGATTGTAGCGCCTAGAACCGCTCGGCCACACCGGCCGGCTACTGACTAATAGGAAGAAGTTACTTAGCCTGCGTTCTGCGAATAACAATTGCAGCTAAAATATGTGAACGTAGAAGGCAAAGAAAGCCCAGGAATCAAGAGAAGTTAACATTATTTTCTTTTTAGAAATAAAGAATTCAATTAATCTTCGAATGACCTGTACAGATGATTTTGGATTCCTGTTACCGGCAGTCGGAACTTCTCTCCTCCCTTGTTTGTGTTGGTGCTGACCCTCACAGTAGCCGACACAGCAGGTCTGGTAACCGAGCAGGCCAAGGCAACATGCCGACACTGTGTAGAGCATGTCGGGTTACGACAGCGGCATATGGGCGAGCGGTATCCTGTTGGAAAACAACTCCTGGAATGCTCTTCATGTATGGCTGCACACCAGGTCGAATTATCACACTGACGTACAATTTTGCAGACGGCGTGCAAGAGATTACCAGACGAAAGCTCCTGTTGTCATACCAAATCGCACCCCACACCATAAGTCCAGGTTTAGGTCCAGTGTATCTAGCACGCAGACAGGTTGGTTCCAGGCCCTCAACTGGTCTACTTCTAACCAGCACACGGCCGTCACTGTCACAGAGGCAGAATCAGCTTTCAGCACGACAGATCTCCGTCCTGCCCTCCAATGAGCTCCCACTTGCCACCACTCAGGTCACAAAGTACTCTGAAAAAGCAGCTCTATAAAAAGGGGGAAATGCATAATGTAGATAATTTTAGACCTACTTCTATGCCATTAGTGTTTGCAAAAGTTATTGAAAAGGCTGTGTATATAAGGATAATTGATAATTTTATATCACACAGTTTGCTATCAAATGTGCAGTTCGGCCTTAGAAGTCGTTTAACAACTGAAAATGTTATATTCTCTTTTTTTCTGTGAGGTACTGTATGGGTTAAACAAGAGGTTTCGAACACTAGGCATATCTTTCGATTTAACTGAAGCGTTTGATTGTGCTGATCACAAAATATTGCTCCAGAAGTTGGACCATTACGGAATATGGGGAGTTCACAATTGGTTCACCACATATTTCAGCAACTGACAGCAAAAGGTCATTATTCACAGTGTTGAGAATGGCTGTGATGTGGGGTCTGAGTGGGGTAGAGTCAAATGGTGGGGGGGGGGGGGGGGGTAGGGATCAATGTTCTGTCCACTCGTGTTCCTTGCCTATATAAATGATATGCCCTCTAGTGTTATGGGTAACTCAAATATTTCTGTTTGCTGATGACACTAGCTTGGTAGTAAAGGATGTTGTGTGCAATACTGGCTCGGTTCAAACAATGCAGTTCATGACCGAAGTTCATGGCTTGTTGAAAATAAACTGACGCTAAATCACAGTAAGACTCTTTTATATTTTCTAAGACACAATTCAACAAAACCTGATATTTTAATTTCTCGGAATGCGCATATGTTTAGTGAAATTGAACAGTTCAAATTTCTAGGCGTTCCGATAGATAGTAAACTGTCGTGGAAATCCCAGGTTCAGGATCTTTTTAAAAGACTCAATACTGCCATTTTTCACTATTCGAACGTTGTCTGAATTCAGTGATCGTTCGACACGAAGATTAGTCTACTTTGCTTATTCTCATTTGCTTATGTCGTATCGCATTTTATTTTGGGGTAACTCTTCCTATTCTAAAAGGATGTTTTCGGCTCAGAAATGGGCAGTTCGGGCAATAAGTGCTGTAAGTTTACGAACCTCTTGTCCACCCCTGTTCGTGAGTCTGGGCATTTTGACATTGGCTTCTCAATATATATATATTCCTTATTTCTTATTAATAATATTAGCTTATTCCCATGAATAAGCAACTTTCACTCAGTTAATACTCGGCAGAAATCAACCCTGCATTTGGATCGGACTTCCTTAACTCTGGTGCAGAAAGGTGTGCAGTATACTACTGCATCCATTTGCAATAAGCTACCACTCAAATTCAAAAATCTTAGCAGTAAGTTTACGAACCTCTTGTCCACCCCTGTTCGTGAGTCTGGGCATTTTGACATTGGCTTCTCAATATATATATATTCCTTATTTCTTATTAATAATATTAGCTTATTCCCATGAATAAGCAACTTTCACTCAGTTAATACTCGGCAGAAATCAACCCTGCATTTGGATCGGACTTCCTTAACTCTGGTGCAGAAAGGTGTGCAGTATACTACTGCATCCATTTGCAATAAGCTACCACTCAAATTCAAAAATCTTAGCAGTAATCCACGCGCTTTCAAATATAAACTGAAGAGTATCTTCATGGGTCACTCCTTCTATTCTGTCGATGAGTTCCTTGAAAAATTAAGCTGATACTTGGTGTATTGTTGATTGCGTTTACTTAAACTTATGGATTGACTTTTTTCAGGCTCATAAATATTTTATTTTTATCTGTTGTTAGTTTTATGTTCTAATTTCGTATAGTGACTCGTTCCATGACCTTGGAGATCTGCTCCTCAATTTTGTCCCACGGAACTTGACGGGTAAATAAATAAAGAAAATGGACTGTGACTCGAAGCTGTCCTTGTAGTAACCAATTTGTAACAGTGCGCTATGTCATTGTAGTGCCAACTGCTGCTCAAATTGCTGCTGCAGGTGCTGAACGATGAGTCAGAGCCAGACGCCGAACACGATGGTATTCCCTCTCTGCGGTGCCACATGACCGTCCGGAACCCGGTCTTCTTGCGACCGTACATCGTAGAGAGAACTGCTGCTAGCAGTCATGTACAATGACTACATTCCTGACAGTTCTCTGCAGTATCGCAGAAGGAACACCAGCTTTCGTAGCTCTATTACTCGACTTCGTTCAAATTCAAACTCAGTGAGGCGTTCATAATGGCGTCTTTGTCACCTTGTAGGCAATCTTGACTAACCTCAACACACCACGACCAGTTTTAAAGGTAAATAATGCTTACGACCGTCACAGCGAGTATTTATAGCAAACCTGATTTGCATCCTTATAGTGGCACTACTAGCACCACCGTTATGCGACTAGCACGAAATTTGAACAGACATCACCTTTCAGATGTGGAAAAATGTCTACCAACTTCCGTTGATGTCACACAAATCCTTCTCGGTTAGTGTAATATGCTACAAGTGCCGCCATTCCATGGTTAAGTGGCTGATTCGCAGTGCTGACAAGAGATCCTGTGGAAGTAATGCACCAAGTTCAAATGGCTCTGAGCACTACGGGACTTAACATCTGAGGTCATCAGTCCCCTGGAACTTAGAACTACTTAAACCCAACTAACCTAAGGACATTACACACATCCATGCCCGAGGCAGGATTCGAACCTGTGACCGTAGCAGTCGCTCGGTTCCGGACTGAAGCGCCTAGAACCGCACGGCCACCGCGGCCGGCTAATCCAACAAGTATCTGTTTTCATTCGAAAGTATGCAGTATTCAGTTCAAACGTAATCAAAGTACATTCTTCTTTCTCATCTTTCTCTGTTTCTATCAGCAACGTTAGTTCTAAATGCAGAACCAAAGTGCTTAAATATCAAGTTTATTATCAGACTTTAGACTTTATCGCCATTCATCTGAATAATGAGGAACGACCACAATATGTTCTTTGTCCGGAGATTTTAGCATACGATAGCCTGGAGCCTGTAAAACTAAAGAGACAGCTGCAGACGAAATATCCAGACCATGTAAGTAAACTCATCGAGTTTTCTAAGCATCACGTGCAACAACTAAAAGGAAATGTTAGTTTCCTCAAAGTCCAGGTATCAGTTCCTAACAAAGCTTTAAGGGAGTCCCTAGAGGTATTCTACTTAATAGCAGATCTCCGCAGTAGCTGGAAAGAGATCTTCGATTTGACGTTTCGAAAATTCAAGCAAGACTGGGTCTGCTTTCTTCACAAATTCATTAAACGTGCAAATGACAGAAAATTTCCAAATTTTGAGCATTGTACATTTTTACTCTTGTTTATTTCACTTTTAGATGGCCAGTTTGGACATAACAGTTTATAAAAAGAAATTTATATCACGATTTATACTTTGCGATCTTTCAAAATAACATTAAAACTTTCCAAATGAATTATAAGAAATGTAAAAGAAAAGAGTTAAATTTTAACTAAGTAACTAGTTTATAAAAACATATGTAGAGAAAGATATATATTTGCTCAGTTCTAATAACGCACCCGCTGCCATGGTTCATTATGAACTAGTTGTAGCTTTTAACTTTCCTCACCTCTGAATAATATAAAATTATGATAACTTTTAAAAAAAGTTAATTCTTATGTGCTCGAAGGGTACACACTAATTATTATTAGTGTCTTAATTTATTGTTTCAACAATTAAACAGAAGTCAATAGGTATTGTAAGCCGTTTTTGTGCTAAATATACGGAGTGCTGAGAAAGGAAAGAAAAATACGGAAGTAGGCGAGGCTAAAATAATGTATGTTCCAGAAGGGGGTGTGACTGAGAACACCAATGTAACCTTGCTACGGCAATTTATCTCTTGTGTCTTGAAATAATAAATAATAGTACTAATAATTGCAATATTAAGGCCCTCTAAATTTCTCTTCAACTATTTTGATTCCTCACTCATTTCTGTAAACTAGCCAGTTTCTTCACGACTCCATTTAACTGCTTGAGAAGAAATCTTGCGCTATTCTGCTTTTTATAGCTTTGTTGAAGGGCCTGCTTGAACTCCTCAAACATCTGCGCCTTTTTTTAAACATTCCGTACATCTCACAAAAGCTTTTTCTTCTCCTATCAATCTCAATTTTGCCGTTTTCAGTAGCTGACTGTCATGTCAGGATTTTAACTCCTACTGTCATTGCCACGACCAGAAAATAGTTGCAGCACGGCATTTCAAATATTGACACATATTTACAATGGCGTAACTTGAGTTTGATTTTAAAATCTCTTTTTATAGTACCTTGTGCAATACCATACTTTTTAACTCACTTTGAAAACTATGCATTTTGCTTTCATTAATGAACATTACTCTCTTGTATGAACCTCTCTCAAGGCTGCGAGGTACTATTGTTTATTTCCATTAATTGTGCATCATGATTAGATACTCCATTAACAATTTGGTATACATTAATTGTTTCAGCCTGAACATTGTCTACAAAAATTTTGTGAGTCAGGGTCCTAGTACCTTGTTGCACATGAGTTCGGAAATAACTGTTGAACTTAGATTGAAACACACAAATATGATTCCAGTTCCGTTTTTCTGTTCGTGTCTCTTAAGTAACATTCATCAAAATCTCCACAAACTATTAACTGTTTTTGTGATATGACATGTAGCTTATTAATGCATCTACATTTATCAAAAATAGCTGAAAGTCTCCTAGAGGGGGATCTGTAGATTGTTACAATTACAAGAAAAGTATTCTGCATTAACAATGCACAAGAACATGCTTATGAGTTCTGATCTGCATAAAAGTTATTTGTTTTTTACTTTTTGTCCAGTTTTTACATATATTGCAATCATTTTTCCATTTTCACTCTACACGAAAATGATGCTGGTCTTTAATCTGTGACATGTAACATCTCCATCTCTGTGGTTACATGCTGTTCAGAAAGGCACAGAAGATCTGTCACTTTGGAATTTTTCACATCTAACCGTATAAAAAGCTCATCTATCTTGTTCTTCAGCCTCCTAGCGAAACAATTAATTTTACTTTTCTGGAAACTATTACATGCGTTATAGTCCTTTTCTGTTCTTATTTCTTTCAAGACTGCCTGCCTATAACCTGACTCTAACCTAAAAAATATGTTTCTCTAACTCCAGTAATCACAGGGATTTTGTCTTGTGTGCGTGTGGCCGCCTTACACTTACTCCAAAATGCGAACCTAATCTGTCCTTCGCTCTCCTGTCTGGGTATAGACCATGATTTGTGTATCCCCATCTCCCACTAGCAGGAACAGATACAGCACAAATATGGGACTTTGTTTCAGTGAAAAGAAATGCACTCTGATCTTTGTTTACGAAGCTGACAGCTGTGTTAACCCACGGCTGATCATGGCGTTGTAAAGCATCCGCAAAACCCCAACGAATGTGTTCTGCTGATGCACCTATGATCTCTAAGGCATGGTTAATAAAATACTCTAAGATGATAGCCAGGCAGTTCTCCTACTGTAAGTCCCTGATCATCTTCATCAATATCGTTGCACAAACCCTTTATTTTCACTGTCACCTGGCCAATCTTGGCACAAGGTTTCACGATACTTGTGACCTGGTATTCTACACTTAGTTTTTCCTATAGCACTTGGCCTGCACACCTCCCATGACTACTACTTGGCAGCAGGACTCCTTTCTTTCTACTTGACTTTGCTACGAACCCAGCCCTAAAGTTGTTCCTAACTACTGCACTAGTAGTTTGCCCAAAAACTGTTTGAGGCTCTTCTCCTATTCCAGATTACTAAGTGGAATTTTAAATGTGAATTCTGAAGTGCACTCCTTTTGCTTATTACTTGTCACCTTTTTCCATCTCTTATTTTCTCTTTCACCCTTCGGCCTATATCATTCAAAACAAATCATTTTTAATTCTGCCTGAAGGTCACAAATCTTTTTTTGCTTTTCCACGATTCTCTTGTCTCGATTACATCTACAACTCAATGGCAGAGCCTCATCTGATATCTCACTTGCTTCTCCGCTACTGCCAGCGCAACGGAACACCAAGTCACAGTCCTAATTTGTTTCTTCCATACTAACTAACCTACGCAAAGATCCACATGCATCACATGTGGGGCAACTTTTACAGTAAACTAAAAATTTCAGAACAAAATTTATCTAAAAAAAAATGGGGTAGCAATGGGCTCATGTCTAGCTGGTACTTTAGCTGATATTTTCATTTAGAAGAAAAATTTTTCAACATTTTCACTCATACAGCCAAAAAAACCGTTTATTACTGTACATATGTCGATGACATCTTAATCCTATTCGATGGCACAACAGATGAGTGCAACGTCGTGCATTCACAATTCTACAGTTTGCATCCAAAAATTAATTTCACTATGGAAAGAGAAAAAAATAAGAGCATAAACTTTCTGGATTTAAAAATTTCAAACGAAAAATCTGAACACGTATTCGATATGTTTCGTAAACCAACGAAAACAGACATAGTTATCAACAACCAGTCATGCCATCGAGATCACACAAGCTCGCATATTTTCATTCTATGTTACTTAGTCTAAACAAGTTACCACTGGAAAATGAAAATAATGAGAAAAAACTAGATCTTCTCTGAAATGTAGCTGTAACCAGCGGTTATCCTAAAGAGATAATAGACACGCTATTCAAGAAGAAAACCAACCAAACACATGCCAGTCCTGTATATGAAACAACTTTAACTAGAAACAAAAACGAACCACAGAAAAATAAAGTAGATGTTTCAAGGATACAAATTCAGACACCAGTTACAGAACCAGTAACAATCTACAACGATTGTTGAGACACACACCGCGTACATCAGAACTGTCTTCGCAATTACGAATCTACAAAATTAGCTGTGAGAAATGCCCAAATTTTATATTGGACAAACAGGAAGGAAAGTTAGTACACGAGTTAAAAAAACACGCGACAATAAGCGACAGTAACCCATCCACATTTGCTGCACACTTAAAAGACATCAACGACAAAATACCTAATATAGATGGATCACTTCAAATATTACATATGTTATAGAAAGAAAAAAAATCATGGATGTAATGGAAGAAACTGAAATTTACATCCATCTAAAATATCAGTCAGGCAGAGTTTTAAATGAGCAAAAAAGACCTGCGAATTGGGAAATTTCTGGACAACTTTCTATCCTTTCTACGGCGAAGCATTACAGAAGCGTAGAATGTAAAATTATCGCTACACTCATTAATAAATATGACTTTAATGCTAAACATCACACAACCATAAAGCAGTTTTTACTCGACTCACGTAGTTCTCAGTACTGTTTCATTAGAGTACTGTGATGGATGTGATACATAAGATCTTTGTACCAATTATTCAAAAATGACTTGCTCCTACAAAAACAGAACAAATATTTACAAGTTATTTCAAAGAAATTACATACGGTACAGTCATATTTACACCACTGATGAACGATATTTAAATATAACCGAGGGCAAAAGCATATGTTGGTTAAGTAGCAAATTTATGTAAAATAATTATTAACTTCCTTGTGTTAAGTACGTTATATATAAGAGATTTGCAATAACTGCTCAAAAGTAACGTGCTCCTAAGATAGCATGAACACATCGGCTTTATTTTATGAGCATAACATGTCATAGGAGCAACGACGTGTATGACATAATCTGTAACTAAAAAATCATCCATAAAGTAAGTTATAACGCGCCTAGTATATTTACAGATATGACTTGTGCCTACATCAAAGTCACAAGTGTCACTAATGTATTCAATGTATGATACTTTCGTTTTAGATACTTAAAAATGGCCTGAGGCTGAAATTGTACAATCGTACAGGAAATAAAGTGAAATGGCGGCTGAAGGCTTCAAGAAATCTGTGAAAAAACTAAAAATCGATAAAACACACAATTAAACTGTAATAAACTAAGAATTAGTGGAAAATTATCTTTCGCTGAGCTCTTAGCTAAGTTCTAGGAGGCAGATGGACGTAAAACACGAGAATGTAAACACCACACAGATATTCGCTGAACGTAAGTTTTAGGTAGCAGCAGGCATGAAATGTACGAAAACTAAAAATAACGACATTTATAATAAAGTATTTAAACAGACACTACCAGGAAATCATGAAAATCACTGTAATATATTCAAACAACGTTTAAGCACTATGCAACATGCGGACATTAACATTAGAATCTCAGCAACCCACACACATTTATTTAATGTAAGTTTACACTCACAGAGGATGCGAAACGAATAGAAAAGAAAGCACGATATTTTAACAACAATATTAAACAGACAATATGTGGAAATTCTGAAAAGCATTGCAGTGCATCCAAAACAACAATCAGTTCTACGTAACTGGTGGTGTTGATATCAGAGCATTTGGTTAGCGCGACTGTACGCCACGACTACCAACTCTAAAATCAAAGCCAACAATATCAGTACAACTACCATTTAGGTATTTGCGGTGGGAACAGGTCAGTCCATTAGCTGTCAAAAACTAAATAATAGGATTTTAATAACATATTGTACCAACCTGAGCCGGTCAGTATGTCACACGATGTTAGACATGTCGTTGTTCTGGTCTTTAGTCCGAATACAGATTTGATGCATATGTTCACAGTAATTGATGCTGTGGATGCTGCTTCATTTCTGCATAACTAATGCCTGCTTCTTCTAGTCAAACATTGGTGCCCTGAAACATGTCCTGGCTGTGTACTCTACCTATGTCCCCTGTATACACTGTAGTCATTATCTGTCGGAAGGATTTTCTCCAGCCTGAAGGCGATCGGCCGGTCTTGCCCTAATTCTCCTAAATGGCCTGTGGAGTGGATCTGAGAAGCTGGCTCAACGGCGAGTAATTTTTCAGGATGACTGGTTGCCCCAGCATCTTTCGAAAATAATCTCCTGCAAAGCCCTTGCAGGGAGCTGCAATTTCCAGCGATTATTAGTGCAACAGAATATGGTTAACCAAATTGCTTGTATGTGACATGATCAGTTGAAAGGTAGCGATGCTAAAACAAATTCTGGGAGCGTTTGTTGAGCTCGCGAAATCGGGAATCGGCCGATGACCGTCGTTGGATTAAGATTGCAAGTCTGGATCATGAAAGGCGTAGTCGATGTTAAAGGGTGTATCTCTAAAGTCGGTACGTATTATACCTTAGAGGTCATTTAAGTTGTATTTCAAAATGGGAAGCCTGCCAGAATCCAAAAGAGAGTTCCCATGCGTGGGTGTGGTTTTCTGGTTGAGTGTCCGCGGTTCGTGATCTAGTGATCGTCTGTCTTGCTGGCCAATCGAGGACACGCGCGATCTGCAGTTCACCGGGACAAATTCGTTCAGAGTGCATAGTGAGATGAGTTGCACAGCTGCCATCAGGAGAAACATTGGAGCCTCTGGAGATGACAGTTTTGGCCGCTATTTATGTACCTGCAGCACGTGATCAACAGGCTGAACAACCGACCAGAGAAACTTCTCTAGATGTAGTCCTGAAGACAACATGCGGCACCAAACTGAGACTCCTATGAATATTCCTGAGAGGACGGACGACCGATCAGGTGAACTGAAAATAACAGGAGAGTCTCAGACGACAATAGCACTAACTTCCCTCGTCAGAGAGAACACAGAAGGGGAAATAATTCAAGAATGAAAGTCATCATAAATCCATAATGAAAGTTTGGATACCGACAACAGTAATAAAAAAACTCTGCTAAATATCGAAGGAAAAATGAGAAACGAATATCGTCTCGACAGAGAGTTAAGAAGATCGCAGCTTCACTGCGGGAAAAGACGAACCAAATAAATAAAGAACTAAATGCAAAGTCACCAGATACATCGAAACAAAAAGAAACAGCCATTGTAAACGAAAGCAGGCAAAGGAGGGTGCAGTAGTGGTACGCAAGAAAAGTCAAGAAGCTACCGGAATGATGTCTATTAACAATACTGATGATTCCGAATACAATGGCAACAGGAACAAGGGCACATGGCGACACCAAAGGTCCTCACCATAAATAACTGTGAGAGGAAGTAGAAGGCGGAAATATGGACACTGATACGTGGCCATTTCAGGGGGTTCCAGCAGCAATGGGCATCATTCTACAGGAATTGAAAAGCGGCAGAGGATGACACAATCATAGATTTACAGGTAGCGAACAAAGAAGAGGAGTCTTACTTCCATTAACACTCAATTACTAAGCACTCGTAAAATTTACAGTTGTAGTAAGGTATAAAACCGAACATTTTGTGCTTAATCTGGCATGTAACATACCATTGGAGACTGCCAATGGTACTTAACTAGTGCATAACCCATAAATTATGATTTCCTTTGAATAAAAAATATGCAGTAGCAAATTTTACGATGGTTTTGCAACAATGTAACATGCCCCCTCCTTTACTGTTTTAGGGCCACAGTGAAGAGAATCTCCACTACAGCATACTCACAGATGAGTGAACTGAAAAACAAATAAACTGCTACATTAAAAATAAATAAGAACCACAGTTCCCTCAAGCTAAACAAAATCCAAGACCTACTATACAGTACGGAGACTGGTGTCCCTCTGCGTCAAAAGGTAGCAGAAATAAATTTAAATTATTTGCCTGGCTATAAAGTGACAGCAAACCCGGTAGGTGGCTCTGATTTACGAACTGAAATCTAACAAAACAAGAAATTATTATAACGATTAGTGAATCATAGTGGAATTGCTGCAACTTTCATAAACACCAGAATAATAAATGTATATGCACCTTTAGGGACAACTAACAGGAGACGAAGAGTGGATGTTGTTTGCAAAACAATATTTTAATTGTGTAATTAATAAATTAATCTTTAAATTAAGCAGTTAAGGCTTTAATTTTAACAGACAGATGGTTGCTCAAGTTTGGCGTGACGCCTGTTTTTACTCACGTGACAAAACACACTGCCAGTAGATTAGATCTCTATATACAGGGTGATTATAACTAGGGTTAAACTTTCAAACGGCTCTAGAAATAACACCACTGGTCAGAATGACATCAAACTACAACAGAATTTTATCGGACAAGGGGGAAAACGTATGTCAGAAGAAAAAAAATTGAAAATTGATCAATAGTTGGCGCAGTATGTGTCAGAATACATAAATGAAAACACCTGTCATGCGCACGACCAACTGAAGTTGGTATAAACACGCCGGGTGCACGCCTTTTCTTCCTTTCCCGTCTGCGATGTTCGTCATGACTATCTCAATGCAGGATCGCGCTCTGCTGATAAAGATGTATGACAAGAATGCTGATTGTACACACATCGCTGTGCAGAAGTTCCGGACGCTGAAGGGTTTCAAAAAAGTCGTTGGTCCGATGACTGCCGTGGATCTGGAGAAAATGATTCGGAAATTCTAAAAGACGGGTTCATTTGGTGTGCAACCTGGTAAAGGGAGGAAACGAATTTATTCGACGTCAGTGGAAGCACTGGCCACAGCAACGCAGGAGGAGACGAGTGGTGGTGTGCAAACGTGTAGCGCATGGAGAATTGCCCGAACATTGGACATACCCGTGAGCACGGTGCGTAAAATCCCATGAAACATCCTCATTTGCTATCCATTCAAAATTAGCCATGTGCACGAGTTGCTTCCTATTGACCGTCCAGCAAGAGTGGCCTTAGCTTTAGAATTTCTTGTACACGTTGAAATGGACAATGATTGGCCGTGGAAGATTTTGTGGACAGTCGAAGCCCACTTCCACTGACACCATATGCCAATACGCAGAATTGGAGAATGTGGGCAACAGAAAATCCACACGCAAATCAACCAGTACCACTTTATCCTGAAAAGGTCCCTGTGTGGTGCGCGTTTACGGCATCATTTAGCATAGGACTATAATTTTCGCAGAGACAGGCGCTTCCGGTCCTGTTGCCTGTACAGTCACTGGTAAGCGCTATGGGTGTCTTTTGCGCAAACAAGTCATTCCAGCTCTCCAACAGCGTGGATGTGTGGATGGGATTATTTCATGCAAGATGGCGCACCTCCCAAATTGCAAATCCAGTTAAGCAGCTACTGAAGCGCCATTTCAGAAATGCTAGAATTATCAGCCGCCATTTCCCTACAGCCTGGCCGTCCCGATCATCTGTTCTTAATACGTGTGACTTCTGGCTGTGGGGCTATCTGAAAGTGTTCCGATTGCAAACTTACTTGCATTGAAGGCACGCATTGCTCAACAGAGATGGAACGTGACACTGGAAACACGTCGATCAGTTGTGGAACATGCTGTTTCTCGATTTAAACTTGTTGCAGAAAACGGTGCACTGTATATTGAACATGTTTTGCGCCAGTCACACGGAAATTAATAGTCCGATTTGATTTTGATTTATGCTTTTTGTGCGGTTTTTGGCCTCAGGACAATTAAAAACCGCTGTTTTTCAAAATTCAACCCCTAAAGGGCGAAATAGGGGTGAAAATTTTTGAGAAAATATTTCGTTACATTAAAGAGGTATCAAAGCTAAATCTATGAAAACTGGCATGTTAGTTCTCGGTTAGATATAAGAAAATATGTGTTAGGGGATGAAAGTTTCTTTGGAAATATCCCCTCAAGAACACAAAAGGCATCACTAACAAAAAACGTGGAGTGTAACAAGCTGGATCGCTTTTTGGTGATACGTACATTCGAAAAAAACATGCTTCAATGGCCTTAATTAAAGAGAAAAGTTTAGAAGGTGCTGCAATTTGTGACAAACATAAAAATTCAATTAAAGAAAAACAAAGAAACAAGAAAAAAAATCAATGCAGGCCACGCAGTCCAAGAGAGCGAAACTGCGGGTGCTAAATTAGCCCAGAATATGTATCAGGAGATCTCAGACACCAGATTTTAGTGTCTGAGGTCTTCTCAACCCGCTTCTAAGACCACGCTGCTTACAACTACACAGTAAATTTGAAGAAACAGGGAACATCTGAGGTAAAGGACAATGAAATTTAAGTGTCGCCTCCTAAGAAAATCCTTAATGTAGAGAGACGTTCACTCTGGCGTGGAATAAAAGTGAAGATAAGTTTAGTACATATTATTCGACACTAAAATGGTGGCTACAACGTGCTAAACCCAAATACGGATATCTATGATGAAATATTTACGTATTATAAATTTGTGGTTCAAGAAAACCACCAAATTTTACATTAGGCGTCTTAGGGAACTGAATAAACCCGAAGCTAGGACGATTGAGAACTACGCTACAGTTTAATAAAAGTGAAACTTTTATTTCTGAAATGGAAAAGTTAGAAGGCTTCAAGACAAGAGCTCGAATACGAGATATGGTTAAAGATGAAGAGACATTCGTCTGTCAACTGACACGAAGGCGTAAAAGAGAAAATCCAGTGACAACACAATTTTAACAAAATGAAACGGTATAAGAAATACCATTCAAAACCATCGCATAGAACTAATGTCCACCAAAATGACAGTCGAAAATGCATTTAAAGGGCTTCAGACCAATTTCACGAACAAATTTAAAATTGCGGATACAGAGAAACTGGTTAAACAAGTGGCAGAAGATGACCTGTAAGATTTGTTTCATAGCCCCCCCCCCCCCCCAAAAAAAAAGAAAAAAAAATGTGATGGTATCACTGCAGAAATTTATCAAGCCCTCTGATCACAAATGAAGACGAAGTATACGGTGTTATACGACGAACTGATGAAGACAGATACAAAAATTCCCCAAGAATTCAAAGAAGTGCTTGTACTGTCTAAGGCAACATTAAAACTGTGAATTTACAAGCAATAACGTTCTCAATAGCGACTACAAAATTTTTAATCTTATTCTGCCAACAATAATGAAATCTGTGATGAATACCGTGTGGGGAAAACGGATGTGGCTGCTTCAACCAAAACAGCGCGTCGTGTATCAAAATGGGTCAAATGGCTCTGAGCACTATGGGACTTAGGTCATCAGTCCCCTAGAACTTAGAACTACTTAAACCGAACTAACCTAAGGACATCACACACATCCATGCCCGAGGCAGGATTCGAACCTGCGACCGTAGCAGTCCCGCGGTTCCGGACTGCAGCGCCTAGAACCGCACGGCCACCGCGGCCGGCTGCCTCGTGTATCGACTGAACCAGAAGCGACCTTCTACACCAGGGCTTCCCAACCTTTGTTACACAATTTAACCTCAGTTTTCAGATTTATGCTTTACGATTGTGGCGCGGCACTTTTCTTCAGTCGAAAATCCATGGCGGACCCCTAGTCAGTTAAGAGCACAGTAACTTTAAATTTCAGAGCGAAATCCATAGGAATTGAAAGCTTCTTAATGCAAGTTCCATGTTCCCAATGACCCCCCCCCCCCCTCCAGAAGTATCAATAGTCTTTGAAAAATCGACTTATGAAATAGGTAGTGCACTGACCAAGTTTAACATTTAATGATGCCTGGAGCCGCATATGTGCCAGCGAGCGCTGTGATTAGTCGACAAAGCTCGCTCCGCGCATACGTAAAAGGTTTCAGCGCATCTACCGCCGTGAGCTGGCGCAGAAACGACCCCCGTATTGTTGCGAAACAGTAGATCTGTTTTTCACACGAAAAAAAGTGATGAATTTGATTTTCACATTTTCATTCAATAATTTTACTCATTATTTTACACGAGCTGGTGATGGGTGGCCGCGCATCCCCTAGAAAGGGCCGGCAGACCCCTAAGGGGTCCGCGGACCACACGTTGGGAAGCCCTGGTCTACACCATTCGGACTGGCAATATCCCGATCCGGTTCCCTTAAATTTATCGCGCCTGGTAATTTTAAGATAGCGGAAACTAGGAATATTCTACTTTCCACACTTTGGCTGAACATTAAACCCACACACACATACAAGTAATTACCCGAAAACTGTAACATTACGAATGACGTCCCACTAGCCCAAATCAAACAGATTACCACATATAAAATATTATCCTAAACAAACAGGCGTAGTGTGGTTCTGCGGAGGATAAAGCACAGCAAGCCAACTTCGCTGCCACAGAACAGCAATTCGTACGAGAATAAATACTGAAGAATAAAACATGCAAATCCATGTAAAGACTTACAAACAACAAAAATGAAGAAACATTGGCTATTAAAAGCAAATGAAAACAAACACAATTGTTTGATTTTTATCTCATTAGTACTGATAACTATGGTTTGTAAAAATGACTGTGTCCGAAATTAATGGGTTTGTAAAGTTATTGTTGTGAAAAGGAATAATTCAACGAATGAAACCAAGTTTTAACTAATGTTCTGAATGTTATTGAAAACAAAGCTGACTAGCGTTACAGTATGAAAATTTACAGTTACGTAAAATGAATGACCAAGGAAAGTTACTGTTGTTTCTATGTAAAGAGTTTACATCACTGATTAGAACAACTTAGTCGTCGACGTCCGCGTCGTTAGTCCGTAATCCAATAAATGGTGTCATCTTGCTGACCGTGATTATGGGTGCCCGTTACGAAAGTAACAGAAACGCTCTTTGTTTGCTGGATTATTTCCATTTTACGTATCTGCATGCAACGACGAACGTAAGACATGCTTCTTTCCATTAACTCGTGACGTTACCTGACGCCATAATCTTTGTTACACAATTTAACCTCAGTTTTCAGATTTATGCTTTACGATTGTGGCGCGGCACTTTTCACAGTGTATCCGTCTGCACTACGAAAGTAAATCAAGTCAGTTTTACTGTAAATCATTAGTCTGCGGCTTAAACTGAACAATAAATGCCGTGCACAACTGCTATTTAATCACCTCAATCACACGACGATCAGCACACCGTACATTCACAGTTAAAGTTCTTTGTGCCAGTACACGACATGATAATGCATTATCATATTTGCTTTTTCATTCCTCAGTCCGCAGTACGTACTAAACAGTTAGTGCTGTCTACAATCGGAAACAGTACCTTTAGGGCATGCACACACCTTACCCGTCTGCACATCAATGTTTTATGCTTAATGAGACACAACGCAATTCTGACAAATGAGCCACGCGACGCGTAAGTTCAGTAGTTCTTTAATCGGGGTGCACATCGAGATCATTAATGTAGCACTGCCCAATCACCGGAAAATCCAGAATGGACTAATAACAATATTACGAAAAGCAAAGGTTTATAGTCACCATATAACGGAGATATTAGGTCGCAGCCAGGCACAGCAAAAGACTCTGGCCTTGGCGTCCAGAAACTGTGGTCGTATGCGTGTGAGTTGCGTTTGCGTGTGCGTGTGCGCGCGCGCGTGTGTGTGTGTGTGTGTGTGTGTGTGTGTCGTTTAATTCTGATTGAAGACGTATCTCTCTCTGTTCTGTCCCCCCTTATTTACATTCTTTACAGTGCAGACGTTCCAAATGTCTCGCCCCCTCCCCCTCCCACCCACCTACCTCCTACAATATGTTGACGACACTGTTTACCTAACTACTTACCACAGCCTCCAACTAGCACATGCCTTTCTCCGAATGCTGAGTTGTCTTTTTGTTGTGCGTATCTGCAACTCAGCATCTCCGTTATATGATGAGTAGCTTTCGATCCCTTTCACAATATTGTCAGAGTACAAACAATGATATTTTTCACCGGTCACGAACACAATGTGAAGCAATACGCTTTCGGCACGACAATGACCGCCACTCTGTTCTTCTCATTCCAGACGCTTTGTTGATGCTTCCTCTGTTGACCTATCGATATGGTTCTACACCACTCATACATACATCTCGCATCACATAACACTTCCAAAGATTCTGATTACAACGATTTACGGTTTTGTATAAAACCAGAATTACACTTTACTTTTTCCGCTGAAGATGAATTCAAATAAAATATTAACAAATAAGAAAGCATAAAACATCACAAAATAGAAAATGGCAGTCAGATTCATGACCACTACATTACGTAAACAGAAACGTAGTTGTACCAATAATTAAATTTACAAAGTATATTCTGAAATAACATTTTCAATGTATGATGAAGAAAAAGCAGTAAATAATTAAAAGACAGCATAGAAAAAAGGAAAAAATCTATATCGGTCTGTAGCGTAATCGTCACAAATATCACTGGATCATATCAGACGAGTGTCGGAAAAGGTAGATCCATTGAACGCTAGCAGAGTACAGAGAGGTAGTATATTTCGGGGCCTCCCGCAAGAGAAAACGTGCTATCGTCATCTTGTATTGTGGAAAAGCTTTCGACAGGGTAACCTTCTTTAACTTTTCAAAATAATGCAAGTATTTGGTTTTCCCAGCATTTCATCGGCATTGTACAGAATTTGTTCCAAAATATCACGACCAGAGTCATAGTGAACGGTCAGCGAGGCATTGCAATTCCATTAAAACAGTGCCCTATGTCGATGGTAATCTTTGCCACAGTGATAGAACCACTGCTTGCCACCCTGACAGAAAGTTTAAAAGGACTTCAAATATACAGTCGGAAGAAAGTGTGTAGGGTAAGGTGACCAAACGTCCCGGAAAACCGGGATTGTTCCGGTTTTCATCCCTGTGTTCCGGTGTCCTGAAAATTTATTTCGGGGCGCTCAAAAGTCCCCGAATTCAGTTTTTAAATACATTTCGTGAAACTTTCTCAAATTTTTGGGATTTCGCTATATTAAAGGAAATACAACACAAGAAATTAATATATTTTAGCTTATTTGTCTAAAACCTCCATTGTCCCATACTAGTAATCACAGTATCAGTATTGATACACTCAGGAAATAATTTACTTTGAGCGGTACTTTGGCCAACAAGTAGTAGGTTGTATTATTGTAACAGAGCTATGAAACCGTCCGATTGTCGCGCCACTTACTCACACACTCATTGTCAGAACAGTGTAGTAGATGACGTTTTGGCAGACAAACTGCAATAGTTTTTTCTCATATTAGTGGTATTATTGCTGCAGTACTGTGAAACGCAATGCCGAAACGTGCCTGCAAGTTCAGTGACTGTTATTCCAAGGAATGGAATTTCATTAAGGAAGGTCGTTTTGATTACGAAGCAGAGTGTTCCGTATGTAACTGTTTTATTAGTATAAGTCATGGTGGACGTTCCGACATAGTTGATCACATCAGATCAAAGAAACACATTAACAGATACAGTGCACCGAGCTGCAGTAAAACTATACAAAATTATTTTGTGAAACATCAGTCACGTGAAGAGACGAAAGTTCGAGCAGCCGAGCTATCACTAGCCTACCATATGGTAAAACACCACCAAACTTATAGATCTAGTGATTGTACTAATAAGCTTAACAGCATTATGTTTGATGATTCTTCCATTGCAAAAAAGTTTAGTTCAGCAAGAACTAAAGTGTCAGCCTTAGTGAAAGGAGCTATTGCTCCCCAGAGTGTAAAGGAAAGCCTTGAATACATCAAAAAATTTTCTTTCTACGGGATATCCACTGATGCCAGCAATCATAAGGCACTAAAATATTTCGGGAATTCAGACCAAACTTGTGAAGATGAGTTCCCTACCTAATGAAACATCTGACGAAATTTCAAGATTTTGTATGAATACTATCGAAATGTTTGATCTTGAGAAAGATAAATGTGTGGCATTTTGTGGAAACAACACCAACATAAACTTTGGTGGTTTTAAAAGACAAGGCAAATGCAACGTATTTACCAAATTAAAGGCAACATTGCATTAAAACATTGAAGGCATAGGGTGCCCTGCACATGTTTTACACAATAGCGTGCAGACATCTGCTGACAGTTTAAGCTATGATGTTGAAACTATCGCCATGAAGGTATACTCACACTTTTACATATATACTGTTAGAACAGAGAGGCTTAAGGAGTTCTGTGATATGTGGGAACCGAATATATGAATGTAATGTGTCACTCGAAAACTCGCTGGTTATCACTGTTTCCGGCAGTTGAAAGAGTAATCTGCCTGTTTGAAATGGTAAAAGATTTTAAGTGAAGCCTACTTATGGCTCATTCACGGTCAGTTTAGCATTTTGCAGCATGGGATAAAGGAAATTGAGGGAAGCACGAAAAGTGTAATAGAGGTAAATGATGTTTTGAAAAATACTCTGGCAACTGTTACTAAGAGGAGAGAGCAGCAGTTCATTTCTTTTAATGTTAAATCTGTCCTTAAAAGAGCAGAAGTATCAGAAGCAGCGGAAAGGAGTTTTAGAGAAGAAGCTAACAAGTTTTATGACACTTGTGTAGAGTATCTCAGCAAGTGGAGCGCCTCATATTTACCCTCATCGCTGTGTTTGATTGGATATTACTGAAGAGAGTGCCAAAATGGGAAAGTGTTGAAGAGACAGTTTATTATTTGAAGAGTAAAGAGTTTGAAATCGATGATTCCATTCTCTTTGATCAGTTCTGCATACTGACAAATTTTGTTGAAGAAAGTCTTCACAAGTGGAATGATGAAAAAAAACTCCATTGGAATGTCATGAGAAGTGGGTGATTTTTTTTAAAAGCTGCGACTGTCTTCAGCATTACTCTGAGTTGGTAATAATTGAAAGGTATTTATTTGCAATCCCAGCCCATAATGCCAATGTGGAAAGAATATTTTCGTTCATGAATATCCAGTGGACTGATGAAAGAAACAGAATGGAGGTGGACTCTCTTGAAGCAATCCTGCAGATCCTGTACAACTACAAAATGGATTGCGCCGAGTTTTATCACTGTGTCTCAAAGAAGAAAGACAAGATCAAGAAGGCTGGAGGCAGTGAAAATACCCTTTTCTCCAAGGACAGTCAATTCCATCTACAAGTGCTCAGTAATATTAAAGCTCATGTTAGTATTAATTGATTAAAAGTTGAATGGATGTAAAATTTTGTAAAATCGTAATACATTTCTTTATTACTGTATACGTTTATTAAATGTCATTAATTATACAGATAATCTAGATTATATCAATCTTTTGTATCCTCTTATTAGTTATAATAATCGGGTTAACAAAATGTATCAACAACACATTAATATTTAAAATTAAGAAATCTCGGTACTTGTGGAATGAGGTGTCCATTGGTACGCAGGTGAATGTGTCCCGGTTTTCACCGAAAATAATTTGGTCACCCTAGTGTAGGGCTTACGCGGACGACATTGGCCTGCTGGCCCTGAACATGAACGAGACTGAGAAGGATCTTCAGATGATTATAAGGCAGTGAAAGACTGTCTGGTGCAATACTAAATTAGAATAAATCAGGAATAATGAACACTGGGCAAGGAGTAGGTACAGTACATCACGGACAATGTAAAGAGATCCTTAAGGTGAAATGTCCCGGTGTTGATTTCAGAAGCACAATACGACACAATGTCGCTGTCAATCTCAAGGACGTGTTGAAAAGTAATGGCCCCGAATTTTCTAACTGACATCCCTTAGAGCTTTTTAAACAAGACAGACGTTATTAGCATTCTACATCTTTCTTCTTCAAGTCTACATACTTATTTCTCAACAGAGGCACCCTGATGGCGAACACATTTCTCCCAAAGAGAGACTAGTTGTTCATGCTGTCACTGTAAAAGGTATCTACATCTACATGGATACTCTGCAGAGGTTCATCAAACCATCTTCACAATAATTCTCTATTATTCCGTTCTCGAGCAGTGCATGGGAGAAACGAACGCTAATATCTTTCTGTGCGAGCTCTGACTTCCCTTATTTTATTATGATGATCATTTCTCGCTAAGCATATCGGCACCAACAAAATATTTTCACCCCAGCGATGAGAAACGCCTTTCTTTTCGTGGCGTCCAGCCCAGATCCTGTATCATGTCAGTGACACTCTCTCCACTGTTTCGCGATATCACGAAACGTTCTGCTCTTCTTTGAACTTACTCGATGAACACCGTTAATCCTATCTGACAAGGATTCCTGATCGCGCAGCACTACTGCAGATGAGAACGGACGAGCGTAGTGTAGGAAGTTTCTTTAGTAGATCTACAACATTTTCTAAGTGTTCTTCCAATTAAATGCAGTCTTTGGATTGCCTCCCCCACAACATTTTCTATGTGTTCTTTTCAATTTCAATTGTTCGTAATTGCAATTCCTAGATATTAGTTGAATTTAGGGCATTCAGATTTGACTGATTTAATGTGAACTGATTCCTTTTTAGCACTCGTGGGTGGCCTCACATTTTTCACTATTTAGGGTCAACTGCCAATTCACTTATCATTCAGACATCTTTTCTAAATCGTTTTACAATTTGTTCTGATGTTAATATGACTACCAGACGATAAACGACAGCATTATCTGCAAACAACCTAAGACGGCTGCTCATATTGTCTCCTAAATCGTTTATATAGTCAGATTGTCTCCTAAATCATTTATATACAATGAACAACAGAGGGCCTATAACACTACCTTGGGGAACGCCAGAAACCAATTCTGTCTTATTCGATGACTTTCCATCAGTTACATCAAACTGTGATCTCTCTGACAGGAAGTCACGAATCCAATCACGTAACTGAGACGATATTCTATAAGCACGCAGTTTGACAAGCTGCTTGTCTGGTACAGAGTCAAAAGCCTTATTGAAATCTAGAAATACGGAATCAATTTGAAATAACCTGGCAACAGCACCCAACATTTCATGTTTCTAAAGAGCTAGTTATGTTTCAGAATAACGATGTTTTCTAAATCGATGTTGACTCTTCGAGGTAAGTCATAATGTTCGAACACAATGTATGTTCCAAAATCCTGCTGCATATCGACGTTAATGATATGGGTCTGTAATTTAGTTGGTTACTCCTACTACCTTTCTTGAAATATTTGTATGACCTGTGCAATTTTCCAGTCTTTGGGTACGGGTATTTCGTCGAGCGAGCGGTTGTATGTGATTGTTAAGTACGGAGCTATTGCATCAGCATGTATGGCTTTGTTGACAGTGTCACAATCTCCCCTCAGTTTCCACCGCTTCCTCATTATCAAAATGAAATCCTCGAAGATGTTGTTTACGTTTTGGAAACATATAAAAATCGGATGGAGCCAAGACGTAAATTTATGGAGGGTGATCGAGGACACTGAACCCAAGGCGTCGAATTTTTGCAGATACAGCAGTGCTTGTCTGTTGACTGACAGAGTTCGCCGACAGTTGAAGAGGGTCGTAATGGGTAAAGGCAGACATCTATCCAGACCATCACACAGGAATTCCAAACTGCATCAGGATCCACTGCAAGTACTACGGCTGTTAGGCGGGAGATGAGTAAACATGGATTTCATGGTCGAGCAGCTGTTCATACGCCACACATCACACTGGTAAATGCCAAACGACGCCTCGCTTGGTGTAAGGAGCGTAAACAGTGGACGACTGAACAGTGGAAAAACGTTGTGTGGAGTGACGAATCACGGTACACAATGTGGCTATCCGATGGCAGGGTGTGGGTATGGCGACTGTCTGCTGAACGTCATCTGCCAGTGTCTATAGTGCCAACAGCAAAATTCGGAGGCGGTGGTGTTATGGTGTGGTCGTGTTTTTTTATGGAGGGGAATTGCACCCCTTGTTGTTTTGCGTGGCACTATCACAACACAGTCCTACATTGATGTTTTAAGCACCTTCTTGCTTCCCACTGTTGAAGAGCGATTCGGGGATGGCGATTGCATCTTTCAACACGATCAAGCACCTGTTCATAATGCACGACCTGTCGCGGAATGGGTACACGACAATAACATTCCTGTAATGGACTGACCTGCACAGATTCTTGACCTGAATCCTATAGAACATCTTTGGGATGTTTTGGAACGCCGACTCCGAGCCAGGCTTCACCAACCGACATCGATACCTCTCCTCAGTGCAGCACTCC
Source organism: Schistocerca piceifrons (assembly GCF_021461385.2). Classification (NCBI taxonomy): domain Eukaryota; kingdom Metazoa; phylum Arthropoda; class Insecta; order Orthoptera; family Acrididae; genus Schistocerca; species Schistocerca piceifrons. The sequence goes on along the minus strand of NC_060140.1, from coordinate 817,875,701 downwards.
GTGAAGGATTCCCCAAGAAACCTTCCAGAACCTGATTGAATGTATGCATGCGGGAGTGGGAGCTGTCATCAAGGCTAAGGGTGGGCCAATACCGTACTCAATTCTAGTATTACCGACGGAGAACACTAAGAACTTGTAAGTCATTTTCAACCAGGTGTCCAGATACTTTTAATAACATACTGTAGTTCCTTTAAACAGCGCCATGTTACACGCTACAAAGTGGGAGCCTTCTAGCTGCAAAGGGCTCCAAATACCAAGACATGGAGATGTAGAATGTTAATAACGTTGTTTTATTTAAAAAGCTTTATCAGTTTTCACATGAGAAATTCGGAGACGTTATTTTTCAGCACTCCTTCGTATAAGTACTTACTCGCCTAGAATCGCGTTGTGTATAGTGACACAGTGTGAGGAAATTATATGAGTTTCAGAAATTCAAATATGGGAACACATACATCTCTACCAAAGTAAATTGTGTGGCTCAAGTTCTGAATGTACCTCACGTTATGGCGAAAAGTATGCTCTCAGTTCTAGGACAGTCCATATGCCACGACCACATCTTTAATCTAAAATATGACACATTGACACTCGAGACACGAAATGGAGGACTAAATCTCATCGATGTGCATAAAAAGGCACAAGCTTTTCAAGTGTGCAAAACTCATAAGCTGCGGAGAACGTTAACGCATTTTCTAAACAGTCCTCTCCTGGACGAAACTGACAGAGTTGGTCTAATGCCACCTGCTGAGTTCACTCACATATCGAATGCATTTTATCATTTAATGTATTTTCTTATAAGGTTCAGTTATGTACAAACGAGAGTCCCCAAAAAGAAAATGACGTAGGTCAAGGCAGTCTACAAGAGTATAAAAAAAAAGGTAGGCGACGTGGGATAACATTCATAATCCGAACCTCCCTTCACATGTGAAAGCGTTGTGGTGCACTACCATAAACAGAAAGATCCCGATGAAGTCTAGCATCCATACACTCCACTTAACAGATTCGTCTCCTTTGCATAACGGGTAACTTAATGGACACGGATGAACAGAGAGTCATTCGCAATATCACGAAAGATATGTGGGATTATGTAAGACAAAAATTGGCAAGTTTCAAGAGGATTTAACCAAACGCATTAACACCAGCGGGGTCCTGATGCAATCCCATTTCCAGAAACAAAACGAAACATGTTGAATGCAAAATGTTACCATTATTCAATTTTTGTATAAACTTCTACTCATGTTAATATACAATTTTCTTAGAGATCCGGAAGAAGCAAGTATACAGAATAGAAGGAAACTCAGGCATAATATCGTGTGCAACCAAACTATATCTTTATCTAATTTTTCTTTTCTTCCTTCTGCAGTGTTTCTTAGATCTCAAACCAAAGAAAAATACAGATTTTTGTTTTGATCGAAATGCTAGGACACACTGTTTACTACATCCCAAGTCCAGACGAGAAGAGAAAGGACGATTTTGTGATATACTTCACTACACAGCACCACATTATCGAAAAGAAAATAAAATACAAGAAAAACTTTAAATCAAGCGGGAATTGTCGACACCGGGAAAGGAGTTTACTTACAGGAAGATGCACCATGCTTAGTTTTATTCAATTATTGTTTTATGCCCTTTTCAACCATTTTAAGAATACAGACTTCTGGAAGACTCATCGCCGAAGTGGAGAACGATGCGAGCTTGTGCGTCTGCATACATTTTAACATTTTCCGTTTTTATTTTATGTTTTGAAAATTACGAGGAAGCAATTTATGTGTCAGTTCCATTCAATCACATAAACGTCAAAGCTGAAGAGACGAACATGTTTGATGCTGAATGCAAAAGTTACCAATATTTAATTTTCGTATAAACATCCACTCATTTTAATGTACAATTTGATTAGAGATCCACAAGATGCAAGTATACAGCAATGAAGGAAAATCGCGTCTAAGATCGTGTGCAACTAAACTATTTCTTTATTTAATTTTTCTTTTCTTCATTCCGTAGTATTTCTTAGATCTCAACCCAAAGAAGAATACAGATTTTTTTCCGACCAAACAAGATGAGTGAATTTTTTATAAAAAGTGGTTAACATCACTTCTGCTGGAGGGCGAAGTCCTGGGTTCGATTCCATGACAACCCTAGATGGGATCTGCTGGCCATGGATGCCATATGATCATTTCATCTCTACCTGAGTAAGTTCTCCTTTCATTTCATATCGCTTCCCACGATACACGTAGATATTTAATCGTTATGACTGTGTCAAGCAACAGGCCATCGATACTCTGTTCGAACATTACAGCATTGTTTTTCCTATTCATCTGCAGTAGTTGAGATTTATCTATATTGAGAGCACGTTGCGGTGTCTATAGCTATGACGAGTTGGGTAGACAGCAATCTGCAACAGTTTGCTGATGACCCTGTGGTGTGTGCCAAAGTCTCGTTTGGGGAGGGGGAGGGGGGGGGAAGGAGGGGCAGTAGAAAGATGCAGGATGGCTTCGATAACACCCTGCAATGTGGCATTGTGCCCAACTCTTTCCGAAAACCTAAGGATATGAAATCTGCCTGTTATCCTTCATCCATTGTTCGCAGGACATCTACATCTACATCTACATCGACGTGATTACTCTGCTATTCAAAATAAGGTGCCTGGCAGAGGGTTCAATGAACCACCTTCATGCTGTCTCTCTACCGTTCCACTCTCGAAAGGCACGCGGGAAAAACGAGCACTTAAATTTTTATGTGCGAGCCCTGATTTCTCTTATTGTATCGTGATGATCATTTCTCCCTATGTAGGTGGGTGTCAACAGAATGTTTTCGCAATCGGGGGAGAAAACTGGTGATTGAAATTTCACGAGAAGACCCCGTCGCAACGAAAAAAGCCTTTGTTTTAATGATCGCCACTCCAAATCACGTATCATATCTGTGGCACTATCTCCCCTATTTCGCAATAATACAAAACGAGCTGTCCTTGTTTGTACTTTTTCGATGTCATTCGTCAGTCCCACCTGATGCGGATCCTACACCGCACAGCAATACTCCAGAATAGGGCGGACAAGCGTAGTGTAAGCAGTCTCTGTGGTAGACCTGTTGCACCTTCTAAGTGTTCTGCCAATGAATCGCTGTGTTTGGTTTGCTCTAACCACAACATTATCTGTGAGATCGTTCCAATTTAGGTTATTTGTAATTGTAATCCATAAGTATTTAGCTGAATTTACAGCCTTAAGATTTGTGTGACTTATCGTGTAATCGAAATTTAGCTGATTTCTTTTAGTACTCATGTGAATAACTTCACACTTTTTCTTATTCGGGGTCAATTGCCACTTTTCGCACCATACAGACATCTTATCTGAATCATTTTGCAAGTCGTTTTGATCATCTGATGACTTTACAAGACGATAAATGGCAGTATCATCCGCAAACAATCTAAAACGGCTACTCAGATTGTCTCCTATGTCGTTAATATGGATCAGGAACAATAAAGGGCCTATAACACTTCCTTGGGGGACGCCGGATATTACTTCTGTTTTACTCGCTGACTTTCCGTCTGTTACTACGAACTGTGACCTTTATGACAGGAAATCACGAATCCAGTCGCACAACTGAGGCGATACTCCGTAGGCACGCAGTTTGGTTAGAAGACGCTTGTGAGGAACGGTGTCTAAAGCCTTCTGGAAATCTAAAAATATGGAATCAATTTGATATCCCCTGTCGATAGCACTTATTACTTCATGAGTATAAAGAGCTAGTTGTGATTCACAAGAACGATATTTTCTGAATCCTTGCTGACTATATGTCAATAAATCGTTTTCTTCGAGGTGCTTCATGATGTTCGAATACAGTATATGTCATAAAACTACTGCAAATCGCCGGCAGGAGTGGCCGAGCGGTTCTAGGCGCTACAGTTTGGAACCGCGTGACCGCTACGGTCGCAGGTTCGAATCCTGCCTCGGGCGTGGATGTGTGTGATGTCCTTAGCTTAGCTAGGTTTAAGTAGTTCTAAGTTCTAGGGGACTGATGACCTCAGATGTTAAGTCCCATTGTGTTCAGAGCCATTTGAGCCTACTGCAAATCGATGTTAGTGATATAGGTCTGTAATTCAGCGGATTACTCCTACTTTCCGTTTTGGGTATTGGTGTGACTTGAGCAATTTTCCCATCTTTTGTTTCGAATGTTTCTGTGAGCGAGTGGTTGTATATAATTGCTAAATATGGAGCTATTTTATCAGCATACTCTGCAAAAGGACAGGATGAGATTCGGCAGTGTGGTGCTTTCTAAATCCGAGCAGATCTGTGAACAGAAGCTTCTCTGCTCAAGGCAGTTTATTATATTCGAAATCAGACAATGGTTGCGATCTCTGCTACAATCTGCTATTAAGGTAGACGATACGTGCGTAATACTGTTCAGAGTGATATTGCGGTCAATGTCTCGATATTCGGCTCTTAAACAACGCGATGTAAGCGTTTTCTCTCATAACCGACGAAAGGGTAATTCCTGGCTGCTGAAGATTCCGTACCTGTCATCGGAGCAACGCTGCTCCCGGCTTGCCCGGTCACTCGGCATAAATCAAAATTAGATCGCGAAGGGAAAGAACTCACTACAAGGTAGCGACTAACTAGAGTCGTCACGGGCATAAACGTCGCCGGGGCCAGTCTAATTTAAAGTTACGGCGCGCCCGTGGAATTAAACAGCTATTTATAAATAAAAGGGCGCGAGAGCGGCGGTCACCTGCGGCTGCGCCTCAGATTTGTGGGGCCGGCCTGCTGGTCCGGTCGCGCCGCCGCGCCGTAATGAACTCGTGGGGCGCAGACCGGGCGCGCCCTGGGAGCCGCGCGCGAGTTACGGAGTCGACAAACGGCGCGGCTGACACCCGCAGTATTCCGGGGGCGGAGAATAAACATCCTTGTTTATGCCCGTTCCGGACCCGAGAATTATGAAATGGAACACCTCCTCCTGGAGCTCTCTGATGTTTGTGGCCGCGTTTTCGCTACCACTGTTACGAAAATCGCTCAGAGTAAAAAGCTCTCGCGGCGAATTTATCGCGACGTCGCAATTACCGAGCTTCGCCTCTTGCGTATTTAAGACTCATTCACGCACGACCGTCAGCAAAATTACTGCGCTCGCCGGTATCTGGTAGCCAGCGAAATAGTGTGAACTGAAGCTCTTCGTGCTGTCGCTTGCAACGCATTCTCGTTTCTATCATACGACGGTGAACGTGTAAATTACTTTAGAGAGAACTATTGAAACTATGAGGATAGACATTATCACTCACAAAACATCGATACCGCTAATATTTCATGAAGTGTTCCAGGGTATGCAAAGGGTCGAGCATTGGATGTATGATTTAACTTTTTTGTACTTTTGATACTGAAAAAACTAAGATTTTTTAAAAACTACTTTAATGCTGAGTGCCGGACCTAGACTCGAAATCGAGAATTCTGCCTTTCGTGGGCCAGTGCTGTACAGTCTGAGCCACCCAAGCACGACTCACAACCCGCCCCCACAGCTTCCATTCCGCCAGTACCTCGTCTCCTACCTTCCGAGCTTCACAGAAGCTCTTCTACGAACCTTGCGGAACTGGCACCCCTGGAAGAGGTGATATTGCAGGGAAATGGCTTAGCCACAGCCCGGGGAATGTATCCAAGACGAAATTTTCCCTCTGCAGCGGAGTGTACACTGATATAAAACTTCTGGCAGATTAAAATTGTGTGTGTGTGGGGGGGGGGGGGGGGTCGTGAGTCGTGCTTGGGTAGATGGTAGTACCGTTTCAGCCGTGCTAGTGAGTGGACGTTGTTTACTGCTGCACTGCACTTCCGTGTTCACATCGCTGTACTTGTGCTTCGTTGAGTGCTGTCCTTCCGTTAATCTCCGTGTTCGTTCATATTTCTTGTGATCTGATTGTTCCTTCTGGTCGTGCTGCTGCTAATTGGAATTTCGGTTGTTTAACCGAAATTTCGTCGCTGGATTAACCATGGCTACAAACCTCAGGAAGAATACTCTGTTATTTGCTTTTGACAAGGAACCCCGTTCTGTTCAGCCGACATCCCTGGAAATAGATGACTCTATTACACAGGTAATTGCTCTCAATTCCGAAACCGTCGCCGGCCGTTGTAGGCGAGCGGTTCTAGGCGCTTAAGTCTGGAACCGCGCGACCGCTACGGTCACAGGTTCGAATCCTGCCTCGGGCATGGATGTGTGTGATGTCCTTAGGTTACTTAGATTTAAGTGGTTCTAAGTTCTAGGGGACTGATGACCTCAGATGTTAAGTACCATAGTGCTCAGAGCCATTTTTGAACCGAAACCGTTCATACCTGGCAACTGGATCAGGAAAAATATTGTATGTTTGTAAAGATATTCAGTGCTGCTACTGTTGATAAAGTGTTCCGAAAGCTGGGCTACGCAGTAGATTTTATGCATAGAAATGGTCAAAAAAGTAAGACTTCCATCTATAGATCTGACATTGATTACAAAACCGTTCGTGTCTTCAACCGTCCAATTGAAATTCAAAATAATAAGATTAAGGAAGCTCTTTCAAACTACGGGGACGTTAAATCAATTGCAAATGAAAGATGGTCGCCTCGCTTTAAACTGCAACTGTGCAGAGATGAACCGCAAGACAAATATGCCGTCTCACATAACTGTTTGTGGATGTAAGGCACAAATTGTTTACACAGGTCAGGAAGCTACATGTCATATATATAACGAAACCGGCCACTCAGACAGGAATGTCCGAGGCGAACTGTTGTTCTTAAAAGTAATTTGATACAGCGTCAGAAACGTACCTTAAATGATCTGTTATCAAAGAATAGCCCGGATCAACTGGTTGAGGATGTTAACGCAGCGGGCCAGGCTGATGTCCCCCTTCACGATAAGTCAATTTCCCCCGTTAACAACAAAGGGAAACCCTGTTACCACTACTCGTGAAAATGAAATGCAACCGAAAAAACGACTTCTGGAGACAACTAATAGTTGTTCAGAGGACGAGCTCTCCTGTACAACTTCCTCAGTTTGCAAGCAAAAACAGTACAATGAGGAGGCAGAGGAACCGGAGGGTAGAATGCAAATGGAAATTGATGAACAGAAAGATAATAAACATACGGTACCAGAAAATGAAGGGGGTGCAGTCAGTATTAATTTGCAAGAAACAACAGGTGAAGTAGCTGATTGCAAAGATCAGCAGCTGTTTGTTAGTAAACAAACTCAGGGAGAGGTTGCAAAACTGCCGTCTCCATTTGTTTCCCTCCATCAGGAAGTAAGGGATATTGATAAAGAACAAGGAAGTGGTGTCCAAAATGAAACCACAGTCAACAGCGCAGTGCATGCGACAGCAATAGAAATTGCGAAAATGTCCGCTGCTTCTCCAGACGAGCCGCGAAGTAAAATAAAAACGCAACCAAATGTGAATGTAACTCGTAACCAATGGAACGGAAAATCCGGAAAGAGCAACCTAAGCCCAAAAAATATTCAGTACGAAACGGTCCTACACGAATCACTGGAGGAAAAATCAGAAAGTTTACAAGGAAATCAGTCTGTTAGCGCTACAAGAAGAAACCTCAGAAGTAGAAAAAAAACGGGACAGTAACTAATAATCTGATTGAAGTGTTATTCCATGTTCATCCTTCCGAGAAAACTGTTAATAGTTTTACTGAACCCTGAACCACAGGAAACTAAATTAGTTCATCAAAACAACTACATAGTGGCAGCGCAATGACGCAATCTTATTCTGTCACGACTATAAACATAAAATTATGTCCGGTTTGAAATTATCGGCACCTTTTACAAGTCTGCGACTGATACTGCCCTGTTACAAGAAGTTCTAGTGCCGGATTTTGTAATTCCCGGTTTTTTTCAGTTACATAAATGTGTCTCACGAAACAAGTGTTGGAACAGCTGTTTTGGTGAGGGAAGGGATTCCAGTAAGTGAGGTGGAACGACTGGAATCCGGAATGGGAATAGGATTAATTATCTATGATGTGACTATCATCAACTTGGATGCCCCTTCAGGTAGTTCTCACCGAGCTGACAGGGCACGCTTCTTCAAAGATGAACTTATTAAGGAAAAATCCATGACAGTTATTACTAGGAGGAGATTTTAATTGTGTTTTAAATCGAAAATATCAGTTACCTAATTTTAATTTCTCGGGTGAACTAAAACAACTAGTTAATGGTTTAGAATTAAAGGATATATGGGAAATCAAATACCCCTCCATATCTCGTAGCAGGATTGATAGATTATATATTTCTAAAAATCTTGAAACTTTCGTGACTAATGTAGAAACCATTTCTACATACTGTCCAGGCCATTCAAGTGTCTTAGCTTGCATAAATATAACAAGGCAGCCAGTTCGCCGATTCAAGAATCAGTAGAATTTGAACATTTCGTTGTAAGTAAATCATGATTTAGAAAACCTGATTGAAGAAGCACCGGCAATATGCCTGCGCTCTCGTAGTAGATAGGCCACTGCTATCGACGGGTGGGTTAACATGGCGAAACCAAAGTTGAGGAAGTTCCTTATTCAATACAGTGCCCAGAGCGCACGAGAAAGAAATGCACTTTAGAATATTACTATTCCGTTTTGACAGATCTGTATGATCAGGTCTCAGAAGGTTCCTCACTTCGGATAGCAGGCATAAAAAAAAGTCTAAGTTACTTAATATCAAGAGAAATCAAATGAAAGTGTAGAAAATAAAATCGAAGGCAAATTCGGTGTCAGAAGACGAAACTACTTCCCTGTATCATTTAGTGAAGCATACAAAAAACGGAAGAAGGACTTTCATTGATGAAATTAGAAAAAAAACTGTACGATTCTCAGAACCCAGCAGGATATCATGGACGAGATTTATCGCTATTGTTGCGAGCTATATTCTGTAAATCAAAGTTGTAATGCATTCTTGGGATAATTCCTTGACATCCTAGTCCCACAGCTGACAGGAGATAACAACGAAAATTTTCTAAAGGTAGTCGGTGAAGAGGACATGTATGAGACTCTGAATTCTGATTATAAATTAATAGCTAGAATAGTAAACAAGAGAATTTCATGCCTTACAGATAAAATTATTAGTAAACATCATAACTGCGCGCAAGGCAGAACTATTTTTCAAAATCTAGCAGATTTCAGGGATGTCATTACAATAACTTCTGTAACAAACATAACGTGTGCCTTATTTTTTTAGATTTCTGTAAAGCATTCGATGTAATAAATCATGAGTATCTTCTGCAGACATTGAAGAAAATAGGTTTCAACGATAGGGTCATACAGTTGGTAAAGAACATAGCAACTGGAATAAATGCAAAAATAGCGGTGAATTGTCAACAATCCAGGCTGATGCAAATACAACGAGGTGTTCCTCAAGGAAGTCCCCTGTCCATGTCGCTCTTCGCCATTTCGCTGGAACCTTTCCTCCGACATGTCCATCCTAGATTAAAAGGCTTAACATTATCATAAAATAAAACAGCTATAAGAACCTACGCTGACGATATAGGAGCCATTATAAGGAATAATGAAGAGATAACCACGCTAGCAACGGTGATTGATACGTTCTGTAGAGCATCCGGAGCCAATGCAAACGAAAAATAAAGTAAGATGTTAAATTTCGGATGTTTTGATAACATTAACGTCGAGCGGGCAAAATTATTCCGACAACATAAAACACTTGGGATCACCCTGACAGCATGCCTCATGAAAACTACGGCTTTAAACTAAAAGTTGCAGCAGATAAAGTACAAGGAGCCATTATAGAGAATTTAACTGGATATATAACTAAATTCAAAGAACAGAGTTTATCAACTTATGAATCCTTGATAAACCTTATTATACTGCCCAGCTGTTTCCAATACCGAGAATGATAGCGAGGAGAATAATGTCGAAAATCACAAACTTTTTGTGGAAAGGTGAAGTGTTCAGAGTACCTGCTAAAGCAGCCACTTTAGATGCTAAAAGTGGTGGACTAGGACTAACTGATATAACGGATAAAGCCTCTGCACTTTTTATCAAAAGGCAAGTTAATTTAATAAGAGACTCGCGAGAAAGCATTACCAGCCAACTTTTCAAGATCATTAAACCTCGAAGCCTGCTTCCCCCGTTTGACGTGCAGAATATCAACAGTAGTTTACAGCATGTGACCGTTTTCTTTGTTGAGTTCAGTTATGTGAGTGCCGAACTCAGACAGTCACGATACTTAACATCAAGAGCCATAATGCGGGAACGAAAGAAAATAGAAGGAAGGAACAAAATAGAACAACAGTTTCCAAACATTGAATGGACTGAGATTTGGAGAAACATTAGTTCTAATGTGCTCAAGTCTAATATAAAAACGTCATGGTACAAGACAGTTAACAACACAGTTAGCATCAATGAAACACTGTACGCAGTCGGACTCTGTGAAATAAATTTATGTCAACATTGCCTTCTGGTTGACACAATAATTCCTAGATTCACTTGCAGCGGTCACAAGACAAGTTGGATGTGGATGCGAGAGCAAATAGCTCTGATTACAAGGACATCCCCTGAGAGAATATCGCTGTCATTGATACAGATGTCTGAAGCAGACTACTCCCCAGAGGCAAAAAATATCGCTGTGTACTGGTTGCTGGAAAATTTTGTTAATTTGGTCATTAACAAACTAGGACCCGACAGTACCATAGAGTTCAGGGTACACTTGCTGTGTGAATACTACAAAATTAGAAGGTATTCGAATCACAAGAAAAAGTTCGGTAATATGTTAAAAATTATATTTGAAAGAATGGGCATTGGTTAATATAAAAAAGACTGTGTTGAACCTTAAGGATATTATTTAAATTTTTACTGTAAATTTTTGGTGTGTGGTTTTTCTACTTCAGAAAGAATTTTTTCAAATTTAGTAAGCTAATGTACACAACTTATGTGACAGTCGGATTGTCTGTCAAATAGTGTCAAAACACAAAACATTAAAGCTGCATTATTGGTTTATAGTTTTAATACGAAAATTAACAGTTTTTATGGAAATGTCAATTAAAAAAATAGATGTAAGAGCACTTGCCTGTGAAAGACAAAGTCCGGAGTTCGAATCTTGGTCCAGCACACAGTTTTAATCTGCCAGGAAGTTTCATTTCAGCACACACTCTGGTGCAGAGTGAAAATTTATTCCTACGATTTTTGTTGTTGATATAGTGTACTCTTTTTGAGAGCATCCGCTTCCTCTTGGAAAGATCTTTGGGAGACTATAGAGGAAAATATAAGAGCAGATACTGCATAACACAGACCAGGAAGAGTTAGCGCAAGCTTCAAAACAAATAAAAAATTTAAAATAGCTACAGGTAGCGGTAATGCTTATTGATATTACTTAAACACCTAGAATTATTTAAATACATACCAGATGAATGATGAAAAAATATAGAACATTCATAAACCTATCTTGGAGAAAGAAATACTTTCCCTGTAGTGAAAGTGTATGTTGATGGTGCCTAGATTCAAGAAAGGTGACCGGTCATATTGCAAAAACTCTCGAGGAATAGGAAAAAATGCATTTTAATCATCAGCTGCTTTTTACTACAGAATTATATGTTATTATGTATTATATAATTTAATATTATTATGCACTAAATGATTAAATGTTATTACATTCTCTGTGTATGTTAATTCTGTTAGTATATCATGCTCACTACATATAATACATTATGTTCATTCTTTGCCATAAAGTGGACTATTTTTAGGTGTCAGTTTTTTCGTATTTTAGTTTTTAAATTGTCTTCAAGGATATGACACTAAACGTTGTCCTCCTCCTCCCCTTCCTTAAAAAAGGCAGCTTCTTGCTAAATATCAGCTGTGTACTACCCTTACATTTGTTCATCTATGAAATTTTTGTAATGAGGGAGGTCTATGTTTTAATTTGGCAATTCATTTTTAAGTATCTGCACTTTATGTCTCTTCTGTAACAGTTGAAATAAGCTATTTCGATTTTTATTCATTCCAGTGATGGACTATTCTATATTTAACTGTTGTTCACTGGGTTATAATGTTGCGATCTGTTTCCTAAGATCTACATTATACTGTTACAGATCGTAGCCTTATTAGTTCACTGTTGGGTATGAATCTAAGTTACGATTCACACTGCTCGAATATGAATGACTATCTGAAATTTCATTCATTCAACTGTAGTGGCTCAGTTGACATCATGATAACTTATGGTGTGGTCTGATGTTATGTACATATTATTTATGTTATCGATTCAAGAGTGTTAACTACATTAGAAAAAGTGGATACTTTTCCACTTTTCTTGTTGTTAACCTATTCATGTGCTTGTCGTTCAAGCTTGTACAGACAATTTTGTATAAACAATGCTTGCACACTCGTTTTTGATTGGTAGGTGATGAATATCCTACTAGTTCAATATTTGCGTTTTCACTGCTGTAACTCTCATTATATATGACTAATAACGGTCTCTACATTGATCCTCACTTTCACCTTTGTTTACATTTTATGTTTGATTCCGATGTCTTCCAAAGATATTCTATCTGAATCTTATCAACTGTCAGCTCGTTCTACATATGAATTTCGATATATATCGACAGGCTGTGTATTGATATTGGCCCTTGACTTACACTACAGAGGATCCACTGTACAGCTCTTACCTCTTTGGTTTCACATCTTTTTGTACCTCATTACGTTGGCTGTTGTTACGCTGAGCACATCTCTATTAGACTTCTGCGAAACATGTTGTCATCTTTTCTTATGCCTGTTGCGACTCTAAGACCTTCTATCAGCCAGAAAATAAAATAACTTATGTATTCGCCTGATATGTTTTTGCCTCATAAGTATTCATGAATAGCATATGCTCATGTACCTATTAGGAATTTTGTATTATTTTTATGGTGTACATTATTTGTTCCGTTTCGTGCTTTTGGTAGTTATCTTGGGGAGCTGGTCCACGACCGAGACCGGTAGAAATTAAAGTTTAAGTTAAAACAACTGCTGTTTACATTGCGTTTTTCCAATTACTTAACAGCTATTTAACGTCACATAACCAAATCGCCATCGAGAAATAGGCTTACTGAAAAAAACCTACAAGGTAAACTTCAAAATCATTACGAGGAGTATCAACAAAACTGCTGAAATCCTCTTGAAAGAAGAGTAGTCTCGATTCGGGAGAGTAAGGAACTGCGCTGATAATATAACTAGCTTGATGTAACTTATTGAAAAGCGTAGGAAATACATTGGGGAAATACAGATAATCTTCACTGATTTGATGAAAGCTTTCGATCGTGTTAAAAAAGATCAACTCTCATCTATTTGCCACAATGGTTCTCCTAAAAAATTAAGAGAAGTGATAAAAAGTATATAAGAAAAGTCTTACATATTGCAGGTAAAAGTATTCAAAATAAAGAAAGCTTTAGATTTAAGACGAATGTGTAGTTTATCAGCCAGGGCTTTTAATATCTACGTAAAAGTAATTATTTTGGAATGGATATATGAAATATCATTGTACTTTGTTAAACCCAAAAATCCGGACTGTATGTTGATGATGTTATTTACAGATGCTAATCGTAAGAATAATCTACAAAGAGCAGCACGGTAATTACAAAGAATCTGGAGCTTAGATGGCTTTCAGACATATGATAACAAAACAAAGCTGCCGCAGTTCGTGGGAAAGAAGTTTGATCAAAATTATAATAAATAAAGCACATAACAAATGTTAAATATTACAGATACAATATACACACCTAGACGAAACTGGTTTTTAACGTAAGAGAGAGAAATTTAACTTAATATATGTTACTATTAGACAAATCTTACAAAGGAAAGTAAGAAAGAGTCATTTATGAAATTTTAAAAACACTATCACTTTCACTTGCAACGTATGGAAGCGAAATCTGGACAACAGCAAAAAGGGATACGCTAAGTATCCAGAGTCCGGAAATGAGATTTCTAAGAGATGTAGCAGACTAAACAAGAGGAAATCGAAACTGACAGTGCGAGCAAAATTTGAATCAACATCTCCACGTGAAAAAAATCGAAGGCAATGTTTGACACGTGTCTGGGTTTGTCGTGTACCCGATGGAGATACACGCTGAAGCTTTGTGGAAGGTAAATAGAAACTCTGATCCAAAACGCAACTGTAAAAAATACCGAGAGGTTGTGGAAATGTTCGGTGTTGGAAGTAACGAACATGTAAAATGCAGCGCGATGGTGCACCATCTGCTAGAACATCGTATATGGCTGAAGACAAGGAAGTTGTGGGACAGTAAATTGCTCGAGCATACTCAATTGAGCGGTTGCTGTTACTATTTGTTCGATGTAGAAAAATTGTCCAACTATGCTATCGTTCATCAGTGCACACAAAACATTCACTTTTCGTTGTGTCTGACATGTTCCACAAACATACTGGAATTTTCCCAACCAAAAATGCGAGTGTTGTGCCGAATGACCTTTCCCACATTGAATTGTCAGAGTCAGACAAAACGACATTGCCTAGATGGATCGGGTTTTGACTGATTCGGTCCAACATGTCAATAGCAAATTCGTGGTAAAGCTGTAAGCCGTTTCGCTTCAGTGCTTGCACAGTTTGGACTTTGTAAGCGTGCGAGCAAAGTCTTTTTTGCAGCACCTTGTAAACAATTGAGCGAGGGTTGTTTAGCTCTCGTGGTACTCGGCGAACTGACTTTGATGGTCTTCTTTGGAAGGTTTCTCTGATCTCTACCATTTCATTAGATATGCGTTTTCTCCCAAAACCTGACTCTCTATTTACACTCCCGTGACTTGGAACTTCTCATGCCAAGCCTTAATCTTCTTAGTGTCAGGTGGTTTCCTTTAAAATTTACGTCAGAAATTTTTTTGGACAACGATGTGTTATTTCGTTTCCGCATACCACACCACGCGTTGGGCTCTCTCTTGTAGAGTTGTCATATATGACAACTATTTAGCATCTGGAACAAGACAAGAGGAGCCGTTAAAAATCAACAAAAAAATTTTTGTGGCGCTGTACATTATGCCACAGAACTCAATTATCTGTGTATCGTTTTTGTTTCTTAATTGCAGTTTAAAATCAGGGAGGTTTCAGATTACATGTAGACATCCTGTGCAATGCAAATACAAACCAACAGGACGATCCAGAATCAGATTCAAGTAGAAGATGATGTTGATGACGATGGTGATAATGATGATGGGCTGTAGACGAAAGTTTCGCACAAGGAGCAATTAATTTTAAATGTGAAGGTCAGTGCTGATGACAAAGCAAAGAGTGTGTTTCAAAATGCTTCATCCCACATTGCAAGACTACATTTTGTACACTAATGTCGATAGAAGCTAGGGTTAAATTTTGGCTTAGACATCGTAATTGAATGTTTATCTTGAGGCAGTCGCAAGTTTTCCGTTCATGTGGTTGTCGGCAGGGCCGTCCGTGTGCCTGTATCTCGCTCACTACTCGTTTATTACACAGATAGCGGTACCCTGCCAAGCTATTTTGTAGCTCAGTCTTCCTAAACATAAAAGAAAGAAAAGATACAGCAGACGTTTCTAATATATATGGGAGTAGGATATGCGTCTTAATCTCCTGCTTAGCCCCGCGGGGTAGCCGTGCGGTCTCAGGCGTCTTGTACGGTTTGTGCGGCTCCCCCCGTCGGAAGTTCGAGTCCTCCCTCGGGCATGGGGTGTGTGTTGTCCTTAACGTAAGTTTGTTTAAGTTAGATTAAGTAGTGCGTAAGCTTAACGACCGATGACCTCAGCTGTTTGGTCCCACATTCCTTACCACAAATTTCCAAATTTTTCTCCTGCTCTCCCCTGTCCTTATCAATCTCCCCCTCCCCTTTTTATTGTCCATCTCCTCCAGCTTCCACTTGTCTTTCTCCATCTTCTCCTCCCCCTCTCTCCCCCCTCTCTGAGTCCATCATCTCCTCCATACTCCTCTTTCCATTTTCTCCTCCTCCCTCTCTCTTCAATTCCTCCTGCTCTCTCTCTTTGTCCTTCTCCTCCTTCTCGTTTTCTGTATCCATTTTCCCCAGCCCTCTGTCCATGTCCTCTTTCTCTCTCAGTTGAACCTTGTTTACTGTTACTGCAAATTCAGATACTGTGGTAGTGTTCTGATCGTAAACGAATAAGCCATAAATACAACTTTCCTGTTTCCTGACAACGTATCGCTATTGTATATTTTTTACTAAAGAATAAGGTACCTAAATACATGCGAGTATCAGAATTCAACTGTCAAGAACTTACGGAGGTTAACGATTTTGAACAAACTAACACTTACACTTTTATAAGGTTTCGCTTATATTACGTACATGGCGTTCCAAAAGGTATTTACAAACACGTGTGTATTCGAATGAAATGTTTTTGCAAACTTTCAATGTTGTCTATGAAGAACTTTCGGACATTTTAGATTTTGAAGAAACGAACATCTACGTTTGCCCTTATATAGAAACAGTAAATGTTCCTAACCGCAAATTTCCGAATGTTTTTTACCAAATGCTTTGAAATTCTGACACATGTTGAATAGGAATATGCGTGTGTTTTTACATTTCCATTTTTTAAAAATATGTAATACATAATTTTTTAAAGAATTTAGTAATAGGCAAATATTGTTACAAAATATCTCAAAAAGTTATATAACTTTTCATTTTATATATATGCTCTGAAAAGCCAAAGAAACTAGGACGCCTGTCAGATATGGTGTAGGTCTCCCGCCGGCACGCAGAAATGCCGCAACATGACGTGGCATGGACTTCACTAATGTCTGAAGTAGTGCTGGAGGGAACTCATACTATGAATCCTGCAGGTCTGCCCACAAATCTGTTAGAGTACGATGGGAAGGAGATCTGTTCTGAACAGCAGGTTGCAAGGCATCCCAGATATGCTCAATAAAGTTGATGTCTGGAGAGTTTCGTGGGCAGCGGAAGTATTTAAACTCAAAAGAATGTTTCTGGAGCCATTCTGTAGCAATCCTGGACGTATCCGGTGTGGCAGTTTCCTGCTGGAATTGTCGAAGTCCGTCGGACTGCACAGTGGACATGAATGGATGCAACCCTTCTGCATATTGCTGCAGATTTCAATGCTGAGCCATCAATAAGGCATTCAACGAAACTTCATCGATATGGGCTTTGGAGCCGAAGGCCCACTCGTGTACCCTTGATGACTGCACGTCACAAAGATTTACATCTCATTTGAGCCCGTCAACTCCAACATTGTACTATCGATGAATGGAAACATGTTGTATGGTTGGACGAGTCTCGTTTAAAATTGCATCGAGCGGATGGACGTGTCCGGGTATGGAGACAACCTCATGTATCTATGGACCCTGCATGTCAGTAAGGGGACTGTTCAAGCTGATGGAAGCTCTGTAATGGTGTGGTAGGTGTGCAGTTGGAACGGTATGGGACCCCGGATATGTCTAGATACGACTCTGACAGGTGACGCGTACGTAAGCGTCCTGTTGCATCACCTGTATCCACTCATGTCCATTGTGCATTCCGACGGACTTGGGCAATTCCAGCAGGACATTGCGACCCCGGACACGTCCAGAATTGCTACACAGTGACTCCAGGAACACCCTTCTGATTTAAACCCTTCTCTAGCTACCAAACTCCCCAGACATGAATATTATTGAGCATATCTGGGCTGCCTTGCAACGTGCTATTCAGAGGAGATCTCCATCCCCTCGTATTCTGAGGGATGCATGATATTAGGCAGGTGTACCAGTTTCTTTAAATCATCAGTGTACAATTATTTCTGACATTCGTTGACGAGGGAAGAACTTCCTATCATTATAATCACTTAGCTGAAGAAATCGACGTGTCGTCGTTTCACGCGGCGGCCCGTAAATCTCGTCATTAATAATTGCTGCTATAATGACCATTCGTCTAATAAATGCTGCAGAAAAGTACAATATTTACAACATCCTCATTGATAGAAGTCTCTGCAGTCGGCGATGTGGATCGGACGTACTGATCTAAGCAAAAATGTGATCCAGAATGCTGTGAGGGCGGGTTGTGAGTCGTGCTAGGATAGCTCAGCCGGACAGGCACGGTAGCTCACCGTGTTCGGTCAGAGGGCTGGCTACCATCTGTAATAATAATAATAATAAAACACAAATACAAAATTTAAAAAAAGCTGATTGAAGTATTGAAGAACGAATTTGAAGAGGTGGAGGGGGATGGGGTGTCATGTGACGCCCGCCCAGACGAAATGCCGAAAACAATAACTAACAAAGCCAAGAGGAAGAAACAAAAAAACAGTCCCAGGTTCGAGTCCAGATCTCAGTTTTAATCTGCCAGGGAGTTTCAAACAGGTGTTGTATACCTACATAACAGTGCTTGTTAATCGTTTCTCACAGAAATTCGAATCTTATAGTTTCATATCAAAATACAGAGACAAGTATTTCATACATCACAGTCCGCGACGTGCCTCAGAAACCGTTTACTTGTTAAACACTTTGCTTCAGGGTCCCAGCATTATAGAGTTTCGATTATTATTTCGTGAAATGTTAGTCCATGGCAAGAAGTCACAGTGTGGACGGTTCAAAGAAGTATCTGTTTGGTATAATTGTGTCTTCGCTTTCCGAATAGATAGCTTTCACTTTACTATGTTGCCACACAATAATAATGGAGCCATTCTAAGCTGCATGTTCATTGAGTTCACAGTTCATATTAAAATGAAAAAATATTTCACTCGGCAAACAGCCTACTGCACTGTCCTAAATCGTAATTTTCAAGTTCACTTTGTGAGACGACAGTCCGGGGGGTACGACAGGGCAAGCTGATCGTAATTAAAGTTCATCCCGAAAAAGAAAGAAGGAACTGCTGCTCAGAGTGATATCAGATTTTGACGGAATATTACTGAAGAATGGGGAAACGCAATAGAAAAAAATCAACGAAAATTTTACCATTAGATTATGGTCTAAGCGTAATAACGTAAATGGGTTCGATTACAAATGACAAATGAATCGCAATACGACTGCAGTTGTGTGAGTTGCACAGTAAACCAATCGTACTCTGCAATTTGCATAACTGCAGAAGTTTGGCATTCGACAGTTGTGGCACTGTTAGTTACGTAAGCCGAAAGTCGTACCATACCGCATGAGAAAAATTGGTTTTTAAGTATTCCGAGGCCAGAAACCGCATAAAAAGCAACGATGAAATCAGGTTTTAACTGCCGTGAGGCTGAGGGCAAGACACGCTCAATATTCTGTTCAACTGTTTACTGCCACAAGCTGAAATAGAGGGAAAGCATGTTCCAAAAGGGTTCGAAGTAACTCAGGGATCACGTTCAGAATACGTTGTGCAATGTGCGCCTTGCATTCAGCTACGTGTGTAATCGGAACGATAAACATAGAACCTTTCAGAAACCTCAGAGCCATAGGTTACACAGATTAAGATGGGGTGATCTGGAAGGCCAGGCTGTAAAGCAGCTACCACACTGGATGCGCAATGTGCCGCAGAGCGCCATCTCGCGTAGAAATGATCCTACCCAATCTTCCATCCTGTTGAAGGGTTAGAATGACGTTGGAGAGCGAGTGACTCTCACTGCGTTTACCAGTGACGGTACAGGTAACAAAATCAGCAGAACCCATCTCGTCGGAAAAATATGACCCTACGATAAATGACACAGTCAATCCGCACTACACAGTTATTTTTTCACAACGAAGCAATACCTCCTGATGTGCGAGTGGGTTTTCCGTTACCACAAAATGTTCCATGGCCGTCCATTGTCCACTTGTATGTGAGCAAGACATTCCAGAGGAAACGTCTGGCTTACTGGCAGGTCAGCATGAAGCAGCTCCTCAACGTGGATAGTTCTGTATGGGTAGGGATGGAGGATTTTTCGGAGAACACTGCTCGATCACTCAGGCAATGCTGTGGCCACATCTTCTACTGGCGTCGGACGGACTGCTCTCCTGCCTCACCGCATTACGCTTCAAAAGAACCTACCTTTACGAATTTCGTAAATATTTTCTGCAGACCCTTGGCAGACGTCAGATCAAAGCCCTTTTCATATCTTTGAGTGTCCAGAACTGCTGCAAAACTACTACTACTACTACTATTATGCACGGTCGTAGTTTCTGTAAAGAAACTTCATCAGCAGCGCCCGACTCTGCAATCAGGCAGTCAAGCCGAGAGTCTCCAACGCGGCTTTTATTTTGCATTTTATAACGATTACAGCGCCATCTCGTGGTAAAAGTTTCATTAGTTGCCATGCCATTTCCACCTGGCGCCTCAGCTGGACCAGCGTTCGTGCTGGACGTGCAGACCGCGTGAGACGACGCTTCATCCAGTCCCAAACATGCTCAATGGGGGACAGATCCGGAGATCTTGCTGGCCAGGGTAGTTGACTTACACCTTCTAGAGCACGTTGGGTGGCACGGGATACATGCGTACGTGCATTGTCCTGTTGGAACAGCAAGTTCCCTTGCCGGTCTAGGAATGGTAGAACGATGGGTTCGATGACGGTTTGGATGTACCGTGCACTATTCAGTGTCCCCTCGACGATCACCAGTGGTGTACGGCCAGTGTAGGAGATCGCTCCCCACACCATGATGCCGGGTGTTGGCCCTGTGTGCCTCGGTCGTATGCAGTCCTGATTGTGGCGCTCACCTGCACTGCGCCAAACACGCATACGACCATCATTGGCACCAAGGCAGAAGCGACTCTCATCGCTGAAAACGACACGTCACCATTCGTCCCTCCATTCACGCCTGTCGCGACACCACTGGAGGCGGGCTGCACGATGTTGGGGCGTGAGCGGAAGACGGCCTAACGGTGTGCGGGACCGTAGCCCAGCTTCATGGAGACGGTTGCGAATGGTCCTCGCCGATACCCCAGGAGCAACAGTGTCCCTAATTTGCTGGGAAGTGGCGGTGCGGTCCCCTACGGCACTGCGTAGGATCCTACGGTCTTGGCGTGCATCCGTGCGTCGCTGCGGTCCGGTCCCAGGTCGACGGGCACGCGCACCTTCCGCCGACCACTGGCGACAAAATCGATGTACTGTGGAGACCTCACGCCCCACGTGTTGAGCAATTCGGCGGTACGTCCACCCGGCCTCCCGCATGCCCACTATACGCCCTCGCTCAAAGTCCGTCAACTGCACATACGGTTCACGTCCACGCTGTCGCGGCATGCTACCAGTGTTAAAGACGGCGATGGAGCTCCGTATGCCACGGCAAACTGGCTGACACTGACGGCGGCGGTGCACAAATGCTGCGCAGCTAGCGCCATTCGACGGCCAACACCGCGGTTCCTGGTGTGTCGGCTGTGCCGTGCGTGTGATCATTGCTTGTACAGCCCTCTCGCAGTGTCCGGAGCAAGTATGGTGGGTCTGACACACCGGTGTCAATGTGTTCTTTTTTCCATTTCCAGGAGTGTAGTATAAGGTAAAAGCAGCCTCGCGCATATCTAGTAATGTTACGTGAACTCCGATGTAAATCTTTTAAAAATGTCCTAATAATAATCTGTGTCATATAAAGTAATTTCTAACAAGCATTCATTTCGATTTAAAGAATTTATTAATTTCTCCAATCCATGATCATTCCGATTGTTGCAAAAGAAAAATCAGTTGCTTCCTTTCATAAATGACAAATGTACGGGCCAGCATTGCACAGAGCTGTGCCGGAAAAAGCTATTGTAAGAGCAGATATATTCGCCGTTTTTATTGAGGTAATAATTTTTGCTTTTTATTCAGAATGATCTTACAGGGCCATAACGCAGCACTGCTGTCGTCCAAAATTTACCAGGTTACTGAATTTATTTTTTATTACGAGGTTTAGAAATTTTTCTGTTTCGAGCTTACATTAAATGAGAAAAGAATTTTTGTGGATACATTAAATGGGAAACAAATTTTGTGTGGAGGTTAAATGTGAATGAATTTCTGTAGAGAGGTTACACTAAATTAGAATCACATTCATTATTATTATTATTATTTAAATAATTTTTGTGTGGAGGTTACACTAAAATTAGAATCATATTATCATTATTATTATTATTATTTAAACAAATTTTGTGGGGAGGTTACAGGTGTCAATCGTGGTTTTATTCCAGAATATGAAATACTGTAATGTGTTTACTTTATAACTTCGTTATCCTTGGTATGTATTAGAACCATAGGCGTTACGCGAAAAATAGCGACTCAAAACTGTAGCCACGAAAACACAAAAAATATTTCCGCGCTCGAGCACGACACGACTGTCTATTAGGGATCACCAGACACCTTAGTTGCCGTTTCATCTATCAACCTTTCTATATCTCTCCCACAGAAAATTTCAGACTTTACAGTGCTTTGAACTGATAAGCGAAAACAGTATAACCACTGCCCACTGCAAGCTTTAATGCCTCCTGGCGGCGTTGCAGGCACGTGACGCAATAAGAAAAGTATGTAAACAGAGCAGAGACGGGTGGGAGGATTACCCTAGAGAAGATATACGCTGGAAATCGATAAATCCACTGTTATGAGCGACTTTGCCAAAGGGCTGATTATTATTACGCAGAGCCTGTGAGCAAGTGTCTCGGAAACGGCGAAGCTGGTTGGTTGATCACTTGCTACTGTCGTGGGCATCTATGGAAAGTGGTACAAAGGCAGTGAAACTACCACTAGGCGCTAAGTTGTTGGACGTCCAGGGCTCTTCACAGAACATAGAATTTGGAGGATTATTTGATGTGTAAAGTAGGATAGATGGCGATCTGTGGCACCCCTGGTGAAAGATCACAATGCGAGTGAGGCACATTTGTTTCGGAGCCCACCATTCAGGGTACATTGCTGGACAAGGTCCTCAGCAGCAGACGACCCCTGCGAGCTAACACGGCGGCTCAACGACATCGTCAATTACGACCGTAGTGGGCTCAAGGTCATCAAAATGTGATCGTGTATCACTGAAGACGTGTCGGCCCGTCGGATGAACACATTTTTGTTCAACCAGGTCGATGGTCGTCTCCACAAACTCCGTCATCCAGGCAAACGGCTGCTCGAAACGTGCAGCGTGCGGCGGAAGCAGGCTTGTGGGAGCAGCATGGACTTTCTGCTGCGCTTGCATGGGACCTGTGGTAGTAATCGAAGACACCAGGACAGCTGGATCCCTTCATGCTTGATGTCTTTCCCGACACCGCTGTCATCTTTCAGCAGTGTAATTGTCCGTGTGTCGAAGAAAGAATCGTGCCACAGTGGTTCGAGGAGCATGACAGTTAAATAATGTTAATGTCTTGGCCACCAAATTCCACTGATGCGAATTCGACGGTTCCCATCTGAGTAGCAGCAGACAGATATTTACGGGAATTACATGACTTTTGTGTGGACACCTGGTCCCGTATTGCTTCAAAAATCTATTAACCAACTGTAGAATCGATGATACGCAGAATCGGTTGTATATTGCATTAAGAAGGTGGCCCAACAAGTTGTTAAGCAGGTGATGATAATGTTTTGGCTCGTCAGTATACATTTTGAAGCGGAACAGTAATTTTATGTTTAAGTACAACCTTATATATATAGAAACGTTTTAAATATGTAACAAGAGAAACTGACAAATAGAACTTCCACTATTTGGCAATTACAGAAAGCAAAAGAGAAAAGAAGAACAGAAGAAAGAAAAAGAAAAGAAATGATATCGCACTGTGGTATTATCTTCACACGGTGTCGTCCACAGGTGTCTCGGCACTAACATTGATGCCACTCACAACCTCTGCTTCTTATCAGAATTTCTTTCGATAAGAATCTGCTACGGTAGTAGGTTCACTCTTGGCAGCTAAGTGCGTTTCATTTGACTTCTCTCTATCTACAACATTACGATTCTTTTCGTTTTACATCCGTTATTCGGAGACTGCTCGACAATCGTTCTTACCATCCATCATTCGCGATGGCCGCAGGGAAGGGTGAAAATTGCAGTGATAGAAGAAGTACTCTGTACTAAATACATGTAAGTGGCGTACGGAGTACAGAGGCAGAGGGAGAAGCTCTTTTTAGGGATTGTTAGGCAATTTGTCGTTATATGTTGTACACTCAACTGTAGTCTTCAGACCTGTTTTCTAATTTTGATTTTGTTGTTAGTTGTCTGACCCCAGAAAGATAGGAAAATAGATCTGATTGACTAGATACTCATTGTCACTGTGGTATCAAAGTTCTGCTATACTCATTAGCATGAGTCTAGCCTATTTCTTTATTGATGTGGCAGACTCCCTTCAACGAACCCTAATACAAGAACGGAGTACCTGAGACGTCGACAGTCTCTAAATCTTCTCTTCAAATTGCAAATCACTATCGGAACAATTACGGTCCCACTGGGTCCAGTATCAGTGACACAGTATCATCCACTGCTTCTGGACACAAAGACTGGCAGAGTGTTATGCATCTCTATTGTATATCATAATGATAACAATGATCAGTGTTAAACAGTCGAGTATCTGATTCCCGAACCAAAAAAATGTAATTGATACTATTATTTTATAACTTAAATTACGACAGCTGCATTTTCTTTCCTGTTGGATAAGTTCGAATCTCTCATTTATCGTGTAAAGTATCTAATGTTTTGGAAATTGCAGAGGTCATGCGAGGGCGGGAACATGTGTGCCACTCATACGAAATTTTCACGTGTTTAATTCAATAATGGACTTACTTGCAAGCATTGTTCTGCTCAAAAAGCACTTTTCTTTAGAAATCTTAATGTTCTTCCTTGATTAATATCTGAATATGATCATTTGTCTGACGTGGGAATGGAGCAGTGCTGTCGGCGTTTCTTTGGGGCAGGAATCTCACTACAGTACTTCGACATTAAACGTAAATAGTCGCAATTCAATGTTTTTTAGGCTGTTTTTTCTGAAACTTTGTGTCCTTGGTGCCAGTGTATACAGACAATTTACCTGCATGAGGGTATTTTTGATCCGTCGTTGCAACTACAAAACTGCGTCATTTTTTTTCACCCGACGCGGTTTTGCTTTATTGCGGTAAAGCATCATCATTGGTGGTGTTTTTTCGGCTGCTTTCTCGCTTACATCGGGAAATGCCGTCTGCTAGCACATTGTTGTTTTTCTTTATTAGAAAGTGATAATTTTCGTTTACTTTTTAGATGTTCTGCAGCACTATGCATTTCTCACAACATAAAGTGTGTTGTGAGAAATGCTTAGTGCTGCAGAACATCTAAAAAGTAAACGAAAATATCAATGTCTAACACAGAAAAACAACGATGTGCTAGCAGACGGCATTACCTGATGTAAGCGAGAAAGCAGCCGAAAAATCACCACCAATGATGGTGCTTTACCTCAAAGCGAAACGCGTCTGATGAAAAAAATCACACATGTTTGTAGTTGCAACGACGGATCGAAAATGCAATAATGAATTATAAAGACAACAAGTATCGTTAATCCGAAAAATAAAATATAAGTTCCGGATTTCTGTTATCGTATATCTTTTACTCGATCACTTTAATTGTTTTCAAACTACACACTCGGCTGATGCGTTGAAGATCTTTCAGAAGAAAACTGAAGTCCTGGGGTTGCTATGGTAGTTCAATAAAATTGAAGGAAGAGATAAATTTTTTTGACACTGGTGAATACTAATACACTTCCAAAAAAAGGACCTAGAAAGTGAGGAGGAAACGTAACAAAACTTCAAGATCTGAGAGGGTATGTGACGTAATTTTACTGATAACGATAGAGAGTCAAATTTAAAAGGCGCTTGGCAATATGAACCTACTTCCCAGTCTGACGTTGCAATCCCTGTGGTCTGGATGTTTGCACTGATTCGATTGGGAAGGGTGTCATGAAGCTGACGCAAGCAGGCCCACAAATCAGCCAGTTGGTGGAGGGAGGAGAGGAGGAGATTACTGCTTAACGTCCCGTCGACAACGAGCACAAGCTCGGATTAGGGAGCGATGGGGAAGGAAATCGGCCGTGCCCTTTCGAAGGAACCATCCCGGCATTTGCCTGAAGCGATTTAGGGAAATGACGGAAAAGCTAAATCAGGATGGCCGGACGCGGGATTGAACCGTCGTCCTCCCGAATGTGAGTCCAGTGTGCTAACGCCAGTTGGTCCTTGATATCCTGCATAATGTCGCTGCAAACGAATTTGACGTCCAGGCTGGTCCCACAAATGTTGTGTCGGGGACAGATGTGGAGATCTTGCTGGTTTCGGGGTACCTCAGCATCACGCAGACAGTTTATAGAGACATGTGTTTACTGTGAAAGAGCATTGTACTGTTGAAAAATGGCACCAGCATGCATCCGCATGAGAGATAAGAAAAATTTGGAAATTTGTGGTAAGTTCCTATGTGACCAAACTTCTGAGATCATTAGTCCCTAGGCTTACACACTACTTAATCTAATTTAAACTAACTTGCGCTAACGACAACACACACACACACACACACACACACACACACACACACACACCTCTAATTTAATTTAAACTAACTTGCGCTAACGACAATACACACACCGACACCAGAGGGAGGACTCGAACCTCTGAGGGAGGGGAGGGAGGAGGAGGGAGGGCGGGAGCCGTGTGAACCGTGTCAAGGCACATAGACCTCGCGGCTACCCCGTTCGGTGAGATGTAAGACTACAGCACGTATTATATTCATGACATTGCGTTGTGCCATCAGAGATTCATCAGTCAGTACAAGATATGACCTGAAGTCATACCCGATGATTCTCCACAGCACGATATCGAGAGTAACGTTCACATCAGCATCAGCATTTTCAGAATTGCCCCTCCCTCGCCCGTTTCCTGGAATGCCCCGCCCTCTGGCAAATACCGCTACCTATGTGCATCGTTGTCATCATTCCCTCAGTCATTTGCGTTGGATTCCCAGAGCACGAACGTTTTAGCCAGTTACGTCCTAGTTCAGCTCCCCACCACTTGAGAAATTTAAATTTTTAAAATTCGATATAGTGAGCGCCGTAACTCGCTTTGCGCACTTCAAGGTTGAATGGGCCCAACCGCCTTTGGGTAATATGCTCTCCATTCCGACTCACTGATCAGGTATTTGCTATAACAAAAAATGGTTCAAATGGCTCTGAGCACTATGGGACTTAACTTCTGAGGTCATCAGTCCCCTAGAACTTAGAACTACTTAAACCTAACTAACGTAAGGACAGCACACACATTCATGCCCGAGGCAGGATTCGAACCTGTGACCGCAGCGGTCGCACGGTTCCAGACTGTAGCGCCTAGAACCGCTCGGCCACCCCGCCCGGCTTGCCATAACAAATTAACTTTTTATTACTAATTGGGACTCATCATCGGCTGTAGTGAGAAGCAAAATATAAACATTTCGTGATGCTCTGACATCGCAGTACGTGAGTGGCTCCATAGTATGCTCCGAAAAATATTAGTCGAGTGGTACCAAATGCAGTGAGAAAACCTGCGCCCAAAAGTATTCGAACGATCTGATAGTGTCACCATGGCGTCACATCGACGTCGTCACAGCATTACACCGGCGTTATGTTAGCGTTACGCCAAGACCACACTATTGTGTTGGGCGAAAATACAGTCACCGGTACAACGGTGGGTTCTTTGGTTTGCTCCAGAAGGAGATTGAGTGGAACTGTAATGGATACTGATTGTGAAGGAATGGCAGCCAATTCTTCCTCACGAGCCGAAAGTAAAGAAGGCAGTGATGTCGGACGCTGGGGTTTGCAGTGAAGTCGACTTTTTAACTCATCACATAGGTGTTCCATTGCGTTCAGGTCGGATCTCTGGGTAGGTCAGTTCATTTCAGGAATGTTATTGCCTACAAACCGTAGTCTCACAGATGCTACTTTATGACGTGGTGCATTGTCATGCTGATACAGTCAATATATCCGAAATGTTCCACTCCTGTACACAGTACACAACTGTAAAATGCGTTCATATCTTTTCGCATCTAGCGTTTTCTTAAGCCCAGTAACGAACGCTCTTCACCGTTCCAAATCACTTTCCTCTAGTCATCTGGTGTCCAGTGACTTTGTTCATCACACTACCTCAAGCGTTGCTTAGAGTTGACCACAGAAATTTGTAGCTACTGACCATTGCATTCCATACCGTTTAACTCTTTACGCATAGTCGTCATGCTAGCTACGATACCGAAACTACTTTGAAACACACGACTGTTTCCATCTGCTGATTTCATATGATTTCTTACAACCACCCTCTGCAGTGCTTGACGGTCCACTGTCCGTCAGTACATAAGATATGCCTGGTCTCGTAGTCGTTCCTTTACGTTTCCACTACACAATCACATTACCAAGAGTCGACTTGGGTAGCTTTAGAAAGGCTGAAGTGTTCCTGATGGGTTTATTGCTCAGGTAACATCCAATGAATAGTCCAAGTTCGAGCTCTCTTGACCGGCCCTCTCTGCTGTTACAGCTTTCCGACGACTGCGCAATGTTATTCCCCTCCTCTCATGGCATCTGGTGGTCAGTTCCTCGTTACATAGGGTTGTTATTTATTTTATTTACACCTTAAGTTAAGTAGGACCAAACTGAGGAGCAAATCTCCAAGGTCAAGGAACATGTCTGAGCCGTGTTGCGACTCTCGTTGGTGCCGTTGGTAGGTTGGTATCATGTAATAGGGATAGTGGCATCTCGTTTTCTTCTTGTGTTTACTGGCGCCACTACATTTGCAAGCGTTGTCTGTCTGCGAGTGGCAGCATCAGCGGTTATCGATATATAGCACGGTGGTACTATCTTTAGAGGGATGTCAAGTGTTTTCCGGGTCAGAGTGTGTCGGGGAGTTCAGTTGGGACAAAGCAGCAGGGAGGTCCGGCAGCACAAGGACATGCCGGGACTCCTGGGGGCACGCAGGCACTTATGGATCAAGGGGCTATAGTGGCGAGGCCCACAACCTCGTTGTCCACCGGCCCCAGGACATTTGAGTTGAGTGAACACTAACCCAGTAGTGAAACCTCCACTATTTTGAGATCACGGCGTTTGTTCGCGCGTTGCTGCTCGCAGGGTCGCTGAGACGAAGAGCAACAAGTGGGGTGTTTGGAGTTGGCGAAATTAATTAGGCGTCCTCCACTTCTTATTATTAATCATTGAATTTCTTGTGTTATTATTGGTGAAGTTCAACCAGCGGTATTTTTCTGCCTAGTGGCCGCTAACGCCCAGTTACCTGCCCTGAAGGTTAGCGTATTTTCGCGGCAGTGTACCTTTCCTCGCCTTGCCGCTGCTGCCCAGTAAGGCGTGTAGTTCGACAGCCTCCTTGATGGTGGTTCGGATATTTTGTTTCTTTTGGACTACTTTGGTCATAGTGATTCCTTCTGCTTCTGGGTGTTCTAAACACCGAATTTTGAAGACGCAGTGTTGTTCGCCGGTTCTGCCTTGCCTGGGTTATTACATCATTGTATTGGTTATCAGATGTTATGTAGATTTTGCAACAGTGTTGGTCTGCGTTTAAACTGTCACTAGTGTGAGTTGCCATCCGGCTAAGTGAATACAACTCTTGGCTGCCTCTCTCATAGTTTACGAAGTTGAGCGACTTTCCCGGGTCGATCCTTGGACAACTGTCTGAGGCCCACTGCTCTCTTGATTTCGTCATGTTGTGATGATTTAAAGAAAAATTAATTTTGATTTAGTACTGTTTGGGCTTTCAGCCAACAAAGAGTTTGAATTTCTTGTTAACAAGGCCTTCAGCTGTGAGTAAAACTTGCGTTAAGAAATTTTAATTAGACAAAATATCTTAACACTGAAATGTTGATGATTGTTCTTTAAATATCTCTTGAAGAAGTTTAATTGCTTGTCAAAAATTTGCTACCCAGGCCTTCAGCCGTCCAACTGTGTTTTTGAGTTATTACTATTGGGGCCTTCAGCTGACAAATAATTTGAATTTCTTGTCAATAAGGCCTTCAGCCGTGAACGTAGTTGGTCTTAAGAATTTTTAATTAGATGTTGTTTCTTAATAGTGAAATTTTGATGACTGTTCTTTTTTGAAATATTGTAGCATCTCTTGGAGAAGATTAACTGGGTCTTAAGAATTTTCTATTCAGGACTTCAGCCAACAAATTGTTCTTTGAGTTATTACTATACATACACAGCCTTTTCAATAACTTTTGCAAACACTAATGGCATAGATATAGGTCTAATACTGTCTAAATTATCTCTTTCCCCCTTTTTATAGAGCGGCTTTACTACTGAGTTCTTTAATCGTTCAGGAAACTGACCATTTCTAAAGGAAAAATTACAAATATGGCTAAATACGGGGTTAACATGTGCAGCACAGAACCTTAATCTACTGCTAGGCACTCCATCATAACCACGAGTGTCCTTAGTGATTTAATTATTGACTCAATCTCCCTCTTGTCTGTAGCAGTGAGGAGAATTTCAGACATCAATCTCGGATAGGCATTTGCCAAGAAAGTCATATGATTCCCTGTATAAACTAAATTTTTATTCAACTCACCAGCAATGCTCAGAAATTTGTTGTTAAATGCTATTCATATATAAGATTTATCAGCAACAGAAATACTTTTACTGCGAATTGACTTTATGTCGTCGACCTTGTGCTGCTGAACAGGCACGTCCTTCATAACTGACCATATGGTTTTAATTTTGTCCTGTGATTTAGCTACTCTATTTGCATACTACATACTCTTTGCCTTCCTAATAACATTTTAAGCACCTTACAATATTGTTTGTAATGTGCTGCTGCAGCTTAATTGTGACTACTTCTAACATGTTGATATAATTCTCGCTTTGTTCTACAAGATATCCTGATCCCAGTAGTCAGCCATGCGGGCTGCCTATCACTGCTAGTACCTCGTTTAGAACGTTCTGATGGAAAGTAACACTCAAAGAGCATGAGAAATGTGTTAAGCAAAGCATTACATTTGTCATCAAAACTATAAACACCCTGCCACTCTTGTTCTTTGACAAGGTTTAGGAAACTCTCTGGATACATTTGATCAATAGTGCATTTTTCCTGCTTTTGCAATGTGCACAATTGTAATTACACTGCATAGCGTGATCACAAGCTTCGAAAAGATCCAGAATGCACGGACGTGGCATGAACATACTTGTACGACAGCACACACTTAAGGTCTCATTAAAGGAGCGATTTTCCGGTCAAAATCGGGTTACTCATGGTGGGTGCGCGTCACAGGCCAGAGCGTAAATCAACCGCCAGCCATGTCAAAAGAGAGTTCGGTGGCGTAAATAATTGTCTGAATGCGGCGAGGGCAGTGATCTAAGATTCCGAATATTCCAGAGACTACGTATGCCCACAGTATGGGGACGGTGGCGTTGTCTGTTAAAATCAGAAGTTATAACCAAATCCAGGCGTCCTCACTCATGTTGCACCTAAGTTTTGTGCTTCTGTGTCTACCTTAATGTTTATTTTAATTGTTACCTTTGCTGTCGTGACACGTTGCAAAGTTTGCGCGAGATTTTACATTTGCTGCGAGTGTTCTCTCGAAAGACAGACCACACAGCCGAAAGCAAAAGGTACTTAGTTTTACAGTACTTGGACAAAGAAAAAACATACTGTATGAATAATTAAGAACGTAAATATATGGAAAAAGGTTTTTAATGAAAAGTATTTCAAGATATACAGTATAATACAAAACAGTGAAAAAAATCAGCTTCCTTGATGAAGAAAGCTAGTTTTGGATATTAATGGCACTAAGAAAGAAAACATGACGCAAAGGATAAAGACAAGGTGCTGTATACTGTCATCTACATACGTTTCAATGTGTATGTAGTTTATATAGCAAATGTTAGAGGTCTGAAATTTTCGGATGGTAGTTCTCCTATTCTTTAAGTTATCGGTAGCGTGGAGAATTTACGAAGCGACGTTTGTCAAGAATATTATTAGGAATTTAACTTTTGTCATTAATAAACTCTACTATCACTACCAGTACCTTAACGCTGTTACCATTTTCCAGAATTTTGTAAGAAAACGGTCCCTCGAAACCTCACTTTCGCAGCAGACAGCACTCGGAAGAGACGCAGTTTTGGTGTCGGCATGTAAGAAATATGGCCTCTAGTGACAGGCAAATCTCAGTATTTTTTTTTTTTTGGAGTCATCAGTCTTCTGACTGGTTTGATGCAGGCCATCACGAATTCCTCTCCTATGCCTTCTTCATCTCAGAGCAGCACTTGCAAATTACGTCCTCAGTTATTTGCATAATTGATCTGAATCTCTGTCTTCCTCTACAGTTTTTAACCACTACAGCTTCCTATAGTACCATGGAAGTTATTAACTGTCCCTTCTTGTTGTCAACCCCTTCCACATATTCCTTTCTTCGCCGATTCTGCGGAGAATCTCCTCGTTCCTTATATTATCAGTCCACCTAATTTTCAACATTCACCTGTAGCATCACATCTCGAATGCTTCCTTAAATTAAGACCTATGTTTGACACTAGTAGACTTATCTTGACCAGGAATGCCCTTATTGTTAGTGCTCGTCTTCATTTTGTCTTCTCCTTGCTCCGTCCGTCATGGGTTGTGATTCTGCCTTGGTAGCAGAATTGTTTAACTTTACTACTTCGTGACCATAAATATGATATTTATCGCTGTTCTCATTTCTGCTACTTCCATAAGTTTCGTCTTTCTTCAATTTACTCTCAATCCGTATTCTGTATTCATTAGATTCTTTATTCTATTCAGCATATCAAGGAACCCATCCTCACTTTCACTCAGGATAGCAATGTCATCAGTGAATCGTATCATTGACATCCTTTCACCCTAAATTTTAATTCCACTGCTGAACCATTTTTATTTCCATCATTGCTTCTTCGATGTACAGATGAACCAGTAGAGGGAAAAGACTAAATCCCTGTCTTACCCCTTTTTAATCCGAGCGCTTCGTGCCTGGGCGTTCACTCTCATTGTTCACTCTTGGCTGTTGTACACATTGCATATTACCCGTCTCTCCCTATGGCTTAGCCCTGTATTCCACAGAATTTCAAATATCTTGCAGCATTTTACATTGTTGAACGCTTCTTCCAGGTCGACAAATCTTATGACCGTGTCCTTGATTTTTCTTTAGTCTTTCTTTCACTATCAACCGCAACGTCAGAACTGCCTCTACGTGATCTTCATCTAACACACCTTCATTTTTCTTTTCTATTCTTCCGCATATTATTCTCGTCAGTAACTTGGATGCATGAGCTGTTAAGATGAGTGTGGGACGATACTTTTCAGAAAGTCTGATAGTACATGGCCAGTCTCATTTATTCTACACGTCAGCGTGAATAATAATTTTGTTGCCACTTTTCCAATGATTTTAGAAATTTAGATGAAATGTTATCCGTCCTTTCTGTCGAATTTGATTTTAAGTTTTCCAAAGCTCGTCTAAACTTTGATTCTAATTCTAGATCCCCTATCTCTTAGCTATCAACTCCTGTTTCTTCTTCTACCATGGTATCAGATAAGGCCTTTCCTTCACAGATACCCTCACTGTACTCTTTCCATACATCCGCTCTCTCCTTTCATTTGACAATGGAATTACCATTGCGCTCTTAATGTTACCACTCTTGCTTTTGATTTCACCAATGATTGTTTTGGATTGTCTGTATGTTGAGGCAGTCCTTTCGACAATAATTTCCTTTTCGATGTCTTCACAGTCTTCCTGTAGCCTTTTCGCCTTAGTTTCCCTGCAGTTTTTGTTCTGTTCATTCCTAAGGGATTTGTATTTATGTATTCCTGAATTTCCCAGAACATTTTTGTACTTCCGTCCATTGTCGATCAGTTGGAGTGCTTCTTCTGTTGGTTATGGTTTCTGTTACTATCAGAAATTTGTTACAGAAGTCAATCAGTCTTTTTCATCGCTCAGTCCCTGTCCAAAGCCTATATTCTCCTATAACCTTTTCTTCTATTCCTTCCCCTACAAATGCATTCCAGGGCCTCTTTTACGTCCTTTGTTACCTTTTCAATATCCTCATATACTTTCTCTACCTCTTCATCTTCAGCTTGCGACGTCGGTATGTATGCCTGTACTATAGTTTTCGGTGTTGGTTTGCCGTCTATTCTGATCAGAACAGCCCCATCACTGAACTGTTGACAGTAACTCACCCTCTGTCCTACCTACTTATTCATAACGAATTCTACTCCCGTTATACCATTTTCTGTAGCTGTTGATATGACCTTAAACTCATCTGATCAGAAATTCTTGTCTTCTTTCCATTTCACTTCACTGACCCCTTCTATATCTAGACTGAGCCTTTGCATTTCCCTTTTCAGATTTTCTAGCTTTCCTACCACATCCAAGCTTCTGACATTCCACGCCCCGATTCGTAGAACGTTTTCCTTTCGTCGATTATTCCATCATTTTCTCATGGTTACCTCCCCCTTGGCAGCTCTCACCCAAAGATCCGAATGAGGGACTAATCCAGAATCTTTTGCCAATGGAGAGATTATCATGACACTTTCTCAACTACAAGCCACATGTCCTTTGGATACACATTATGTGTCTTTAATGCAATGGTTTCCGTTGTCTTCTGCATCCTCAAGCTGTTGATCATTGCTGTTTCTTCCGCCTTTAGGGGCAGTTTCCCACTTAAGGAGAAGAGAATGCTCTGAACCGCAGTCCGCTCCTCCTCCCTCTCTGATAAAGATGTTGGCTGAATGAGGGTGACTTCTTATTCTGAATGTCTTAGGTCGCTATTACTGATGATTATTATTCAAAATTGAAGCAGTGGCGAGTGTCAAATCCGCGACCGAGGACGTTTTGATTCCTAATCAAAGACTCAATTCCTCCTTTTTTAATTAGGCAGATGTTCTGTCCACTTTTTTATCTTCTCTGGACAGGAAAGAATTACTAGGAAACGACGAAAGTAAAGGAAGATAACACACACTGGAGCGATGAAAATGAAACGAGTTGTGCACGGACTTTTTTATTTACCAGAATTCCAGGAGTTGCCGCGCCTTCGGATGGTGGAACATCAAAACAGTCCTCTCGAAACTTTTATGAAGATTCCGTTTGTAGTCGTTCAGAGCATCATGTCGGCAAAATAAACATGCTTGGGCGTTTCAGCTGGAAGGCCCTCCATAGAAAATTTGAAAAGAACTGCTCGTATCTGGGGTTGCGAACAAGTGCGCAGTGTCTATCATTAAGTTACGCCCAGTAAGCTACTACCAAACAGGTCTCTCTTTGTCCTTCTCCTCCTTCTCGTTTTCTGTATCCATTTTCCTCAGCCCTCTGTCCATGTCCTCTTTCTCTCTCAGTTGAACCTTGTTTACTGTTACTGCAAATTCAGATACTGTGGTAGTGTTCTGATCGTAAACGAATAAGCCATAAATACAGCTTTCCTGTTTCCTGACAACGTATCGCTATTGTATATTTTTTACTAAAGAATAAGGTACCTAAATACATGCGAGTATCAGAATTCAACTTTGTGCCGTAGTTCCATAGCAACTGTCAAGAACTTACGGAGGTTAACGATTTTGAACAAACTAACACTTACACTTTTATAAGGTTTCGCTTATATTACGTACATGGCGTTCCAAAAGGTGTTTACAAACACGTGTGTATTCGAATGAAATGTTTTTGCAAACTTTCAATGTTGTCTATGAAGAACTTTCGGACATTTTAGATTTTGAAGAAACGAATATCTACGTTTGCCCTTATATAGAAACAGTAAATGTTCCTAACCGCAAATTTCCGAATGTTTTTTACCAAATGCTTTGAAATTCTGACACATGTTGAATAGGAATATGCGTGTGTTTTTACATCTCCATTTTAAAAAAATATGTAATACATAATTTTTTAAAGAATTTAGTAATAGGCAAATATTGTTACAAAATATCTCAAAAAGTTATATAACTTTTCATTTTATGTATATGCTCTGAAAAGCCAAAGAAACTAGGACGCCTGTCAGATATGGTGTAGGTCTCCCGCCAGCACGCAGAAATGCCGCAACATGACGTGGCATGGACTTCACTAATGTCTGAAGTAGTGCTGGAGGGAACTCATACTAAGAATCCTGCAGGTCTGCCCACAAATCTGTTAGAGTACGATGGGAAGGAGACCTCTTCTGAACAGCACGTTGCAAGGCATCCCAGATATGCTCAATAAAGTTGATGTCTGGGGAGTTTCGTGGGCAGCGGAAGTATTTAAACTCAAAAGAATGTTTCTGGAGCCATTCTGTAGCAATCCTGGACGTGTCCGGTGTGGCAGTTTCCTGCTGGAATTGTCGAAGTCCGTCGGAATGCACAGTGGACATGAATGGATGCAACCCATCTGCATATTGCTGCAGATTTCAATGCTGAGCCATCAATAAGGCATTCAACGAAACTTCATCGATATGGGCTTTGGAGCCGAAGGCCCACTCGTGTACCCTTGATGACTGCACGTCACAAAGATTTACATCTCATTTGAGCCCGTCAACTCCAACATTGTACTATCGATGAATGGAAACATGTTGTATGGTTGGACGAGTCTCGTTTAAAATTGCATCGAGCGGATGGACGTGTCCGGGTATGGAGACAACCTCATGTATCTATGGACCCTGCATGTCAGTAGGGGACTGTTCAAGCTGATGGAAGCTCTGTAATGGTGTGGGAGGTGTGCAGTTGGAATGGTATGGGACCCCGGATATGTCTAGATACGACTCTGACAGGTGACGCGTACGTAAGCGTCCTGTTGCATCACCTGTATCCACTCATGTCCATTGTGCATTCCGACGGACTTGGGCAATTCCAGCAGGACATTGCGACCCCGGACACGTCCAGAATTGCTACACAGTGACTCCAGGAACACCCTTCTGATTTAAACCCTTCTCTAGCTACCAAACTCCCCAGACATGAATATTATTGAGCATATC
This sequence comes from Schistocerca piceifrons, assembly GCF_021461385.2. Lineage (NCBI taxonomy): Eukaryota > Metazoa > Arthropoda > Insecta > Orthoptera > Acrididae > Schistocerca > Schistocerca piceifrons. The sequence continues at coordinate 817,839,028 of NC_060140.1, read as the reverse complement.
TGGGCTGCCTTGCAACGTGCTATTCAGAGGAGATCTCCATCCCCTCGTACTCTGAGGGATGCATGATATTAGGCAGGTGTACCAGTTTCTTTAAATCATCAGTGTACAATTATTTCTGACATTCGTTGACGAGGGAAGAACTTCCTATCATTATAATCACTTAGCTGAAGAAATCGACGTGTCGTCGTTTCACGCGGCGGCCCGTAAATCTCGTCATTAATAATTGCTGCTATAATGACCATTCGTCTAATAAATGCTGCAGAAAAGTACAATATTTACAACATCCTCATTGATAGAAGTCTCTGCAGTCGGCGATGTGGATCGGACGTACTGATCTAAGCAAAAATGTGATCCAGAATGCTGTGAGGGCGGGTTGTGAGTCGTGCTAGGATAGCTCAGCCGGACAGGCACGGTAGCTCACCGTGTTAGGTCAGAGGGCTGGCTACCATCTGTAATAATAATAATAATAAAACACAAATACAAAATTTAAAAAAAGCTGATTGAAGTATTGAAGAACGAATTTGAAGAGGTGGAGGGGGATGGGGAGTCATGTGACGCCCGCCCAGACGAAATGCCGAAAACAATAACTAACAAAGCCAAGAGGAAGAAACAAAAAAAACAGTCCCAGGTTCGAGTCCAAATCTCAGTTTTAATCTGCCAGGGAGTTTCAAACAGGTGTTGTATACCTACATAACAGTGCTTGTTAATCGTTTCTCACAGAAATTCGAATCTTATAGTTTCATATCAAAATACAGAGATAAGTATTTCATACATCACAGTCCGCGACGTGCCTCAGAAACCGTTTACTTGTTAAACACTTTGCTTCAGGGTCCCAGCATTATAGAGTTTCGATTATTATTTCGTGAAATGTTAGTCCATGGCAAGAAGTCACAGTGTGGACGGTTCAAAGAAGTATCTGTTTGGTATAATTGTGTCTTCGCTTTCCGAATAGATAGCTTTCACTTTACTATGTTGCCACACAATAATAATGGAGCCATTCTAATCTGCATGTTCATTGAGTTCACAGTTCATATTAAAATGAAAAAATATTTCACTCGGCAAACAGCCTACTGCACTGTCCTAAATCGTAATTTTCAAGTTCACTTTGTAAGACGACAGTCCGGGGGGTACGACAGGGCAAGCTGATCGTAATTAAAGTTCATCCCGTAAAAGAAAGAAGGAACTGCTGCTCAGAGTGATATCAGATTTTGATGGAATATTACTGAAGAATGGGGAAACGCAATAGAAAAAAATCAACGAAAATTTTACCATTAGATTATGGTCTAAGCGTCATAACGTAAATGGGTTCGATTACAAATGACAAATGAATCGCAATACGACTGCAATTGTGTGAGTTGCACAGTAAACCAATCGTACTATGCAATTTGCATAACTGCAGAAGTTTGGCATTCGACAGTTGTGGCACTGTTAGTTACGTAAGCCGAAAGTCGTGCCATACCGCATGAGAAAAATTGGTTTTTAAGTATTCCGAGGCCAGAAACCGCATAAAAAGCAACGATGAAATCAGGTTTTAACTGCCGTGAGGCTGAGGGCTAGACACGCTCAATATTCTGTTCAACTGTTTACTGCCACTAGCTGAAATAGAGGGAAAGCATGTTCCAAAAGGGTTCGAAGTAACTCAGGGATCACGTTCAGAATACGTTGTGCAATGTGCGCCTTGCATTCAGCTACGTGTGTAATCGGAACGATAAACATAGAACCTTTCAGAAACCTCAGAGCCATAGGTTACACAGATTAAGATGGGGTGATCTGGAAGACCAGGCTGTAAAGCAGCTACCACACTGGATGCGCAATGTGCCGCAGAGCGCCATCTCGCATAGAAATGATCCTACCCTAACTTCCATCCTGTTGAAGGGTTAGAATGACGTTGGAGAGCGAGTGACTCTCACTGCGTTTACCAGTGACGGTACAGGTAACAAAATCAGCAGAACCCATCTCGTCGGAAAAATATGACCCTACGATAAATGACACAGTCAATCCGCACTACACAGTTATTTTTTCACAACGAAGCAATACCTCCTGATGTGCGAGTGGGTTTTCCGTTACCACAAAATGTTCCATGCCCGTCCATTGTCCACTTGTATGTGAGCAAGACATTCCAGAGGAAACGTCTGGCTTACTGGCAGGTCAGCATGAAGCAGCTCCTCAACGTGGATAGTTCTGTATGGGTAGCGATGGAGGATTTTTCGGTGAACACTGCTCGATCACTCAGGCAATGCTGTGGCCACATCTTCTACTGGCGTCGGACGGACTGCTCTCCTACCTCACCGCATTACGCTTCAAAAGAACCTACCTTTACGAATTTCGTAAATATTTTCTGCAGACCCTTGGCAGACGTCAGATCAAAGCCCTTTTCATATCTTTGAGTGTCCAGAACTGCTGCAAAACTACTACTACTACTACGCACGGTCGTAGTTCCTGTAAAGAAACTTCATCAGCAGCGCCCGACTCTGCAATCAGGCAGTCAAGCCGAGAGTCTCCAACGCGGCTTTTATTTTGCATATTATAACGATTACAGCGCCATCTCGTGGTAAAAGTTTCATTAGTTAATTTGGTTCTGTAATATCTCTTTACATTCTACTAATTATCCCTGCACAATTCTATGAGTGAATTACGTATCCTACTTGGCCATCTATATACTCGCAGAATCGATGCGAAAAGTAGTACAGTACTATTACTATTCCATGAGCACATAATTACTCTTTGTAATATTCTCTCGGGTGTGTGTTGAGAGGACTTCTAGGATATTCTCCGTGCCGAATAGCCGCACTGAGTAATTGTAATTTTGCTATCCAGATTACTGGAAGAAAGAGATTGAAAATATATTGTATGCTACACAAGGAAATATATACTGAGTATTTACATCAAAGATGTGTATTATATATGTATTCTCTAATTGGAAATTTGCACGGAGGTGTCGTTTCGTTGGTAATCAGAAGGGAACTTCCCGATGAATTGGAAACGAACCTGCAATTATTAGATCCAAGAGCTCCAATATTTCATCGGATAATTAAACTCTATCAAAGCAAACTTTCCGCTTGATCTGAGGTTTCCCGACTGACTACGCAATGCAAGAAAACCAAGACATTTTATTTACACAGGATTGCAGATCGCTTCGAATCATCGAGACTGCGGACAAAGAGAGTAATCGTCCGGTTCTGATTAAACAACTAAAGCTTAATTATAGCTTTCTTGAGCGACTGTGATGACTGTGATATGGCTGCTTATGAATGACATCATGAATAAAATAATAATAACTAAATTTCCTCCTCATCAGCAACCAGTATAAATACAAATATTAATTAAAAATTATAGTTCCATAACGCTCCCTTACTCTTCGATAACATTCCGGGCAAATTAAACGTCATTCTGAGCAGCGGGTCTCTTTTTGCAGTGTTTTGAAACTGGATTTTTAGTTATAATCACCCTGCACTACGGTATGTTCATATTCTAAATTTTCAGTCCACAACTCGCATAGAAAAAGTGTTGTGCGCACCGAAAAATCATCCACTCGACGACAATGTCGCTGACTACGCATTGTATTTTAAAGGTTAGTTTCGAGGTGTGTAAGATGTATGCGCTGCCTGCGATATGTAAGCTATAAGAGAATCTGAGACCAAAGAGCATGCAGTATGCAGTAGGAACTGTGTAGCAGTAAGCTGTTGCTAGCGAGCAATCTGGTGTATCGTGTTGGCTGGGCCGGTCGTGGTGCAGCGATGCCGGAGCCTGAGCGTTATAGTATAAGGTAAAAGCAGCCTCGCACATATCTAGTAATGTTACGTGAACTCCGATGTAAATCTTTTAAAAATGTCCTAATAATAATCTGTGTCATATAAAGTAATTTCTAACAAGCATTCATTTCGAATTAAAGAATTTATTAATTTCTCCAATCCATGATCATTCCGATTGTTGCAAAAGAAAAATCAGTTGCTTCCTTTCATAAATGACAAATGTACGGGCCAGCATTGCACAGAGCTGTGCCGGAAAAAGCTATTGTAAGAGCAGATATATTCGCCGCTTTTATTGAGGTAATAATTTTTGCTTTTTATTCAGAATGATCTTACAGGGCCATAACGCAGCACTGCTGTCGTCCAAAATTTGCCAGGTTACTGAATTTATTTTTTATTACGAGGTTTAGAAATTTTTCTGTTTCGAGCTTACATTAAATGAGAAAAGAATTTTTGTGGATACATTAAATGGGAAACAAATTTTGTGTGGAGGTTAAATGTGAATGAATTTCTGTAGAGAGGTTACACTAAATTAGAATCACATTCATTATTATTATTATTATTTAAATAATTTTTGTGTGGAGGTTACACTAAAATTAGAATCATATTATCATTATTATTATTATTATTTAAACAAATTTTGTGGGGAGGTTACAGGTGTCAATCGTGGTTTTATTCCAGAATATGAAATACTGTAATGTGTTTACTTTATAACTTCGTTATCCTTGGTATGTATTAGAACCATAGGCGTTACGCGAAAAATAGCGACTCAAAACTGTAGCCACGAAAACACAAAAAATATTTCCGCGCTCGAGCACGACACGACTGTCTATTAGGGATCACCAGACACCTTAGTTGCCGTTTCATCTATCAGCCTTTCTATGTCTCTCCCACAGAAAATTTCAGACATTACAGTGCTTTGAACTGATAAGCGAAAACAGTATAACCACTGCCCACTGCAAGCTTTAATGCCTCCTGGCGGCGTTGCAGGCACGTGACGCAATAAGAAAAGTATGTAAACAGAGCAGAGACGGGTGGGAGGATTACCCTAGAGAAGATATACGCTGGAAATCTATAAATCCACTTTTATGAGCGACTTTGCCAAAGGGCTGATTATTATTACGCAGAGCCTGTGAGCAAGTGTCTCGGAAACGGCGAAGCTGGTTGGTTGATCACTTGCTACTGTCGTGGGCATCTATGGAAAGTGGTACAAAGGCAGTGAAACTAACACTAGGCGCTAAGTTGTTGGACGTCCAGGGCTCTTCACAGAACATAGAATTTGGAGGATTATTTGATGTGTAAAGTAGGATAGATGGCGATCTGTGGCACCCCTGGTGAAAGATCACAATGCGAGTGAGGCACATTTGTTTCGGAGCCCACCATTCGGGGTACATTGCTGGACAAGGTCCTCAGCAGCAGACGACCCCTGCGAGCTAACACGGCGGCTCAACGACATCGTCAATTACGATTGTAGTGGGCTCAAGGTCATCAAAATGTGATCGTGTATCACTGAAGACGTGTCGGCCCGTCGGATGAACACATTTTTGCTCAACCAGGTCGATGGTCGTCTCCACAAACTCCGTCATCCAGGCAAACGGCTGCTCGAAACATGCAGCGTGCAGCGGAAGTAGGCTTGTGGGAGCAACATGGACTTTCTGCTGCGCTTGCATGGGACCTGTGGTAGTAATCGAAGACACCAGGACAGCTGGATCCCTTCATGCTTGATGTCTTTCCCGACACCGCTGTCATCTTTCAGCAGTGTAATTGTCCGTGTGTCGAAGAAAGAATCGTGCCACAGTGGTTCGAGGAGCATGACAGTTAAATAATGTTAATGTCTTGGCCACCAAATTCCACTGATGCGAATTCGACGGTTCCCATCTGAGTAGCAGCAGACAGATATTTACGGGAATTACATGACTTTTGTGTGGACACCTGGTCCCGTATTGCTTCAAAAATCTATTAACCAACTGTAGAATCGATGATACGCAGAATCGGTTGTATATTGCATTAAGAATGTGGCCCAATAAGTTGTTAAGTAGGTGATGATAATGTTTTGGCTCGTCAGTATACATTTTGAAGCGGAACAGTAATTTTATATTTATGTACAACCTTATATATATAGAAACGTTTTAAATATGTAACAAGAGAAACTGACAAATAGAACTTCCACTATTTGGCAATTACAGAAAGCAAAAGAGAAAAGAAGAACAGAAGAAAGAAAAAGAAAAGAAATTATATGGCACTATGGTATTATCTTCACACGGTGTCGTCCACAGTTGTCTCGGCACTAACATTGATGCCACTCACAACCTCTGCTTCTTACCAGAATTTCTTTCGATAAGAATCTGCTACGGTAGTAGGTTCACTCTTGGCAGCTAAGTGCGTTTCATTTGACTTCTCTCTATCTACAACATTACGATTCTTTTCGTTTTACATCCGTTATTCGGAGACCGCTCGACAATCGTTCTTACCATCCATCATTCGCGATGGCCGCAGGGAAGGGTGAAAATTGCAGTGATAGAAGAAGTACTCTGTACTAAATACATGTAAGTGGCGTACGGAGTACAGAGGCAGAGGGAGAAGCTCTTTTTAGGGATTGTTAGGCAATTTGTCGTTATATGTTGTACACTCAACTGTAGTATTCAGACCTGTTTTCTAATTTTGATTTTGTGGTTAGTTGTCTGACCCCAGAAAGACAGGAAAATAGATCTGATTGACTAGATTCTCATTGTCACTGTGGTATCAAAGTTCTGCTATACTCATTAGCGTGAGTCTAGCCTATTTCTTTATTGATGTGGCAGACTCCCTTCAACGAACCCTAATACAAGAACGGAGTACCTGAGACGTCGACAGTCTCTAAATCTTCTCTTCAAATTGCAAATCACTATCGGAACAATTACGGTCCCACTGGGTCGAGTATCAGTGACACAGTATCATCCGCTGCTGCTGGACACAAAGACTGGCAGAGTGTTATGCATCTCTATTGTATATCATAATGATAACAATGATCAGTGTTAAACAGTCGAGTATCTGATTCCCGAACCAAAAAAATGTAATTGATACTATTATTTTATAACTTAAATTACGACAGCTGCTCTTTCTTTCCTGGTGAATAAGTTCGAATCTCTCATTTATCGTGTAAAGTATCTAATGTTTTGGAAATTGCAGAGGTCATGCGAGGGTGGGAACATGTGTGCCACTCATACGAAATTTTCACGTGTTTAATTCAATAATGGACTTACTTGCAAGCATTGTTCTGCTCAAAAAGTACTTTTCTTTAGAAATCTTAATGTTCTTCCTTGATTAATATCTGAATATGATCATTTGTCTGACGTGGGAATGGAGCAGTGCTGTCGGCGTTCCTTTGGGGCAGGAATCTCACTACAGTACTTCGACATTAAACGCAAATAGTCGCATTTCAATGTTTTTTAAGCTGTTTTTTCTGAAACTTAGTGTCATTGGTGCCAGTGTATACCGACAATTTACCTGCATGAGGGTATTTTTGATCCGTCGTTGCAACTACAAAACTGCGTGATTTTTTTCACCCGATCCGTTTTTGCTTTATTGCTGTAAAGCATCATCATTGGTGGTGTTTTTTCGGCTGCTTTCTCGCTTACATCGGGAAATGCCGTCTGCTAGCACATCGTTGTTTTTCTGTATTAGAAACTGATAATTTTCGTTTACTTTTTAGAAGTTCTGCAGCACTATGCATTTCTCACAACATAAAGTGTGTTGTGAGAAATGCTTAGCGCTGCAGAACATCTAAAAAGTAAACGAAAATATCAATGTCTAACACAGAAAAACAACGATGCGCTAGCAGACGGCTTTTCCTGATGTAAGCGAGAAAGCATCCGAAAAATCACCACCAATGATGGTGCTTTACCTCAAAGCGAAACGCGTCTGATGAAAAAAATCACACATGTTTGTAGTTGCAACGACGGATCGAAAATGCCATAATGAATTATAAAGCAACTATGGACACTATGGCTACACAAATGAAGAATTTACCTACAAAGTACGCTGTTTAAATAGTCTAAATGTCAACTTCATTGCAAAGGAAATAGACAACAAGTATCGTTAATCCGAAAAATAAAATATAAGTTCCGGATTTCTGTTATCGTATATCTTTTACTCGATCACTTTAATTGTTTACAAACTACACACTCGGCTGATGCGTTGAAGATCTTTCAGAAGAAAACTGAAGTCCTGGGGTTGCTATGGTAGCTCAATAAAATTGAAGGAAGAGATGAATCTTTTTGACACTGGTGAATACTAATACACTTACAAAAAAAGTACCTAGAAAGGGAGGAGGAAACGTAATAAAACTTCAAGATTTGAGAGGGTATGTGACGTAATTTTACTGATAACGATAGAGAGTCAAATTTAAAAGGCGCTTGGCAATATGAACCTACTTCCCAGTCTGACGTTGCAATCCCTGTGGTCTGGATGTTTGCACTGATTCGATTGGGAAGGGTGTCATGAAGCTAACGCAAGCAGGCCCACAAATCAGCCAGTTGGTGGAGGGAGGAGAGGAGGAGATTACTGCTTAACGTCCCGTCGACAACGAGCACAAGCTCGGATTAGGGAACGATGGGGAAGGAAATCGGCAGTGCCCTTTCGAAGGAACCATCCCGGCATTTGCCTGAAGCGATTTAGGGAAATGACGGAAAAGCTAAATCAGGATGGCCGGACGCGGGATTGAACCGTCGTCCTCCCGAATGCGAGTCCAGTGTGCTAACGCCGGTTGGTCCTTGATATCCTGGATACTGTCGCTGCAAACGAATTTGACGTCCAGGCTGGTCCCACAAATGTGGTGTCGGGGACAGATGTGGAGATCTTGCTGGTTTCGGGGGTACCTCAGCATCACGCAGACAGTTTATAGAGACATGTGTTTACTGTGAAAGAGCATTGTACTGTTGAAAAATGGCACCAGCATGCATCCGCATGAGAGATAAGAAAAATTTGGAAATTTGTGGTAAGTTCCTATGGGACCAAACTTCTGAGATCATTAGTCCCTAGGCTTACACACCACTTAATCTAATTTAAACTAACTTGCGCTAACGACAACACACACACACCCCTCTAATTTAATTTAAACTAACTTGCGCTAACGACAATACACACACCGACGCCAGAGGGAGGACTCGAACCTCTGAGGGTGGGGAGGGGGGTGGAGGGAGGGCGGGAACCGTGTGAACCGTGTTAAGGCACATAGACCTCGCGGCTACCCCGTTCGGTGAGATGTAAGACTACAGCACACATTATATTCATGACATTGCGTTGTGCCATCAGAGATTCCTCAGTCAGTACAAGATATGACCTGAAGTCATACCCGATGATTCTCCACAGCACAATATCGAGAGTAACGTTCACATCAGCATCAGCATTTTCAGAATTGCCCCTCCCTCGCCCGTTTCCTGGAATGCCCCGCCCTCTGGCAAATACCGCTACCTATGTGCATCGTTGTCATCATTCCCTCAGTCATTTGCGTTGGATTCCCAGAGCACCAACGTTTTAGCCAGTTACGTCCTAGTTCAGCTCCCCACCACTTGAGAAATTTAAATTTTTAAAATTCGATATAGTGAGTGCCGTAACTCGCTTTGCGCACTTCAAGGTTGAATGGGCCCAACCGCCTTTGGTTAATATGCTCTCCATTCCGACTCACTGATCAGGTATTTGCTATAACAAAAAATGGTTCAAATGGCTCTGAGCACTATAGGACTTAACTTATGAGGTCATCAGTCCCCTAGAACTTAGAACTACTTAAACCTAACTAACGAAAGGACAGCACACACATCCATGCCCGAGGCAGGATTCGAACCTGCGACCGCAGCGGTTGCACGGTTCCAGACTGTAGCGCCTAGAACCGCTCGGCCACCCCGCCCGGCTTACCATAACAAATTAACTTTTTATTACTAATTGGGATTCGTCATCGGCTGTAGTGAGAAGCAAAATATAAAAATTTCGTGATGCTCTGACATCGCAGTACGTGAGTGGCTTCATAGTATGCTCCGAAAAATATTAGTCGAGTGGTACCAAATGCAGTGAGAAAACCTGCGCCCAAAAGTATTCGAACGATCTGATAGTGTCACCATGGCGTCACATCGACGTCGTCACAGCATTACACCGGCGTTATGTTAGCGTTACGCCAAGACCACACTATTGTGTTGGGCGAAAATACAGTCACCGGTACAACGGTGGGTTCTTTGGTTTGCTCCAGAAGGAGATTGAGTGGACCTATAATGGATACTGATTGTGAAGGAATGGCAGCCAATTCTTCCTCACGAGCCGAAAGTAAAGAAGGCAGTGATGTCGGACGCTGGGGTTTGCAGTGAAGTCGACTTTTTAACTCATCACATAGGTGTTTCATTACGTTCAGGTCGAAGCTCTGGGTAGGTCAATTCATTTCAGGAATGTTATTGCCTACAAACCGTAGTCTCACAGATGCTACTTTATGACGTGGTGCATTGTCATGCTGATACAGTCAATATCTCCGAAATGTTCCACTCCTGTACACAGTACACAATTGTAAAATGCGTTCATATCTTTTCGCATTTAGCGTTTTCTTAAGCCCAGTAACGAACCACACTCTTCACCGTTCCAAATCACTTTCCTCTAGTCTCTGGTGTCCAGTGACTTTGTTCATCACACTACCTCAAGCGTTGCTTAGAGTTGACCACAGAAATTTGTAGCTACTGACCATTGCATTCCATACTGTTTAACTCTTTACGCATAGTCGTCATGCTAGCTACGATACCGAAACTACTTTGAAACACACGACTGTTTCCATCTGCTGATTTCATACGATTTCTTACAACCACCCTCTGCAGTGCTTGACGGTCCACTGTCCGTCAGTACATAAGATTTGCCTGGTCTCGTAGTCGTTCCTTTACGTTTCCACTACACAATCACATTACCAAGAGTCGACTTGGGTAGCTTTAGAAAGGCTGAAGTGTTCCTGATGGTTTATTGCTCAGGTAACATCCAATGAATAGTCCAAGTTCGAGCTCTCTTGACCGGCCCTCTCTGCTGTTACAGCTTTCCGACGACTGCGCAATGTTATTCCCCTCCTCTCATGGCATCTGGTGGTCAGTTCCTCGTTACATAGGGGTGTTATTTATTTTATTTACACGTTAAGTTAAGTAGGACCAAATTGAGGAGCAAATCTCCAAGGTCAAGGAACATGTCTGAGCCGTGTTGCGACTCACGTTGGTGCCGTTGGTAGGTTGGTATCATGTAATAGGGATAGTGGCATCTCGTTTTCTTCTTGTGTTTACTGGCGCCACTACATTTGCAAGCGTTGTCTGTCTGCGAGTGGCAGCATCAGCGGTTATCGATATATAGCACGGTGGTACTATCTTTAGAGGGACGTCAAGTGTTTTCCGGGTCAAAGTGTGTCGGGGAGTTCAGTTGGGACAAAGCAGCAGGGAGGTCCGGCAGCACAAGGACATGCCGGGACTCCTGGCGGCACGCAGGCACTTATGGATCAAGGGGCTATAGTGGCGAGGCCCACAACCTCGTTGTCCACCGGCCCCAGGACATTTGAGTTGAGTGAACACTAACCCAGTAGTGAAACCTCCACTATTTTGAGATCACGCCGTTTGTTCGCGCGTTGCTGCTCGCAGGGTCGCTGAGACGAAGAGCAACAAGTGGAGTGTTTGGAGTTGGCGAAATTAATTAGCCGTCCTCCACTTCTTATTATTAATCATTGAATTTCTTGTGTTATTATTGGTGAAGTTCAACCAGCGGTATTTTTCTGCCTAGTGGCCGCTAACGTCCAGTTACCTGCCCTGAAGGTTAGCGTATTTTCGCGGCAGTGTACCTTTCCTCGCCTTGCCGCTGCTGTCCAGTACGGCGTGTAGTTCGACAGCCTCCTTGATGGTGGTTCGGATATTTTGTTTCTTTTGGACTACTTTGGTCATAGTGGTTCCTTCTGCTTCTGGGTGTTCTACACACCGAATTTTGAAGACGCAGTGTTGTTCGCCGGTTCTGCCTTGCCTGGGTTATTACATCATTGTATTGGTTATCAGATGTTACGTAGATTTTGCAACAGTGTTGGTCTGCGTTTAAACTGTCACTAGTTTGAGTTGTCATCCGGTTAAGTGAATACAACTCTTGGCTGCCTCTCTCATAGTTTACGAAGTTGAGCGACTTTCCCAGGTCGATCATTGGACAACTGTCTGAGGCCCACTGCTCTCTTGATTTCGTCATGTTGTGATGATTTAAAGAAAAATTAATTTTGATTTAGTACTGTTTGGGCTTTCAGCCAACAAAGAGTTTGAATTTCTTGTTAATAAGGCCTTCAGCTGTGAGTAAAACTTGCGTTAAGAAATTTTAATTAGACAAAATATCTTAACACTGAAATGTTGATGATTGTTCTTTAAATATCTCTTGAAGAAGTTTAATTGCTTCTTAAAAATTTGCTACCCAGGCCTTCAGCCGTCCAACTGTGTTTTTGAGTTATTACTATTGGGGCCTTCAGCTGACAAATAATTTGAATTTCTTGTCAATAAGGCCTTCAGCCGTGAACGCAGTTGGTCTTAAGAATTTTTAATTAGATGTTGTCTCTTAATAGTGAAATTTTGATGACTGTTCTTTTTTAAAATATTGTAGCATCTCTTGGAGAAGATTAACTGGGTCTTAAGAATTTTCTATTCAGGACTTCAGCCAACAAATTGTTCTTTGAGTTATTACTATACATACACAGCCTTTTCAATAACTTTTGCAAACACTAATGGCATAGAAATAGGTCTAAAATTGTCTAAATTATCTCTTTCCCCCTTTTTATAGAGCGGCTTTACTACTGAGTTCTTTAATCGTTCAGGAAACTGACCATTTCTAAAGGAAAAATTACAAATATGGCTAAATACGGGGTTAACATGTGCAGCACAGAACCTTAATCTACTGCTAGGCACTCCATCATAACCACGAGTGTCCTTAGTGATTTAATTATTGACTCAATCTCCCTCTTGTCTGTATCAGTGAGGAGAATTTCAGACATCAATCACGGATAGGCATTTGCCAAGAAAGTCATATGATTCCCTGTATAAACTAAATTTTTATTCAACTCACCAGCAATGCTCAGAAATTTGTTGTTAAATGCTATTCATATATCAGATTTATCAGTAACAGAAATATTTTTACTGCGAATTGACTTTATGTCTTCGACCTTGTGCTGCTGAACAGACACGTCCTTCATAACTGACCATATGGTTTTAATTTTGTCCTGTGATTTAGCTACTCTATTTGCATACTACATACTCTTTGCCTTCCTAATAACATTTTAAGCACCTTACAATATTGTTTGTAATGTGCTGCTGCAGCTTGATTGTGACTACTTCTAACATGTTGATATAATTCCCGCTTTGTTCTACAAGATATCCTGATCCCAGTAGTCAGCCACGCGGGCTGCCTATCACTGCTAGTACCTCGTTTAGAACGTTCTGATGGAAAGTAACACTCAAAGAGCATGAGAAATGTGTTAAGCAAAGCATTACATTTGTCATCAAAACTATAAACACCCTGCCACTCTTGTTCTTTGACAACGTTTAGGAAACTCTCTGGATACGTTTGATCAATAGTGCATTTTTCCTGCTTTTGCAATGTGCACAATTGCAATTACACTGCATAGCGTGATCACAAGCTTCGAAAAGATCCAGAATGCACGGACGTGGCATGAACATACTTGTACGACAGCACGCACTTAAGGTCTCATTAAAGGAGCGACTTTCCGGTCAAAATCGGGTTACTCGTGGTGGGTGCGCGTCACAGGCCAGAGCGTAAATCAACCGCCAGCCATGTCAAGAGAGAGTTCGGTGGCGTAAATAATTGTCTGAATGCGGCGAGGGCAGTGATCTAAGATTCCGAATATTCCAGAGACTACGTATGCCCACAGTATGGGGACGGTGGCGTTGTCTGTTAAAATCAGAAGTTATAACCAAATCCAGGCGTCCTCACTCATGTTGCACCTAAGTTTTGTGCTTCTGTGTCTACCTTAATGTTTATTTTAATTGTTACCTTTGCTGTCGTGACACGTTGCAAAGTTTGCGCGAGATTTTACATTTGCTGCGAATGTTCTCTCGAAAGACAGACCACACAGCCGAAAGCAAAAGGTACTTAGTTTTACAGTACTTGGACAAATAAAAAACATACTGTATGAATAATTAAGAACGTAAATATATGGAAAAAGATTTTTAATGAAAAGTATTTCAAGATATACAGTATAATACAAAACAGTGAAAAAAATCGGCTTCCTTGATGAAGAAAGCTAGTTTTGGATATTAATGGCACTAAGAAAGAAAACATGACGCAAAGGATACAGACAAGGTGCTGTATACTGTCATCTACATACGTTTCAATGTGTATGTAGTTTATATAGCAAATGTTAGAGGTCTGAAATTTTTGGATGGTAGTTCTCCTATTCTTTAAGTTATCGGTAGCGTGGAAAATTTACGAAGCGACGTTTGTCAAGAATATTATTAGGAATTTAACTTTTGTCATTAATAAACTCTACTATCACTACCAGTACCTTAACGCTGTTACCATTTTCCAGAATTTTGTAAGAAAACGGTCTCTCGAAACCTCACTTTCGCAGCAGACAGCACTCGGAAGAGACGCAGTTTTGGTGTCGGCATGTAAGAAATATGGCCTCTAGTGACAGGCAAATCTCAGTTTTTTTTTTTCCGAGTCATCAGTCTTCTGACTGGTTTGATGCAGGCCATCACGAATTCCTCTCCTATGCCTTCTTCATCTCAGAGCAGCACTTGCAAATTACGTCCTCAGTTATTTGCATAATTGATCCGAATCTCTGTCTTCCTCTACAGTTTTTAACCACTACAGCTTCCTATAGTACCATGGAAGTTATTAACTGTCCCTTCTTGTTGTCAACCTCTTCCACATATTCCTTTCTTCGCCGATTCTGCGGAGAATCTCCTCGTTCCTTATATTATCAGTCCACCTAATTTTCAACATTCACCTGTAGCATCACATCTCGAATGCTTCCTTAAATTAAGACCTATGTTTGACACTAGTAGACTTATCTTGACCAGGAATGCCCTTATTGTTAGTGCTCGTCTTCATTTTGTCTTCTCCTTGCTCCGTCCGTCATGGGTTGTGATTCTGCCTTGGTAGCAGAATTGTTTAACTTTACTACTTCGTGACCATAAATATGATATTTATCGCTGTTCTCATTTCTGCTACTTCTCATAAGTTTCGTCTTTCTTCGATTTACTCTCAATCCATATTCTGTATTCATTAGATTCTTTATTCTATTCAGCATATCAAGGAACCCATCCTCACTTTCACTCAGGATAGCAATGTCATCAGTGAATCGTATCATTGACATCCTTTCACCCTAAATTTTAATTCCACTGCTGAACCATTTTTTATTTCCATCATTGCTTCTTCGATGTACAGATGAACCAGTAGAGGGAAAAGACTAAATCCCTGTCTTACCCCTTTTTAATCCGAGCGCTTCGTGCCTGGGCGTTCACTCTCATTGTTCACTCTTGGCTGTTGTACACATTGCATATTACCCGTCTCTCCCTATGGCTTAGCCCTGTATTCCACAGAATTTCAAATATCTTGCAGCATTTTACATTGTTGAACGCTTCTTCCAGGTCGACAAATCTTATGACCGTGTCCTTGATTTTTCTTTAGTCTTTCTTTCACTATCAACCGCAACGTCAGAACTGCCTCTACGTGCCTTTTCAGTAGTTGCAGGGGCAACAGTCTGGATGATTGACTGATCTGGCCTTGTAACATTAACCAAAACGGCCTTGCTGTTGTGGTTCTGCGAACGGCTGAAAGCAAGGGGAAACTACAGCCCTAAGTTTTCCCGAGGGCATGCAGCTTTACTGTATGGTTAAATGAAGATGGCATCCTCTTGGGTAAAATATTCCGGAGGTAAAATAGTCCCCCATTCGGATATCCGGGCGCAGACTACTCAAGAGGACGTCGTTATCAGGAGAAAGAAAACTGGCATTCTACGGATCGGAGCGTGGAATGTCAGATCCCTTAATTGGGCAGGTAGGTTAGAAAATTTAAAAAGGGAAATGGATAGGTTAAAGTTAGATATAGTGGGAATTAGTGAAGTTCGGTGGAAGGAGGAACAAGACTTCTGGTCAGGTGAATACATGGTTATAAATACAAAATCAAATAGGGGTAATGCAGGAGTAGGTTTAATAATGAATAGGAAAATAGGAATGCGGGTAAGCTACTACAAACAGCATAGTGAAAGTATTATAATGGCCAAGATAGACACGAAGCCCATGCCTTCTACAGTAGTACAAGTTTATATGCCAACTAGCTCTGCAGATGACGAAGAAATTGAAGAAATGTATGATGAGATAAAAGAAATTATTCAGGTAGTGAAGGGAGACGAAAATTTAATAGTCATGGGTGACTGGAATTCGACAGTAGGAAAAGGGAGAGAAGGAAACATAGTAGGTGAATATGGATTGGGCATACGAAATGAAAGAGGAAGTCGTCTGTTAGAATTTTGCACAGAACATAACTTAATCATAGCTAACAATTGGTTCAAGAATCATAAAAGAAGGTTGTATACATGGAAGAATCCTGGAGATACTAAAAGGTATCAGATAGATTATATAATGCTAATACAGAGATTTAGGAACCAGGTTTTAAATTATAGCACATTTCCAGGGGCAGATGTGGACTCTGACTACAATCTATTGGTTATGAACTGTAGATTAAAACTGAATAAATTGCAAAAAGGTGGCAAATTAAGGAGATGGGACCTAGATAAACTGAAAGAACCAGAGGTTGTATAGAGTTTCAGGGAGAGCATAAGGGAACAATTGACAGGAATGGGGGAAAGAAATACAGTAGAAGACGAATGGGTAGCTCTGAGGGATGAAGTAGTGAAGGCAGCAGAGGATCAAGTAGGTAAAAAGACGGGGGTTAGTAGAAATCCTTGGGTAACAGAAGAAATATTGAATTTAATTGATGAAAGGAGAAAATATAAAAATGCAGTAAATGAAGCAGGCAAAAAGGAATACAAACGTCTCAAAAATGAGATCGACAGGAAGTGCAAAATGGCTAAGCTGGGATGGCTAGAGGACAAATGTAAAGATGTAGAGGGTTATCTCACTAGGGGTAAGATAGATACTGCCTACAGGAAAATTAGAGAGACCTTTGGAGAAAAGAGATCCACTTGTATGAATATCAAGAGCTGAGATGGAAACCCAGTTCTAAGCAAAGAGGGGAAAGCAGAAAGGTGGAAGGAGTATATAGAGGGTCTATACAAGGGCGATGTACTTGAGGACAATATTATGGAAATGGAAGAGGATGTAGATGAAGATGAAATGGGAGATATGATACTGCGTGAAGAGTTTGACAGAGCACTGAAAGACCTGAGTCGAAACAAGGCCCCCGGAGTAGACAATATTCCACTGGAACTACTGACGGCCGTGGGAGAGCCAGTCCTGACAAAACTCTACCATCTGGTGAGCAAGATGTATGAAACAGGCGAAATACCCTCAGACTTCAAGAACAATAGAATAATTCCAATCCCAAAGAAAGCAGGTGTTGACAGATGTGAAAATTACCGAATTATCAGTTTAATAAATCACAGCTGCAAAATACTAACACGAATTATTTACAGACGAATGGAAAAACTGGTAGAAGCCGACCTCGGGGAAGATCAGTTTGGATTCCGTAGAAATGTTGGAACACGTGAGGCAATACTGACCTTACGACTTATCTTAGAAGAAAGATTAAGGAAAGGCAAACCTACGTTTCTAGCATTTGTAGACTTAGAGAAAGCTTTTGACAATGTTGACTGGAATACTCTCTTTCAAATTCTAAAGATGGCAGGGGTAAAATACAGGCAGGGAAAGGCTATTTACAATTTGTACAGAAACCAGATGGCAGTTATAAGAGTGAGGGGCATGAAAGGGAAGCAGCGGTTGGGAAGGGAGTGAGACAGGGTTGTAGCCTGTCCGCGATGTTACTCAATCTGTATATTGAGTAAGCAGTAAAGGAAACAAAAGAAAAATTTGGAGTAGGTATTAAAATCCAGGGAGAAGAAATAGAAACTTTGAGGTTCGCCGATGACATTGTAATTCTGTCAGAGACAGCAAAGGACTTGGAAGAGCAGTTGAACGGAATGGACAGTGTGTTGAAAGGAGGATATAAGATGAACATCAACAAAAGCAAAACGAGGTTAATGAGTCGAATTAAGTCGGGTGATGCTGAGGGAATTAGATTAGGAAATGAGACACTTAAAGTAGTAAAGGAGTTTTGCTATTTGGGGAGCAAAATAACTGATGATGGTCGAAGTAGAGAGGATATAAAATGTAGACTGGCAATGGCAAGGAAAGCGTTTCTGAAGAAGAGAAATTTGTTAACATCGAGTATAGATTTAAGTGTCAGGAAGTCGTTTCTGAAAGTATTTGTATGGAGTGTAGCCATGTATGGAAGTGAAACATGGACAATAAATAGTTTGGACAAGAAGAGAATAGAAGCTTTCGAAATGTGGTGCTGCAGAAGAATGTTGAAAATTAGGTGGGTAGATCACATAAGTAATGAGGAGGTATTGAATAGGATTGGGGAGAAAAGAAGTTTGTGGCACAACTTGGCTAGAAGATGGGATCGGTTGGCAGGACATGTCCTGAGGCATCAAGGGATCACAAATTTAGCATTGGAGGGCAGCGTGGAGGGTAAAAATCGTAGAGGGAGACCAAGAGATGAATACACTAAGCAGATTCAGAAGGATGTAGGTTGTAGTAGGTACTGGGAGATGAAGGAGCTTGCACAGGATAGATTAGCATGGAGAGCTGCATCAAACCAATCTCAGGATTGAAGACCACAACAACAATATTGTATTTATTAATATTTTCTAAAAGACATGAAATACAAAGGCGAAGATATTTTGGGTTGCAAATAAATTTCCATGATGGGACTGTAAGGCGTACACAAGAACTTCGTACATATAATTATACTCTTGTAATACTTTATGTTTGATGATTTACACATGCTGCGATGACATTCATTGTAAAACAGGGTAAGCAGGAGTTATCTCTGTATTTAGAACAGTTATAAACGCCGAATTTGTACAATTACATAGTTGTTTTAAAGTTTCTGTAAGAAAACAAACTTCGTTTACATTTATAAACGGTTCTTTCTTGTCGCGCAATTTGGCAGTAAACCACGCGGAACGTACCATTTTGCCTAATATTGGCGGGGATAGCTGGTGATGTTCTATGGAACGTATTTTGATGCGGTCTTCTGTGGTTGCGATTTCTTTCTCGCAGTCAGTGCAGTTGGAGTGAAGCTTTTTGACCAAATTTTTTTCTTTACGACAATATTAAACATTGTTGGGATGCTTAACCGAAGTACAGTTGTGGGGAATGACTAATTCGTCTCGATGGTGATTCTTTTTCATCTGGAAATGTTGTGGATTTTTCTGTCCCACGCATGGGTCAATTAACAAATGAAATTGTTCCTCCTGCACGTAGGGCTTGATTTTCAAGCCAGTCGACTGTGTTGGCTAAAGCAGAGAAGTGAACTGTTCGAAAGCTAACGGGAATAGAGCTATGGCAACACTTCTATATTCCTGCAGAATGGACCGGCTGTGAAAACATGAAAAAATCAGAAATAATAATGGAATGAACCCTCGTCAACCAATTTAAACCTTCATTACTAACCGTCTCTAAAAAAAAAAAAAAAAAAAACAAATGACAGGTATTACTTTTCATTATAGAATATTTGCTGATTCAATAGCTATTCGACCGAAGGTGAAGAAGATCGCCTTATTGAAAGAAGTGAATAGCATACTTCGGAAACAATATGACTTAAGCATAAACAAAGCGAAGACGAAGGTGTCGAAGAGTAGAGAGGAGCGAAACATTTTGTTTGGCCTTAAAAATGCGAACGCCTCACAGTAGAAAAAGTAAAGAAATTGTCCTGTCTAGGAAACTAGAAAGATGTCCGTAGTAGAGTTACGCACGAAAATTAGTTCGGTTCTATCAGATAATGTCAAAAATAAAAAATACTGGTGTGGTGCTAAATAAACAAATACCAGAAGGAATTATCGAGGAAGGAAGTCTAAACCTTAGTAGAAGGAGAGAGAGGTTAGCAGGAAATCTTCTATTGCATTCAGTGTTCTACATCTACGTCTATGCTCCGCAAGACACCTTACGACGTGTGGCGGAGAGTACACCTCGTATCACTATTATTTCTTCCTCCCCTTCCCACTCGCTACTGGTTCAAGGAAGGGACAACTGTCGGTCAATCTCCATAATAGTTCGAATTTCCCTGATTTTCTGACCGTACCGTTTTGCAAGACGCATGTGAGAGTAAGTAATGTGTTCCCCACTCTCCTTGAAGATAGACTCTAGGAATTTCAGTAGTAGACCTTTCCATTGGCATACACTTCTGTTTTAGCGTCTGCCTCTGGAGCTTGATTTGTTGAGTTCTCGCGCTCACTGATCGATCACGTGCAACTCTTCGTTTGTTCTTCTTTATCTCTTCGTGTAGATAAAGCTTTGATGTGTCGTCCATGAAGTGTTTTTACTGTCCACGTTTGCTACGCTACAGACAAATGCCTTCAGAAAAGACTTCCTAACATTTAAATTTCTTTTTTCGGAAATGCTTTTCTTGCTACTGCCAATCTGTGTTTTATGTGCTCTACTTCGCCCATCTTTAGTCATTTTGCTGGCCAAACAGCAAAATGCTTCTCACTTCTTTTCTCACTTCATAATCTAATTCCCTCAGCATCACCTGATTAATTGGAATGCATTCTCTTATCCTTGTTTTAATTTTGTTGATATTCGTCTTATACCCTGGTTTAAGACATTATCCATTCCGTTCAATTGCTTTTCCAGGTTCCTTGTCGTTTCAGATAAAACAACAATGTCAACAGCAAACTTCGAATTTTTTATTTCTTCTCTGTGAAGTTTAATTCCCTTCAATATTTCTCCTTGGTTTTCTTCAATGCTCAATTTCCAGACTGAGTAGTATTGGGAATAGTCTACAAGAGCGTCTCCCTTCCTTCTGAATTACTGTTTCACTTTCAGGTCCTCATAAAACTGATATCAGGTTTACCTACAGGCTGTGAATATCTTAATTCACTATATATCCCTGTCGTCTTCAGAATTTTAAAGAGTGTAGTCCACTTTGCAAGACTAATTCATTAAATAAAATATGTGTGTGTCTTTCGCGTTCGCGCCGTAGATTTTTCGTGAAATAGTCATGATAAAATCATAACAAGTTTTTCGTATTTTAATCATCTTTAGTACAACGGTAAAATCATAACAAGTTTCGAATTTTATTCATCAATCTCTTTAATAAAATGAGAAATCATAACAAGTGTTTCGTATTTTGAACATCAATCTTTTTAATACGAGGGCAGTTCAATAAGTAATGCAACACATTTTTTTCCTCGGCCAATTTTGGTTGAAAAAACCGGAAATTTCTTGTGGAATATTTTCAAACATTCCCGCTTCGTCTCGTATAGTTTCATTGACTTCCGACAAGTGGCAGCGCTGTACGGAGCTGTTAAAATGGCGTCTGTAACGGATGTGCGTTGCAAACAACGGGCAGTGATCGAGTTTCTTTTGGCGGAAAACCAGGGCATCTCAGATATTCATAGGCGCTTGCAGAATGTCTACGGTGATCTGGCAGTGGACAAAAGCACGGTGAGTCATTGGGCAAAGCGTGTGTCATCATCGCCGCAAGGTCAAGCAAGACTGTCTGATCTCCCGCGTGCGGGCCGGCCGTGCACAGCTGTGACTCCTGCAATGGCGGAGCGTGCGAACACACCCGTTCGAGATGATCGGCGGATCACCATCAAACAACTCAGTGCTCAACTTGACATCTCTGTTGGTAGTGCTGTCACAATTGTTCACCAGTTGCGATATTCAAAGGTTTGTTCCCGCTGGGTCCCTCGTTGTCTAACAGAACACCATAAAGAGCAAAGGAGAACCATCTGTGCGGAATTGCTTGCTCGTCATGTGGCTGAGGGTGACAATTTCTTGTCAAAGATTGTTACAGGCGATGAAACATGGGTTCATCACTTCGAACCTGAAACAAAACGGCAATCAATGGAGTGGCGCCACACCCACTCCCCTCCCAAGAAAAAGTTTAAATCCATACCCTCAGCCGGTAAAGTCATGGTTACAGTCTTCTGGGACGCTGAAGGGGTTATTCTGTTCGATGTCCTTCCCCATGGTCAAACGATCAACTCTGAAGTGTATTGTGTTACTCTTCAGAAATTGAAGAAACGACTTCAGCGTGTTCGTAGGCACAAAAATCTGAACGAACTTCTCCTTCTTCATGACAACGCAAGACCTCACACAAGTCTTCGCACCCGAGAGGAGCTCACAAAACTTCAGTGGACTGTTCTTCCTCATGCACCCTACAGCCCCGATCACGCACCGTCGGATTTCCATATGTTTGGCCCAATGAAGGACGCAATCCGTGGGAGGCACTACGCGGATGATGAAGAAGTTATTGATGCAGTACGACGTTGGCTCCGACATCGACCAGTGGAATGGTACCGTGCAGGCATACAGGCCCTCATTTCAAGGTGGCGTAAGGCCGTAGCATTGAATGGAGATTACGTTGAAAAATAGTGTTGTGTAGCTAAAAGATTGGGGAATAACCCGGTGTATTTCAATGCTGAATAAAACAACCCCTGTTTCAGAAAAAAAATGTGTTGCATTACTTATTGAACTGCCCTCGTATATTGGTTGCCCAGAGTAGTAGAATGGTTACAGAAGAGATAAACAAACCACAAGCTTGAACAGTCGCTAGAGGCCGTCTGCCCGATAGGACACCTAAGTAATCGCTTTGTGCCGTTTTTTTATTTCCTTTTCACGCTGCCGTAACTCCTACATTGGCTCGGCACTGGAGTTTTAGGCTTCTTTGATTCCTTTCGACGCGAACTTACCTCTGGTTTGCGTTTTGCATTTTCTTGAATTCCGAGCATGTTTACTGGGGCGTATAAGAAGATGTCTTTCATTATTTTGTAATTTTCGTTTAGTACCGGTTTTCACTTCTAGGCAGAGATACTCCACATGGAATGAAGGATAGCGTAAACACCAAATATCTACGCTTTATTAACTCATGGAGACACATACAATACACACGCGTACCCAATTCAAGTCTACAGCCGACGCTGTCAGAGGTTGTTGCTACAGTGGACCTGAAGTGCTGTCGAAAAATTTTTCTCGTTGAAACACTCGATCGCTGCAAGGACGCCATACATGGTCTGTTCAAAACATACTGAAACATTCCTAATTTCGCGCCAATGGTGTGTTGGAGAGAAATGTGGTTGGCATCCCTGCACACGCCTGTATTTAATGTGTAACTGCCGGAAGTTTCATCGTGGTATGTTTGTTAGTTCTTGTTCAGTGATATATTGAATAGAACGTTGTGTCTCACAGTTTTCAAATTTTGAGCTGGCAGAGTTCGAGGAGCAACGTGTCTGCATTAAATTTTGCGTGAAACTCAAGAAAACCTTTACAGAGACACAGCAAATCATCAAATCATGCAGGAAGCTTACGGTGATGAGTGCTTAAACTGTACGTGGTGTTACGAATGTCTCACATCAAAAATGGCCGGACCGAAGTTAAAGATGACCCTCGTTCAGGATGCCCTTCGGCGTCTACAGACGACGTTCATGACACGAACGCCGACGAAATTGTGCATGCCAGTCGAAGACTGACTGTCTGAGAGATTGCAGAAGAATGTAGCATTTCAGTTGTATCATGTTATGAAATCCTGACACAGCATCTTCGAATGCATCGTGTCGGCCACAGGTTCGTCCTACGGCTCATGAGTCAAGACCAAAAACACCTTCTCCTCGCAACCCGTGAGGAGCTTGTGGATCGCGCTTATGAAAAGAAGACGTTGCTTAAGAGCATCATAAATGGTTACTATATATCGGTGTGCGGTTATGATGTTGAGATCAAGGTTCAGTCTTCACAATGGGTCTGGAAAGATTCTCCAAGACCAAAAAAAAGCTCATCCGGTCAGGTCAAATGTCAAAGTCATACTAATAGTTTTCTTTGACTTAGAAGGAATCATGAATTCATACCACAGAGACAAACGGATAATCGATGGTACTATCGCGGCGTGTTGCGACGCCTGAGAGAAAATTTTAGCAGGAAACGGCCTGAAATGTGGCGAGACAATTCATGGCTGTTGCATCACGATAACGCACAAGCACATTCATCCCTGCTGGTGCGTGACTTGTATAAAAAACGAAATCACTGTGCTGTCTCATACTCTGTACTCTCCAGACCTGACCCCTGCGGACTTTTTTCTATTTCTAAAGTTGAAAACTCCGTTGAAAGGACGAAGATTTGCAACGATTGACCAAATAAAAGGAAATTCACAGGCGGCGCATCTTGCGATCCAGCAAGAGGCGTACCAGGGCTGCTTTCGGAAATGGAAACGACGTTGGGGGAGTGTTTCGAAGGAGACCATGAACAATAATTAAAAGATAATCGAACGGCTTGTGAGATAAAAGACAGGGTAAAAATTGTTAGGGATGGACAGGGACTGCGCATTCTGTGTTCGGATTAAGGGGGAATTGGCCATCGTCCGTAACCAGCTGGAAGCTGTGTTGGCCGTAGTCGACCGGCTCCAGGCTGTTGCCCTCAGACGCGGTGACTTTGGGAAACCCGAGGCGAGCGCTTTGGCGCCTCTGGAACCTGTAGCATCGCCTGGGATCTCCGATGTCACTGCGCCCTCGGATTCGGACGTTCCTGCCGGTCGACACTTGCATGACGGTGATAGGCGAACCGTGGCGGGGTCGCGAATTCCTGGGCGGAAGGCGAAAGGTGCTGGCCGCAAGGCTGTACCCTTACGCCTCCGTAACAGGTTTGAGGTACAGCACACTGCTGAAAGTACTTCTGAGCCAGCAAGGGCGCCCTCACCTGTTCCGGCAGTGGCTGGTCTTCCTGAGAGGTCCGGACAAGCGCAGAGGGTGGCATTGCTTGTCATTGGGAGCTCCAATGTTAGGCGGTTGATGGAGCCCCTTAGGGATATGCCAGCCAACGACGGGAAGAAAGCCCATGTGCACTCCGTATGCATATCGGTGGGAGTCATCTAAGATGTGGAAAGGGTCCTTCCGGATGCCATGAAGGGTACAGGGTGCTGCCAACTGCAGGTAGTGGCTCATGTCGGCACTAATGACGTGTCGCTATGGATCGGAAGAGATTCTCTAAGTTTCCGGCGGCTTTCTGAGATGGTGAAGACTGCCAGTCTTTCTAGCGAGATGAAGGCAGAGTTCGCCATCTGCAGCATCGTCGACAGGACCGATTGCGGACCTTTGGTACAGAGTCGAGTGGAGGGTCTGAATCAGAGGGCCGGTCGTGTGGCCGAGCGGTTCTAGGCGCTTAAGTCTGGAGCTGCGCGACCGCTCCGGTTGCAGGTTCGAATCCTGCTTCGGGCATGGATGTGTGTGATGTCCTTAGGTTATTTAGTTTTACGTAGTTCTAAGTTCAAGGGTACTGAAGACATCAGATGTTGAGTCCCATAATGCTCAGAGCCATTTGAACCATTTTTGAATCAGATGCTCAGACGGTTCTGCGACCGTGTAGGCTGCAGATTCCTCGACTTGCACCATAGGTTGGTGGGTTTCTGGTTCCGCTAAATAGCTCAGGTGTCCACTACACACAGGAGACGGCTACGCGGGTAGCAGGGGCTGTGTGGCGTGGACTGGGCGGTTTTTTAGGTTAGACAGTCTCGGGATAGACCAAAAAGGGCTCCAGTCTCAAAGGGTACAGGGCAAAGAAACGACGAGAATGGACCAAGCAACAGTCGGTATCGTAGTTGTAAATTGTCGTAGATGTGTTGGAAAATTACCAGACTTCAAGCGCTGATAGAAAGCACTGAAGCTGAAATCGTTATAGGAACAGAAAGCTGGCTAAAGCCGAGATAAATTCTGCCGAAATTTTTACAGAGGCGCCAACCATGTTCAGAAAGGATAGATTAAATAAAGTAGGTGGTGATGTGTTTGTGTATGTTGGTAGTAGTTTATGTTGTAGTGAAGTTGAAATAGATAGTCCCTGCGAATTACTATAGATAGAGGTTATTCTCAACAGCCATACGAAAATAATAATTGGCTCCTTCTCTCAATCCCTCGACTCAGATGACATAATAGTTGAACGGTTCAAAGAAAACTTGAATTTCATTACAAATAAGTACCCCACGCATTCAGTTATAATTGGTGGAGACTTCAATCTACCCTCAATTTGTTGGCGAAAATACATGTTCAAAGCCGGTGGGAGACAGAAAGAATCTTCCGAAATTGTACTAAATGCTTTCTCTGAGAATTACTTTGAACAATTAGTTTATGAGCCCACACAAATTGTAAATGGTTGCGAAAACACACTTGACTTCTTAGCCACAAATAATCCTGATCTAATAGAGAGCGTCATGACGGATACAGGGATTAGTGAACAAAAGATCATTGTAGCGAGGCTCAAAACCATATGAGTCAAAACCACTAAAAATAAATGCAAAGTATATTTATTTAAAACAACAGATAAAAATTCGCTTGATGCCTTCCTAAGAGAGAGTCTACATTCCTTCCAAGCTAATTATGGAAGTGTAGACCAGATATGGCTCAAATTAAAGATACAGTATCGACAGCAATAGGTAGATTCATACTGCATAAGTTAATAAGAGACGGGACTGATCCACCATGGTACACAAAACACGTCAGAACACTGTTGCAGAAGCAACGAAAAAAGCATGCCAAATTCAGACGAACGCAAAATCCCCAAGACTGGCTAAGTTTCACGGAAGCTCAAAATTTAGTGCGGACGTCAATGCGAGACGCTTTTAATAGTTTCCACAATGAAACATTGTCTCAAAAGCTGGTAGAAAACCCGAAGAGATTCTGGTCGTATGTAAAGTACACCAGTGGCAAGAAACAGTCAATACCGTCCCTGATCGATATCGATGGAAATGTTACCGATGATGGTGCCACTAAGGCGGAGTTAATTATAAAGTTTTCCGTAATTCCTTCATGAAAGAAGACGAAGTAAATATTCCAGAATTCGAAACCAGAACAGCTGTTAGCATGAGTGACATAAAAGTAGATATCTTAGGTGTTGCGAAACAACTCAAATCACTTAAGAAAGGCAAGTCTTCCGCTCCAGATGGTATACCAATCAGGTTCCTTTCAGAGTACGCAGACACAATAGCGCCTTTCTTAGCAATCATGTACAACCACTCACTTGACGAAAGATCTGTTCCTAAAGACTGGAAAGTATCATGGGTCACACCAATATTCAAGAAAGGAAATAGGAGTAACCCCAATTTTCAGTAGGATTTTGGAGCATATACTGCACTCGAACATTATGAATCATCTTGAAGAAAATGACTTATTGATACATAACCAACATGGATTCAGAAAATATCGTTCTTGGGCAACATAGCTAGCTCTTTATTCCCATTAAGTAATGAGTGCTGTCGACAAGGGATCTCAATCGATTCCATATTCCTGGATTTCCAGAAGGCTTTTGATACCGTTCCTCACAAGTGACTATTAATCAAATTGCGTGCATATGGAGTATCGTCTGTGTTGTGTGACTGGATTCGTGATTTCATCTTAGAGAAGTCACAGTTCGTAGTGATAGACGGTAAATCATCGAGTAGAACAGAAGTGATATCTGGCGTTCCGCAAGGTGGTGTCATAGGCCCTCTGCTGTTCCTGATTTACATAAACGACCTAGGTGATTATCTGAGCACCCCCCTTAGATTGTTTGCAGATGACGCTGTAATTTACCATCTAGTAAACTCATCAGACTATCAGTTCCAATTACAAAATGATCTAGAGAGAATTCAACTGGCACTAAACACAGAAAAGTGCGGGGTCATCCATATGGGTACTAAAATAAATCCGATAAGTTTTGGGTATACGATAAATCGCACAAATCTAATGGTTGTCAATTCGACTGAATACCCACGGTTTACAATTACGAGCAACTTAAATTGGAAGGACCACATCGTTAATATTGTGAGGAAGGCGAAACAAAGAATACGCTTTGTTGGCGGAACACTTAGAAGATGAGACAAATCCACTGAAGAGACAGCCTACATTACACTTGTCCGTCCTCTGCTGGAATATTGCTGAGCTGTGTGGGATCCTTACCACGTAGGATTGACGGAGGACATCGAAAAAGTGCTAAAAAGGGCAGCTCGTTTCTTGTTATCGCGCAATAGAGGTGGGAGTATCACTGAGTTGGGGTGGCAGTCACTGAAACAAAGGCGGTTTTCTTTTCGGCGAGATCTATTTACGAAATTTCAGTCACCAACTTTCTCTTCCCAATGCGAAAATATTTTGTTGTCACCCACCTACGTAGGGAGAAATGATCATGATAATAAAATAAGAGAAATCAGAGCTCGAAGGGAAAGATTTAGGTGTTCATTTTTCCCACTCGCCATTCAAGAGTGGAATGTTACAGAAGTAGTATGAAAATGGTTCGATGAACCCTCTGCCACGCACTTCAGTATGAATTGCAGATTAACCATGCAGATGTAGATATAGAATAAAAATTTTGTGGACAAAGTTCCGGAATTTTTTAAACAGACCTCGTACACTTATTCCGGCGAATGTTTTTATTGTCTCAGTCGGGTCCTAGCATTGCTTCGCGAGCTCTTCATAATGACACCCGCATCAACTTGCTAGCTAAGCACACTTCCACATTAAAGCACTTCATAACTTTAGACAGAGCGAACACGTAAAAGTCACGTGCATGCGCCCACAGTTGTACGATGAAGTCACAGGCGAAACAAATACTGGGTGACAGAAACGTACTGACCTGATCTCTCCATTGTGGATTCAATCATTGTTTACACATTATTCTACATCTACATCATACTCCGCAAGCCACCTAATGGTGTGTGGTGGAGGGTACTTTCGGTACCGCTATCTGACCCCTCCAACACTGTTCCACTCACAAATAGTGCGCGGGAAGAATGATTGTCAGTAGGCCTCCATATTGGCTCTAATTTATCGAACTTTCTCCTCGTCGTCAGTACACGAAATATATGTGGGGAGAAGTAATACGTTGTCCGACTCCTCCTGAAAAGTGCAGCCTCGAAATTTCGGTAGTAAATCTGTCCGTGATGCACAGCGCCTCTGGTGTAACGTCTGCCAGTGGAGTTTGTTTAGCATCTCTGTAACGCTCTCTCGCCAGCTAAACGATCCAGTGACGAAACGCGCCGCTCTTCGTTGGATCTTCTCTATCTCCTCTACCAGTCCTACCTGAAGGGAATCCCAGATAGATGAACAATACTCAAGAATCGGACGAACAAGCATCTTTTAAGCCACTTCTTTCGTGAATGGGTTAAATTTCCTTAAGATTCTTCCGATGAATTTGTGTCTGGTGTCTGCTTTTCCCACTATCTGTTTTATATGGTCATTCTACTTAAGATCGCTCTGCATAGTTAGACCTAGATGTTTTACGGCACATGCTGTCTCCAGCTGTTTGTCATCAGCTGTGTAGCTGTACAATAGTAGATTTCTTTTCCTACGTATGCGCAATATGTTACATTTAGTTACGTTCAGGGTCAACTGCCAGAGCCTGCACCAATCAACAATTCTCTGCAGGCCGATCTGCAAATTATTACTATCTTCTGGCGTTGCTACTTTGGTATTGACAACTGCATCATCTGCGAATAGCCTTAAAGAGCATCCGACGCTTTCTACTAGATCTTTTATATATATTGTACACAGCACTGTACTATCACGCTTCCCAGCGGTACTCCGGATATTACCTTTACGTCTGTCCATTTTGTTCCGTTAAGAGCGACGTGTTGAGTTCTATCTGCAAGGAAGCCTTGAGTGCAATCGCAAGTCTGCTCCGTAGGCTCTTTTTTTCTATTCGCCCCTTGGTAATCAGCGATTCATATTTGGTGATATTTTGTCACGCAAGGAAATTCGATCGATGAGCGTATAGACGTTTCATGCAAAAAAGTAGAAAAATAATATTCGTAGGCAGAATATAGTTAACATGATAAACGACACTCTGTAACTTTCTTTTATTTCTCAGTACTGAATGGTAAGAAATGATAGGAATACTGTGCACAACATCTTTGAATTATATTTTGAAAAAGAAAATCCTTGCGAATATTTCGAAGACAAATTGCGAATCACCGATTGAGGCATGGATTCCGCCCGCAAACGGACTCTTACGAGTGCGAGGCGTTCAACTGAGCTGTGATTCGTAATTAAAGCGAAAGTGTCTGCCCGCGCAAGCGAGCCATAAAATTCGTCGACTTACGAGCCGCGACGCCGCTGTACGATTACGATCTGGACGGCTACGGCTTAGGGGATCAGGCGCGCCACTGAGGTACACACAGATGTCGCGCCCATAATTTTCTAATCATCCTACCACTTGTCAATAAAACAGCAATTCAAGGGCTCCGAAAGCCAGTAATTCCAGTTCTCGATTGCCGCTCACTACGACAGTCTGGTAAACTGGAGAAATGAAATAAAATTTTTATTGCCTGCATATAAACAGCATTCCACATTAATCGATTTAAGTTTATTGGACAATCATTTCTTCCCTGGTTGACAGACTTCGGTCTAGTCTGTTCTTATTTTCACTGTTTAGCCGGTGGGCGGGCGCTTTTTGTTCGGTAATTAAAACGAGGACTGCCCGCGTCCACCCAGCGCAAGGGAAGCATCAAACTGTCAGCAGATTCTTGTTTCGCCAGCAGAACTGCGGAAATCTGAGATTCCACAGGCATACTAAACACTATATGTGGAAAACTTGAAATATTTTTGTTGGTTAAGAAATTTCAGGTATTCGTGTATACGCAATATACTGCACGTTGCTACAGTCTCACTGCTCGAGCACACAGTAACGAATAAGTACAAATAACTGCACGTACATAATCATGTTTTTATTTTTGTGGTCTTCAGGCCAAAGACTGGTATGCAGCTCTCCGTGCTACTCCATCCCGAGCAAGCCTCTCCATGTCAGAGTAACTACTACTACCAACATCCACCTCAATCTTCTTAGTGTACTCATCTCTTCGTCTCCACCTACGATTTTTACTCCTCACACTTCCCTCCACTACTATATTGGTGACTCCTGGATGCCTCAGAAAGTCTCCTGCCAACCTATCCCTTCTTTTAGCCAGGTTTTACCACAAATTTCTCTTCTGCTCAGTTCTATCAGTAGCTCCTCATTATTTACACAATCGACCCATCTAATCTTCAGCATTCTTCTGTAGCACCACATTTCAAAAGCTTCTATTCTCTCCTTGTCTAAAGTATTTGTGGTCCATGTTTCACTTCCTTATATGGCTACACTCCACACAAATACTTTCAGAAAGGACTTCCTCACACTTAAATCCATATTCGATGTTAACAAATTTCTCTTCTTCGGAAATACTTTTCTTGCCATTGCCAGTCTTCATTTTATATCCTCCCTACCTCGACCATCATCAATTATTTTACTTCCCAGATAGAAAAACTCATCTACTACTTTAAGTGTCTCATTTTCTAATCTAATGGCCTCAGCATCACCTGATTTAATTCTAATACATTCCATTATCCTCGTTTTGCTTTTGTTCATGTTCATCTTATACCCTCCTTTCAAGATATTGTCCATTCCGTTCAACTGCACTTCCAAGTCCTTTGCTGTCTGACAGAAATACAATGTCATCGGCAAACCTCAAAGTTTTTGTTTCTGCTCCCTGGACTTCAATTCCTACTCCAAATTTTTCTTTTGTTTCCTTTACTGCTTGCTCAGCGTACATATTGAATAACATCGCGGAAAGACTATGATCCTGTCTCACTCCCTTTTCAACCACTGCCTCCCTTTTGTGTCCTTGGACTCTTATAACTTCTGTACAAATGGTAAATAGCCTTTCGCTCCCTACATTTTACCCCTGCCATCTTTAGAATTTGAAAGAGAGTACTCCAGTCAACATTGTCGAAAATTTTCTCTAACTCTGAAAATGCCATGAACGTAGATTTACCTTTCCGTAACCTATCTGCTGTGAGAAGTCGCAAAGGCAGTATTGCCTTGCATAGGCTATGATTCCTTTTCTCCGGAAACGAAACTGATCCTCCCCGAGGTCGGCTTCTATCAGTCTTTTCTTTCTTCTGTAAAGGATTCGTGCTAGTATTTTGCAGCCGTGACTTATTAAACTGATCGTTCGGTAATTTTCACACCTCTCAACACCTGCTCTCTTTGGAATTGGAATTGTTATATTCTTCTTGAAGTCTGAGGGTATTTTACCTGTTTCATACATCTTGCTCACTATGTGGAAGAGTTTTACATGACTGGCTCTCTCAAGGCTGTCAGTAGCTCTAATGGAATGTTGACTACTCCCAGGGCCTTGTTTTGGCTTAAACCTTTCAGTGCTTTGTCAAATTTTTCACGCAGTATCATATCTCCCTTCTCATCTTCCTCTACGTCATCTTTCATTTCCATAATATTGCCCTCAAGTACATCTCCCTTGTATAGACTCTCTATATACTCCTTCCATCTTTCTGTTTACCCTTCTTTGTTTAGGATTGGTTTTCCATCTGAGCTCTTGATATTTATACAGGTGATTTTGTTTTCCCCAAATGGCTCTTTAACATTCCTGTAAGCAGTATGTATCTTACCCCTACCGATATACGCTTCTACATCCTTACATAATCATACGAAAAATATTTGTCTGCACTATTGAATCATGTGTCTTGGTCGCTAGTGAGATTTGTCTCACAAAGGCTTTCAAATAGAGGGTCTTTCAAACAGATGAATATAGTTCCACAAAGCTATGCTTTCTACATTAACGCAGACAGAAAATTGATGTAAATTTTAACTTACACATAGGACTACAAAGTTGTTAGAAAAAGCATGCGATTTAGAAGAGTACTAGCTGAGAAAATTGGCATACTCCTGGTACTTATTTATTCTAACCTTGTATCAGTACATGTTGTCCTCCCTCATCTCTCTGTCATCTTCCATCTCTTCCTTCTCCTTCTCCTCTCTATTTCTATACCTACCTCCGCCTCCCACCTCTCCATATCCATTCCCTCGCTTTTTATCCGTCTCTTCTTCATCATCTCTCTATCTGTCCCTCCTGTCCCTGTCCATCCCCTCCAACCCTTACTATCTCTGTCCATCTCCACCATCCTCTCTTTCTATCCACCTCCTAGAACCCCTATTCCTCCAATCTCTGTCCATCTCCCCATACCTTTCTCTCTCTCTCTGTCAAGCTGCCCCATCTCCCCCTCTCCATCAGTCTACTCCTTCCCCGTCTCTCCATCTCCTCTTTTCCCCTCTGTCCATCTCCTCCTTCCCCTCTCTTTCTCTACCTCCTCCACACACTCTGTCTGTCCATCTCCTCCTCTACCTCTCCCTACCCTTTCCTTTCTGTGCCCATCTCCTCTCCTCCTCTCATCTCTCCCTGTCCATTTCCCCCTCCTCATATCTGTCCATCTCCTTCTCTTATTTGTGTCTACCCCTTCAGTCCCCCTCACTGTATGTCCATCTCCTCACCCTCACTTCTCTCTTCACATTACTACACTCACGGCAATAGGAGGTTCGTGGTTCTAACCCCTACAGTCTTTATTTCCAGATTGTAACTAACGTGTGCGCCAAATTTGATTGGAATTGTTCCATGGGCTTACGATGAGCTTTTTACCTGTGGCTTTTCTCATATACACACATGTTAAACATATTTCACACATACTTAGCATATTTCACACGGATTTGTACTCGTATTTCACTTGCATGTCTAACAAATTACACCCTACAATTTCATATTCATAATGGTCATGACATCATATCTCCTGAAATACACGCTGTGCAGTGACATACCTTTCTAGATACATCCAGTACTGTGTGTGCCTAAAGTCTGCAAAGTGTCTTGCGAAAAGAGTTAGTAGCAAAGAAGTACACTACTGGCCATTAAAATTGCTACACCACAAAGATGACGTGTTACAGACGCGAAATTTAACCGACAGGAAGAAGTGCTGTGATATGCAAATGATTAGCTTTTCAGAGCATTCACAAAAGGTTGGCGCTACAACGTGCTGACATGAGGAAAGTTTCCAACCGATTTCTCATACACAAACAGCAGTTGACTGGCGTTGCCTGGTGAAACGTTGTTGTGACGCCTCGTGTACGGAGGAGAAATACGTACCATGACGATTCCAACTTTGATAAAGGTTGGATTGTAGCCTATCGCAATTGCAGTTTATCGTATCGCGACATTGCTGCTCGCGTTGATCGAGATTCAGTGACTATTAACAGAATATGGAATCGGTGGGTTCAGGAGGGTAATACGGAACACCGTGCTGGATACCAACGGTCTCGTGTCACTAGCAGTCGAGATGAAAGGCATCTTATCCGCATGGCTGTAACGGATCGTGCAGCCACGTCTCGATCCCTGAGTCAACAGACGGGGACGTTCGCAAGACAACAACCATCTGCACGAAAAGTTCGACGACGTTTGCACGAGCATGGACTATCAGCTCGGAGACGGTGGCTGCGGTTACACTTGATGCTGCATCACAGACGGGAGCGCCTGCGATGTTGTACTCAATGACGAACCTGGATGCACGAATGGCAAAACGTCATTTTATTTGGATGAATCCAGGTTCTGTTTACACCATCATGATGGTCGCATCCGTGTTTGGCGACATCGCGGTGAACGCACATTGGAAGCGTGTATTTGTCATCACCATACTGGCGTATCACCTGACGTGATGGTATGGGGTGCCATTGGTTACACATCTTGGTCACCTCCTGTTCGCATTGACGCCACTTTGAACAGTGGCTCTACCCTTCATTCGAACCCTGCAAAACCCTACATTTCAGCAGGATAATGCACGGCCGCATGTTGAAGGTCCTGAACGGGCCTTTCTGGATAGAGAAAATGTTCGACTGCTGCCCTGGTCAGCACATCCTCCAGATCTTTTACCAATTGAAAATATCGGGTCACTGGTGGCCGAGCAACTGTCTCGTCACAATACGCCAGTCACTACTCTTGATGAACTGTGGTATCGTGTTGAAGCTGCATGGGCAGCTGTACCTGTACATGCCATCCAAGTTCTGTTTGGCTCAATGCGCAGTTGTGTCAAGGCCGTTATTACGGCCAGAGGTTGTTGTTCTGGGCACTGATTTTTCAGGATCTATGCACCCAAATTGCGTGAAAATGTAATCACATGTCAGTTCTAGTATAATATATTTGTCCAATGAATACCCGTTTATCATCTGCATTTCTTCTTGGTGTAGCAATTTTAATGGCCAGTAGGGTAATAGATTAAAACGTCATGCATGATGTGGCAGTTCCTCACGCATCTCAGTGTTTATGTCGTTATATCTCATGAACTATGTGTCATACAATGCTATATTTTCAAGGTACATTGAGCAGCATACGTAAATGCTATGTGTGAAATTTGTTGCGAGTAGAGTTAGTACCAAAGAAATAATAAAGTAGAAGGTCATGGTTCATTTGGCAGTTTTACTGCATAAATAACGGAAATTTAGTAAGCCTCAATTTACTTTTCTTGTCACAGTTTTTTCGGGGTCGTCAGGTAGAAAAAGGTTCTTAAAGGTTTGAAAGTATGTGTATGGTTTGTCACAACTCTCAAAGTGCTCTAATTCTCAAATTCTGAACAACTAAGGTACGGATTTCCTCGTGGCATTGATTGCTTTTTCACTCCCACCATCACCCATGTCACAGGTGAGTAGTTCTTAACCACACAATCAATCTTTCCAGACAGTAAATGATATGTATACCAAGTTTGGTTGAAATCGGTCCAGTGCTTTAGAAGATGCTGTAGAACGTACCTATATATGAGTATTGGGACAATGGCAGTGCCACCCCAAAGTACCATTAACAAAGATGGCGGCGATGACGTCAGCTGACAACATCGTCCAAGATGGCGGCTGTGACGTCATTCAGGATGGCGGCATTTGGTGTGAAGTTTGTAGTTTGATGGGAAGATAGGTCGATTGGGCTACCTCCACTAACA
Organism: Schistocerca piceifrons; assembly: GCF_021461385.2. Lineage (NCBI taxonomy): Eukaryota > Metazoa > Arthropoda > Insecta > Orthoptera > Acrididae > Schistocerca > Schistocerca piceifrons. Next base: position 817,803,307 of record NC_060140.1, on the reverse strand, counting down.
TAACCCCCCATCCCCACCCCTCGCCCAGAAAATGGTGGCATGTTCAAATTCCATCAGGATAATGCAATACATGACAGTTATCACTACCAACCTAAGAAAATGGCGGGAAGATAGGTCATCTGGACTACCTCCACTAGCCTAAATCATCCGACCGCCACCTCATCCTAGGAAGGGGCACCAAGTTTGAATTTTGGCAGGAAGATAGGTCAATTGGGCTATCTCTACTAACCTAAGAAAATGGCGGGAAAGAAAGCACATTTGGGCTACCTCCACTAACCTAAGTCATCTATCCACCACATATTCCTAGCGATTGGTGGGAAAAGGACCCAGTCTGCACTGGCCTGCTGGAGAGAGAAAGGAGTCTACTTTATTTATTTTGGGACAATTTATTTAGGTATGGATTTTGTAAGATGGTATATTTAGCACAGTGATACAGAACACAGGCTCCGACATGCTTTGGTTCATGTCACACAGCGTACAGACCTGCAAACCAGTTGTAAATAATGCAATACATTTATGTCCAGAGAGCCAAACAATTCGTAAACTGTCAAAATAATAATCCATCTAAAAGACTCTGCACACATGCTTGCTAATTGTCAACAGTCGATATCATGCACCAGTCTTTATTTAAACTATTTGAGGCACTACTACCATCCAGTGTGTTCACCATGAGGTCCAGAGTCCAACTGACCTAGTACACAGTACTAATATCAGAGGGCACTGTCGCCATTCCGTGATGTAATCCAAGATGGTGGCCATGACACTAGCTGATGAAGCAAGTACTGTTATCCAAGATGGCGTATTTTGGCGGGAAACAATGTGTTCAACACAAGGTCTAAACCTGGTACACAGTACTGTCACCAGAGGCTGCTGCTGCCATCCATTCCATGCATAACCCAAGATGACTGTCTGGAGGGGAAAATGACTCAGCCTGCACTGGCTGTTGGAGAGAGGAAGGAGTGTACTTTATTTATTTTGGAACAATTTATTTAGGGATGGATTTTGAAAGATAGTATATTTATCACACTGACACATAACACACTCTCTGACATGCTTGTGGTCACGCCACACAGCCCACAGACCTGTAAACTACTCCTAAATAACACTGCAGACACGCTAACAACTCGTAAATTACCGAAGTAATTTCAGTACAGACATGCAAACTACTCCTAATAATGCAGTACAGTGATGTGCAGACACGAAATCAACTAATAAACCAACCAAATAATGCATAGCACAGCCTACAGACCCGCTTGCAAACAATGCCGGTGTGGCCGAGCTGTTGTATCCGCTTCAGTCTGGAACCGAGCGACCGCAACGGTCGCAGGTTCGAATCCTGCCTCAGGCATGGATGTGTGTGATGTCCTTAGGTTAGTTAGGGTTAAGTAGGTCTAAGTTTTAGGGGACTGATGACCTCAGATATTAAGTCCCATAGTGCTCAGAGCCATTTGAACCATTTTTTTTTTTTTTTTTTGTCTTATGAGTTAACAGAGCATTATGATTGTATTTTGTGCATATCACCATATTGCACTGATAATTAAGCCCTGCAAAGAGCCCTACATATCGTCGAATATGGAAAGACTCTTAGTCAATTACACTGCTCTCCCACTGAGGACAGTAGCTTGAATATTAGAGTGTGAAACTGATCTCCAACCGTGTGGATGTAGTAAAAATACAATTCGTATTCTGCGTCATACAAAATCATTCCCTTTACATCATTCGTACATATACCATGAAGACAGACAGCACTGTATATACTCCTCGGAGCACTAGATATTTCCCTGCGAGGTTCGGTGGTCATCCACAACAGACAGCGTACCGAAGTCACTCTCAGAACTGTTCTACAAATTCGGACACATTCCCCCTCGGCACAAATGCGTTACTGTTTCTGGTCTGGATGTGCTTGCCTGCTTGCTTTTCTACACTCCTGGAAATGGAAAAAAGAACACATTGACACCGGTGTGTCAGACCCACCATACTTGCTCCGGGCACTGCGAGAGGGCTGTACAAGCAATGATCACACGCACGGCACAGCGGACACACCAGGAACCGCGGTGTTGGCCGTCGAATGGCGCTAGCTGCGCAGCATTTGTGCACCGCCGCCGTCAGTGTCAGCCAGTTTGCCGTGGCATACGGAGCTCCATCGCAGTCTTTAACACTGGTAGCATGCCGCGACAGCGTGGACGTGAACCGTATGTGCAGTTGACGGACTTTGAGCGAGGGCGTATAGTGGGCATGCGGGAGGCCGGGTGGACGTACCGCCGAATTGCTCAACACGTGGGGCGTGAGGTCTCCACAGTACATCGATGTTGTCGCCTGTGGTCGGCGGAAGGTGCACGTGCCCGTCGACCTGGGACCGGACCGCAGCGACGCACGGATGCACGCCAAGACCGTAGGATCCTACGCAGTGCCGTAGGGGACCGCACCGCCACTTCCCAGCAAATTAGGGACACTGTTGCTCCTGGGGTATCGGCGAGGACCATTCGCAACCGTCTCGATGAAGCTGGGCTACGGTCCCGCACACCGTTAGGCCGTCTTCCGCTCACGCCCCAACATCGTGCAGCCCGCCTCCAGTGGTGTCGCGACAGGCGTGAATGGAGGGACGAATGGAGACGTGTCGTCTTCAGTGATGAGAGTCGCTTCTGCCTTGGTGCCAACGATGGTCGTATGCGTGTTTGGCGCCGTGCAGGTGAGCGCCACAATCAGGACTGCATACGACCGAGGCACACAGGGCCAACACCCGGCATCATGGTGTGGGGAGCGATCTCCTACACTGGCCGTACACCACTGGTGATCGTCGAGGGGACACTGAATAGTGCACGGTACATCCAAACCGTCATCGAACCCATCGTTCTACCATTCCTAGACCGGCAAGGGAACTTGCTGTTCCAACAGGACAATGCACGTCCGCATGTATCCCGTGCCACCCAACGTGCTCTAGAAGGTGTAAGTCAACTACCCTGGCCAGCAAGATCTCCGGATCTGTCCCCCATTGAGCATGTTTGGGACTGGATGAAGCGTCGTCTCACGCGGTCTGCACGTCCAGCACGAACGCAGGTCCAACTGAGGCGCCAGGTGGAAATGGCATGGCAAGCCGTTCCACAGGACTACATCCAGCATCTCTACGATCGTCTCCATGGGAGAATAGCAGCCTGCATTGCTGCGAAAGGTGGATATACACTGTACTAGTGCCGACATTGTGCATGCTCTGTTGCCTGTGTCTATGTGCCTGTGGTTCTGTCAGTGTGATCATGTGATGTATCTGACCCAAGGAATGTGTCAATAAAGTTTCCCCTTCCTGGGACAATGAATTCACGGTGTTCTTATTTCAATTTCCAGGAGTGTACATCCATCTGATGCTGGGAGGGAGGCTGAGCCAGATTAGAATGCACCTTCTGCCTGGATAGTGGCTGCTCCTTCAGCAAGGTCTGGGCAGGCACAAGGGGGTAGGGGTTTGTTATTTATTGGGAGCTCCAATGTTAGGCGGGTCATGGAGACCCTCAGGAACATAGTGGCTAGGGCAGGGAAGAAGTCCAACATTCACTCGGTGTGCTTGCCAGGGGGCCTTGTCCGGGATGAGGAAGAGGCTCTTCTGGCAGATATGAAGTGTGCGGGGTGCAACCAGCTGCAGATTGTTGCACATGTTGGCACCAACGATGCCTGTCGTCGGAGGTTCCGAGGAAATGCTTGGGTCCTTTAGACAGCTTGCTAAATTGGTGAAGGTGGCTTTCATCTCTCGAGGAGTGGAAGCCAAGCTGATGAGCTGCAGCATCGTACCCAGGGTGGATCGGGGTCCTCTGGTTAGGAGTTGAGTGGAGAATCTAAACCAGAGGCTACATCGACTCTGTGACGAAAATGGTTGTAGATTCCTCGACCTACGCTATGGAGTGCAAGGTTGTAGGACGCCCCTATATAGATCAGGGTGCACTACACAAAGGAAGCAGCTACATTTTTAATCTCATGTTAGTAAATTGTCGCTGTGTCTGTAGCAAGATCCCCGAGTTAATCTCCGAAATAAACAGTAGCAATGCCAATATTGTATCAGGTACCGAAAGCTGGTGGAAACCAGACATAAAAAGCAGTGAAATTTTGAACTCGGGTTGGACAATGTTTAGGAAGGATAGGACTGATGCTATGGGAGGTGGTGTATTCATTGCAGTTAAAAGCTGTTTAAATGCAGTTGAGATCGATACTGGGTCGGGCTGTGAAATAGTCTGGACAAAGCTGTCAATCAGACAAGGATTGACCATTGTATTAGGATGTTTTTATAGACCACCAGCATCCGCAACAAACGTCGCAGAACGTTTGAGGAAAAGTCTTGGGTACATAGGACGTAAATATCCAAATTATCCATTAGTTATAGGTGGGGACTTAAATCTAGCATCCACTGACTGGGAAAATTACACGTTTATTACAGGGGGCAGAAGCAAAGATAAGTGAGAAGTAATTGTAGGAGCGCTCTCAACATACAACCTTGAGCAATTGGTTAGAAAACCTACTCGAGATGGGAACATATTAGATATCTTGGCGACAAACAGACATGATCTTTTTGAGGAAGTTTTTCCCGAGGGCATGCAGCTTTACTGTATGGTTAAATGATGATGGCGTTCTCTTGGGTAAAATATTCAAGAGGTAAAATAGTCCCCCATTCGGATCTCCGGGCGGGGACTACTCAAGAGGACGTCGTTATCAGGAGAAAGAAAACTGGCGTTCTACGGATCGGAGCGTGGAATGTCAGATCCCTTAATCGGACAGGTAGGTTAGAAAATTTAAAAAGGGAAATGGATAGTTTAAAGTTAGATATAGTGGGAATTAGTGAAGTTCGGTGGCAGGAGGAACAAGACTTCTGGTCAGGTGAATACAGGGTTATAAATACAAAATCAAATAGGGGTAATGCAGGAGTAGGTTTAATAATGAATAAAAAAATTGGAGTTCGGGTAAGCTACTACAACCAGCATAGTGAACGCATTATTGTGGCCAAGATAGACACGAAGCTCATGCCTACTACAGTAGTACAAGTTTATATGCCAAATGGCTCTGCAGATGATGAAGAAATTGATGAAATGTATGATGAGATAAAAGAAATTATTCAGGTTGTGAAGAGAGACGAAAATTTAATAGTCATGGGTGACTGGAATTCGAGAGTAGGAAAAGGGAGAGAAAGAAACATAGTAGGTGAATATGGATTGGGGCTAAGAAATGAAAGAGGAAGCCGCCTGGTAGAATTTTGCACGGAGCATAACTTAATCATAGCTAACACTTGGTTCAAGAATCATAAAAGAAAGATGTATACATGGCAGAATCCTGGAGATACTAGAAGGTATCAGATAGATTATATAATGGTAAGACAGAGATTTAGGAACGAGGTTTTAAATTGTAAGACATTTCCAGGGGCAGATGTGGACTCTGACCACAATCTATTGGTTATGAACTGTAGAGTAAAACTGAAGAAACAGCAAAAAGGTGGGAATTTAAGGAGATGGGACCTGGATAAACACTCTAAACTAGAGGTTGTACAGAGTTTCGGGGAGAGCATAAGGGAACAATTGGCAGGAATGGGGGAAAGAAATACAGTAGAAGAAGAATGGGATGAAGTAGTGAAGGCGTCAGAGGATCAAGTAGATAAAAAGACAAGGGCTAGTAGAAATCCTTGGGTAATAGAAGAAATATTGAATTTAATTGATGAAAGGAGAAAATATAAAAACGCAGTAAATGAAGCAGGCAAAAAGGAATACAAACGTGTCAAAAATGATATCGACAGGAAGTGCAAAATGGCTAAGCAGGGATGGCTAGAGGACAAACGTAAGGATGTAGAGGTTTATCTCACTAGGGGTAAGATAGATACTGCCTACAGGAAAATTAAAGAGACATTTGGAGAAAAGAGAGCCACTTGTATGAATATCAAGAGCTCAGATGGAATCCCAGTTCCAAGCAAAGAAGGGAAAGCAGAAAGTTGGAAGGAGTATATAGAGGATCTATACAAGGGCGATGTACTTGAGGACAATATTATGGAAACTGAAGAGGATGTAGATGAAGATGAAATGCGAGATACCATACTGCGTGAAGAGTCTGACAGAGTACTGAAAGACCTGAGTCGAAACAAGGCCCCGAGAGTAGACAACATTCCATTGGAACTACTGACGGCCTTGGGAGAGCGAGTCCTGACAAAACTCTACCATGTGGTGAGCAAGATGTATGAGACAAGTGAAATACCCTCAGACTTCAAGAAGAATATAATAATTCCAATCCCAAAGAAAGCAGGTGTTGACACATGTGAAAATTACCGGACTATCAGGTTAATAAGTCACTGCTGCAAAATACTAACGCGAATTCTTTACAGACGAATGGAAAAACTGGTAGAAGCCGACCTCGGCGAAGATCAGTTTGGATTCTGCAGAAATGTTGGAACACGTGAGGCAATATTGACCCTACGACTTATCGTAGAAAACAGATTAAGGAAAGGCAAACCTACGTTTCTAGCGTTTGTAGACTTAGAGAAAGCTTTTGACAATGTTGACTGGAATACTCTCTTTCAAATTCTAAAGATGGCAGGGGTAAAATACAGGCAGGGAAAGGCTATTTACAATTTGTACAGAAACCAGATGGCAGTTATAAGAGTGAGGGGCATGAAAGGGAAGCAGTGGTTGGGAAGGAAGTGAGACAGGGTTGTAGCCTGTCCGCGATGTTACTCAATCTGTATATTGAGCAAGCAGTAAAGGAAACAAAAGAAAAATTCGGAGTAGGTATTAAAATCCATGGAGAAGAAATAAAAACTTTGAGGTTCGCCGATGACATTGTAATTCTGTCAGAGACAGCAAAGGACTTGGAAGAGCAGTTGAACGGAATGGACAGTGTGTTGAAAGGAGGATATAAGATGAACATCAACAAAAGCAAAACGAGGTTAATGGAATGTAGTCGAATTAAGTCGGGTGATGCTGAGGGAATTAGATTAGGAAATGAGACACTTAAAGTAGTAAAGGAGTTTTGCTATTTGGGGAGCAAAATAACTGATGATGGTCGAAGTAGAGAGAATATAAAATGTAGACTGGCAATGGCAAGGAAAGCGTTTCTGAAGAAGAGAAATTTGTTAACATCGAGTATAGATTTAAGTGTCAGGAAGTCGTTTCTGAAAGTATTTGTATGGAGTGTAGCCATGTATGGAAGTGAAACATGGACGATAAATAGTATGGACAAGAAGAGAATAGAAGCTTTTGAAATGTGGTGCTACAGAAGAATGCTGAAGATTAGATGGGTGGATCACGTAACTAATGAGGAGGTGTTGAATAGAATTGGGGAGAAGAGGAGTTTGTGGCACAACTTGACTAGAAGAAGGGACCGGTTGGTAGGACATTTTCTGAGGCATCAAGGGATCACAAATTTAGCATTGTAGGGCAGCGTGGTGGGTAAAAATCGTAGAGGGAGACCAAGAGATGAATACACTAAGCAGATTCAGAAGGATGTAGGTTGCAGTAAGTACTGGGAGATGAAGAAGCTTGCACAGGATAGAGTAGCATGGAGAGCTGCATCAAACCAGTCTCAGGACTGAAGACAACAACAACTATCTAGAAGAAGATATTAGCGACCATAATGTCGTTGTGGCTTCTATGTCAGTGAAAGTTGCAAAAGAACCAAAGAAACAGCGTAGAGCTTTCTTGTTTGGGAAAGCAAATAAAAGTGTAATTAATGAATATCTTCATTGTCAGTTCCAAGCATTCACGGCGGGATATAAAGATATTGAGCACCTTTGGTCGGAATTTAAAGGTATTGGTCACGATGTGCTAGAGAAAGATGTGCTTTGCAAAAGTATAGGGGAGGGAAAGGATCCATCTTGGTACAACAACATATTAGGAAGTCGCTGAGAAAGCAGAGAATTTTGCACAGTCGTTGTAAACGTAATCACTGCCCTGCTGACAAACAGAAATTATGCGAAATGAAAGCAGCTGTCAGAAGGACAATGAGAGATTCTTTTAACGAATTTGAAAGCAATATTTTATCTGCAGATTCTAAAAATAACCACAAAAAATTTTGGTCGTACGTAAAATCTATGAACGCTACAAATAATTCAATACTTTCTCTTGCCGACAGTACGGTAATGTGACTCATCATGCTAAACAGAAGGCCGAAATTCTAAACCTAGCTTTCAAAAACTCGTTTACGGTAGAGGACTGCAGCGCCATTCCCCCTTTCAATTATCGAACAAACGAAAGGATGGCTGACTTAGTGTTTAGTGTATCTGGGATTGTAAAACAGTTAAGATCCTTAGACGCCAGGAACGCATCTGGCCCAGACGGTATCCCCGTAAGAAATTATGTTGACTATGCTACAAATATAGCACCATTCTTATCCGTCATCTATCAGAGATCATTGGAACGGCGGAAAGTTCCACGGGACTGGAAGAAGGCCCAGGTCATAGCAATCTATAAAAAGGGTAGAAAATCGGATGCACATAATTACCGGCTAATTTCACTGACATCGATTTGTTGTAGAATCATGGAACATATTTTGTGTTCAGACATAATGACCATTCTAGACTCTGCGAAGCTCATCTGCAGAAACCAGCACGGTTTCAGGAAACAGCGGTCATGCGAGACACAGCTAGCCCTCTTTGTGCATGATATACAACAGGCTCTAGATACCGGCACCCAGGTTGATGCCATAGTTCTCCAATTTCGAAAGGCGCTCGACTCAGTTCCGCACTGTCGCTTGCTACAAAAAGTGAGCGCTTACGGTCTATCCGATGACATATGAGGTTGGGTAGAAAGTTTTCTAACAGACAGGGAGCAATATGTCGTCCTGAATGGGGTGACTTCAACAGAAACAAGCGTAACTTCAGGTGTGCGCCAGGGCAGCGTAATAGGACCTCTGCTTTTTACGATTTGCATGAACGATCTGGTTGATGGTATTGACAGCGGCCTGTGACTGCCGATGATGCTGTAGTCTACAGGAAATCAGTATCACATGAAAGTTGCGAACAAATCAATGGTGATTTGCAGAAAATAAACGCGTGGTGTAATAACTGGCAATTATATCTCAATATTAGTAAGTGTAACCTACTGCGTATAACAAGGCGAAAATCCCCATTAATGTACAAGTATAAAATAAATGCCTAGTTTTTGGAAGCGGTAACGTCCATCAAGTATCTGGGTGTGACTATTCTAAATGATCTCAAATGGAATGATCAGATTACACAAGTAACGGGTAAGGCGAACTCTAGATTGCGGTTTATTGGTAGAATCCTGAAGCGATGCAGTCCTTCATCGAAGGAAATAGCTTACAATACGTTAGTTCGTCAAGTCTTAGAGTATTTTTCGTCTGTATGGGACGCTTACCGGTTCGGTCTGATTCAAGAGATTGAGAAGGTCCAAAGAAGAGCGGCAGGATTCGTGCCTGGTACATTTAGCCATCGCGAGAGCGTTACAAATTTCATAGAGAGTTTGAAGTGGGACACACTTGAAGATCGTTGGCGCGCTAAACAGAAGGGGCTGATCACTAAATTCAGAAATCCGATCTTCACCGAGGATGTAGAGCATATATTATTACCACCAACTTTCAAATCGCGCAAGGATAACCAATCAAAGATAAGGGAAATAAGATCTCGTACTGTCGTACTGAGGCGTTTAGACAGTCGTTTTTCTCTCGCGCGATCCGCGAGTGGTACAGAGGGGGGGGGCTAATATGACTTTGGCGAGAATTGTGCCCTCCGCCACACACCACTTCGTGGCTAGCGGAGTATATATGGAGATGTAGATGTAGACTCTGGGATTACAAGAACACAGGTATTTTCGCATGGTTTGCCATGATATTATATTATTTTCGACATACTTCTCGATGTCAAGAACACAGCAATAGCCTACCGATCGCTCGCGCAACATAGTTCCGAAGATATAGGCCGGAAATTATTTCTCTACAACCCTGAAACTTTAGCGAGGTGGAGGGTGCTGTAGACCACTGAGTAACTAGGAACATATCCCGTCTGCCAAGACCTTTACGTGAGAACTTGAAACAAATAGAGGAAACTGATATTTCTACATGCGAATAACGATGTCAGTGCTGTAAACAGATTCCATGTCGTCTCTATAATTTAAAAAGTCAACTATAGTGTTCCACATGTCTAGAGAACCAGCAAACGTGTCATCTACCTGCCGGATGCACAAACCACAAGCGATGTTCCCTCAAATAAATAAAGGCACGAAACTTGCAGAAGCAGTCAACCGAAAAATTTATATGGGAGGGAATAATGGTCCAGCGTAAACACATTTCCATACTGAATCTTCTCAAATTTCCATTCGATCACGAAAGGTATCTAACACATACTAAGTATTAGTTCGCTATCAGACCGTCTAGAGGACAACAGTTAAGTCAGCAACACTCCTACAGTCCAACAGGCCTCTGCATTTGGACGGCTCCTACAGTTAACAGGAAACATGAATCATTCCTGCCACAAGTCACCGGCACTGCACGCCAAGCAAGCACTGACAAAATCGTCTTAGGAAAAAAACTGGCCTCATATATATTTTATACCTGCACTTACAACTACACTCCTGGAAATTGAAATAAGAACACCGAGAATTCATTGTCCCAGGAAGGGGAAACTTTATTGACACATTCCTGGGGTCAGATACATCACATGATCACACTGACAGAACCACAGGTACATAGACACAGGCAACAGAGCATGCACAATGTCGGCACTAGTACAGTGTATATCCACCTTTCGCAGCAATGCAGGCTGCTATTCTCCCATGGAGACGATCGTAGAGATGCTGGATGTAGTCCTGTGGAACGGCTTGCCATGCCATTTCCACCTGGCGCCTCAGTTGGACCAGCGTTCGTGCTGGACGTGCAGACCGCGTGAGACGACGCTTCATCCAGTCCCAAACATGCTCAATGGGGGACAGATCCGGAGATCTTGCTGGCCTGGGTAGTTGACTTACACCTTCTAGAGCACGTTGGGTGGCACGGGATACATGCGGACGTGCATTGTCCTGTTGGAACAAGTCTTGGCGTGCATCCGTGCGTCGCTGGGGTCCGGTCCCAGGTCGACGGGCACGTGCACCTTCCGCCGACCACTGGCGACAACATCGATGTACTGTGGAGACCTCACGCCCCACGTGTTGAGCAATTCGGCGGTACGTCCACCCGGCCTCCCGCATGCCCACTATACGCCCTCGCACATACGGTTCACGTCCACGCTGTCGCGGCATGCTACCAGTGTTAAAGACTGCGATGGAGCTCCGTATGCCACGGCAAACTGGCTGACACTGACGGCGGCGGTGCACAAATGCTGCGCAGCTAGCGCCATTCGACTGCCAACACCGCGGTTCCTGGTGTGTCCGCTGTGCCGTGCGTGTGATCATTGCTTGTACAGCCCTCTCGCAGTGTCCGGAGCAAGTATGGTGAGTCTGACACACCGGCGTCAATGTGTTCTTTTTTCCATTTCCAGGAGTGTATATGTTACGATGGAGGTCTCAGTTGAACGACATTCGACAATGAGCGAAGTATCGGAAATACACCCTGCTGACGGGTGTGCCTCTGGAAGTAGAAATATCTGCACCATTCGTATGAACTGACATAATGTTCCCTTTGCTGTCACAGTATTCCACATCAAATCCAGACCTTCCTTACGATTGCACATAGTCACTTCCATTGCACACAAACACTTTCTTGTGAGTCATACCACCGTGTCTCAGAAAGAGAGGTGTAATCTTCCTACAAACCGCCAGATGTTAAAAAACTCGATCCTAGCGACTACTCTATGTTACTTTCAGAATCAGTCTTGGTTGTGCACAGAAGTATCCATCTTAAAAGCTGTACTGTCTTTATAAATCCGCGTATGGCATAACCTACGAATCACGTGGTTTTTCCAGTTAAATATCGAGACTGTTATCGCCGGAGTGTATATTATCACACCAGCAGTGCGGTTACACGTCGCCGACGGTGCACCGTCGTAATAAAATTACGGGATTTTGAAAGTGGTTCGGCTAAGGAGCATGTTGCGTAACCAGTATTTGCATCTTCGTCACCCGACCGTCGCTAGATATTACTCCAGTATTTGTAACGTATTCTGTCTTGATGCAATGTCAGAGCGTCGGTGATATATTATCGTTGGTTGATCCAGAAGAATCACAAACAGTACATATTGTGTTGATTGAGGTCGTAAGAAATGTAGACTAACTTTTCGATCTCTAATGCTATGCTATCCGCTAGAAATGCTGTTTGAGATCTGGAATCAAGTCTTTCCATTCAACCACATACCTGCATTCGATCCTATGGAGAAGTCATTTAATGATTACAGTCACAAGTGAATCATATTTCTGCCACTCTCATATCTCGAAACGATTCCCCTTTCCCTAACCTGTCTGTTACAGTAAAATTCCAACGTGGTTTTAGACAGTCCCTTCTCATATTGTGTCTGCAGCCATTTTCGCAGCTTTGCGCATGTGATCGTTCCAATTTAAGTTCAAACTGAGTAGAAGTTGGAGAAAGCCATATCCACCACCTCATGCAACCCGTGTAGAAACAGAGCGACCTGAGTTGGTGCGACAGGACTGTGTTTTGACCATTCGGTGGAAATGGGCGCATTGTGGCACGACGGCAAACTAGATACAAATACTACAGACCCACGTCCATTCACCTCTATCTCCCCAACATGCTATCTTCGTTATGCTGCACCATCCATCAGAGAAAAATTATGAACTATAAAAGCTCGAATAACTTCATTCAACAGAGAACTAGATAACATTTTTAATGCATCTCCCTCCTAACATATATCTAAAACAAATACCGCATGTGGGCAGGCATCGAGCACAGGTGACGATCCTATTAAATATACAGGTATTGATCAACTGCACAGACCAGTTTAATGTTCCATCACCTGTACTCTAGGAGGATGATTGTATCCCGCGGACTATACTGTAAGTGGCAAGAGACACCTCCCTGTGGCCCTGACTCATTGTTTGAAGCATTATTTTCTAACATGCTTTGTACACTGCCAAACATTTTATTTTTATGCCATGACTTCGAGGCCTGTGTCAGGTTCTAAACTGACATTAAGACATTCTGATCTACGGCTTCTCGCAGACAACAAGCACATCACCCCAAAGTACAATTATCAAAGATGTTGCTGCACTGTGATGCGATTGACGTCATTCAAATGGCTGCTGTGACATCAGCTGATGATGCGAGTATCGTTACCCAAGAAGGCAGGAGAGCGCCACACCCCATTCTCAAACCACCCTGGTGGGAAGTTTGAATTTTGGAGGGAAGACAGGTACGCTGGGCTACCTCTACATTTAAACTCATATGTCACAGTGACGGAATAGCTGATGGCTCTGCGTTCCATTTCGACTGATTCCTCATATTTCACTCATGTACACGATCACTGTTTCGGTGCTAGCAACCCCAAGAAGGTGTCACCCATCCACAAAACTCTTTTACCAACTCAAACAAGCGTTTTCAGTCAATTATTATGTGGTAACCAACAGCCTGTCGGCGGATGGATGTGATGGAAAAAATACCGCCTATGTACTGCAGTAATAAGCATGACAGTGGATAGTGCGAACAATTTTAGCAATTTTACAGTAATTTCAACACCTGCCAATGATGTGACAGCATATTTCCCAGTTTCAGTATCATAACTAAACCGCTACTTCTCTACTTTGCGGGTATCATTACAAATGTAGATAGATGACTGTGCAGTGCATCCAAGCATTGTTAACTATCGAACACATAAATAATCAAAGTATGCCAGACAGCACACTACATATTTCTATCACCTCGAGCGCAGTGTGTAATTTATGATCTACCTCTATGCGCATGTGAGTCATAGAGCATTCTCGCAGTCTTAGGATAAAATTAGAGACTGAAATGCCTCGCTGCACTGTCTTTGACCAGCCTGCCCTGCAGCACCTTTACCGATTTAATCTTCAGCTGACCAGAAATAGACCGCTACATTCCGCGTCTCGTGAATGAATGGAGCTTGCACAAAATTTCCCAAGATGCACATGTCGAGGAGGTTAGCACCCCTTATCGGTATATAGTATCTGCTTTGAAAGTGTTGTGATGAAGTAGCACACGGTTAAGAAGAACAAGAAATGGGTGATTTTTATGCATGATGGAACTCGAGACGGATGGAGCTCGAAACATTTTACACAAATCAAGTACGCTATCAACTCTAAAGTATTGTTTGAGAGTCTAGGATCAGTACCTGGAAGGTACTGGTAAGAGAGAACATAAACAGCAGCACTTCTAAAGCTACGTTCCACACTTAAAACAGGCTATAATGTTAGATCACATGAATTTCCGACCTATCAGTTGTGTGGAATGCAGCGCTGTTAATATTCCAAAGTAATAAATGTATTTTCAGCGGATGACATACATCCTTCTTGCAGATTTCTCTACGATAAACTATGATAACAAACTGTAAACACTGTCTCTCTGTGATACATGGACAATATATTTTTCCAGAGATGTATACCGTATACTGTCCACATCCGATCACCGTTCACAAATTATACTATGCCCACATCACTTCTACATAAAGTGATCGTCAATAACTGAGAACACCTGTTACAAGGAAACACATAAACGCATAACAGCGGTGTCCGACATGTGAAATTACAAGTCTTGCCACACTTAACTCTGTAAGCAGCACAATTGTCAAGCAAATGCATACGCAGGGATTGCAGTGTCTCACAAACACTTAGTTATGAAACTGAAGTATCGATTTTACACTTAACATGCGACGTCCCTGAAGACTGTCTGGTTGAAGGCATCGACCCTCATGGGTGAAGAGAACGTGATGCCAATTCTGAGTGGTCTATTCGGCATGTTGTTGGGCCCATCTGTACCGCGCTGCATGGTGTCGTGGTTGCAAAGATGGACCGCACCATGGAAGTCGGGAGTGAAGTTGCGCATCATGCAGCCTATTGCGCACAGACGTCCGGTGGCTGTACGAAAAGCATTATTCAACATGGTGACATTGCTGTCAGGATTCCTCCGAGCCATAATCCGTAGACAGTGGTCATCCACTGCAGTAGTAGCCCTTGGGCGGCCTGAGCGAGGCATGTCATCGACAGTTCGTGTCTGGTTGTATCTCCTCCATGTCCGAACAACACCGGTTTGGTTCACTCCGAGATGCCTGGACATTTCCCTTGTTGAGAGCCCTTCAAGCATAAAGTAACAATTCGGACGCGATCAAACAGCGGTATTGACCGTCTAGGCGTGGTTGAACTACAGACAACACAAGCTGTGTACGTTCTTACTGGTGGAATGACTGGAACTGACCGGCTGTCGGACCCCCTCCGCAAACAGGCGCCGCTGATACATGGTTGTTTACAGCGGTGGGAGGGTTCAGTGACATCTCTGAACAGTCAAAGGGACTGTGTCTGTGATACAATACCCACAATCAACGTCTGTCTTCAGGACTTCTGGGAACCAAGGTGATGTAAAACTTTTTTTGATGTGTGTAAATATGGTACATAAACGTTGGTACTAAAATCTGAAGGTAAAGAGAGAGAGAGAGAGAGAGAGAGAGAAATTTCTTTTAAAACTGACATTTATTGATTGAAAACTATTATTCTACACTTTTTTTTCAGTACTATGCACCTTAATATTTATATAGAAATCAAACTGTGTTGTCATGAGAATTACGAATTATTGTAGAACTAATCAACAATTACTGTCTTTATAAGACAATGTAAAACATAGCAACTAAAATAAGAACAGTCTGTAGACACGAGAACAAATAGCAGTCCGGGGAGGGGGGGGGGGGAGGGGGAGGGGTCATTGTATCTCCTTTTGTAAGATATTCATTGACTTTCTGCAATAAATCGAGCGGTGAAAATTGACATTTACCCTGAAGAACCTACAAGATTGGACTCTTCTTGGATAATAGCATCAAAGTTGATATCATGAGGGTGGCTCCTTTTCCGAAAAGAGGATTGGATAGACACTATGTAACGGGATTTTGCAGCATTCCATTGGTTTCTCAAGCAGTAAGTGTTTCAGAGCTAAAGAACGAACTTCCAAAATTCCACGTCATTTTTAGTAGTGTTTTTTCTTTTTTCATCCTCGAAGTCACATATTTCAGCTGGCATGAAAGTCTGTTTTGAAACTGAGTGGATAAGACGAAGACTTCTATAATATACTTGTGCAGATTTCCGGTTAGTTACTTTCTTTAATATGTAGTGCTTTGTGGGGAAGATGTCATACTTTTTGCTTCCACATAAAACAGTGACGATAAATTTTCAGATTTTCAAAACGATGTTAATCACACATGTTTGGTGAGCTTTCTTCAAGCTGAAGGTTTGCAGGTTGAACTACTATGAATCTCACCTCAAAGATCGGTGTAAGAGGGCAAAATAAATTTGATGCCATCACTAACATCATTTCATTGTCAAGTACTACAAAATAAAAGTATGTATTGCATTTACTGAGCATTCTATGGTTGATATTTACTGTTTTAGAGGACAGTTGTTGCACAAGTCGGTTATGGAATGCCATTCTCCTGTGAAGCTTGAAAATAGTAATGCCACGAGTTTTAGGTGCTCTATTGATAACTGGAGGGCTTTTTCTCTCCACTGGCCTCTCTGGTTGTTGCTTAAACGTCTACAAACAAATAAATCTAAAAAAGTTATTACGAGTGTCCCTCTTAGCCCAAAGAAAATACAGCGTCTTTCCTAGGTATCGGGGTGAGATGCAAGTTAAAATACGTGTTCCAATATGGCAGCAAACTAGATGTAAATGAAAGCATACGTTCTTCAAGAGTGCATGATCAACACACGGCTGGAACTGATAAAAATGTGTAGAAATCACTATTATTGTTCTTAAGTACATATGTGATTATTTTACAGTGGTAATTTTACTAAATACTGCGGTTTCTTTTCTCCCAAAGACGAAAAATACCCTTCAGAACTGCACCTACTGCTTGCAGCTCGAGACTTGGAATCACGGAAGATGTGGTTAAAATGGCTCTAAGCACTATGAGACTTAACATCTGAGGTCATCGGTCCCCTAGATTTAGAACTACTTAAACCTAACTAACCTAAGGACATCACACGCATCCATGCCCGAGGTAGGATTAGAACCTGCGACCGAAGCAGCAGCGCCTAGAACCGCTCTGCCACAGCACCGGCTGGAAGAAGTGAAATGCTTTGCTGTGCTCTGCTGACAAAGTGAAATAACACGAACAGATGGGCATCATATCGCGATTACCAACTTCTCCAAATTCAGTTTATTCACGTTGGCATACCATATGCACTTAAGTAAGTTTAACGTTTTGTAGAAGAGTAAGAGCGTCATCCTTCCGTTCCTTGCTGACGTGTTTCAAAGTTTCCAGTCCTTTGGCCACTTTTGATGTCCTCCTTTCCGAAGTAGACTTACCGTAAACAAAACTTGTTAGGGTCCAGCATTGTTCTTGTCTCAGTCCACAGAAAAGAAAAGAGATAAGAATAAACACCACAGATTCAATTGTTGGTACAGCTTTAACAAGTTCACGAAATAAACTAAAGTCAACTGGAAACGTGTAGGGAGAAACGGCAGCGACGGTGGCAGGTCAGCGGTGAGTGAATGGAAGTGGGACTTGCCGTTTTCATTGTTGGGCTCCTAATCCAGATGTCAACAATTCTGAACATACAAGAAATTTCGTACGAAATATTTCCGTATACTTAATTACTCTTTTCACTTACATGACTGACTAAAGAAAAAACCTGCAACATTTATGCATTAACATAATTGTAGTCCATCTGTTCTATTTCCGGAACCATACGTCCAACTTGAAAAGTGCACAAGATATTTTCTGTATAGAATTTTACGAGGAATATTTTCTTGTAAGTACAGTTCTCTTCTAAAAGATGAACAATTTTCTGCATAATTAAAAAAACCCTACTGTTCTCGTGAATACGGCGTTCGACGCAGGTTGACGAACCCAAAGGAAGGACGCCGACTCATTGTGGGTCGGACAGTAGTAATGAAGGGACCGAACACTAATGAAGCGCCAGTGTTCCGAAAACTATTGATAAAAATGGCGTTTGGGATAGAGTATCGAGGGTGCGAGAAGGTCGTGAGCATTCAAAGTTAAATAATGAAACAATTACATATGATGAAACTTATAACACGCCAGAATGAATTTTCACTCTGCAGTGGAGTGTGCGCTGAATTCAAACTTCATAAGAAATTGAAATTGTGTGACAGACTGGTCTTGTACGGGCAAATGCTCTATCGACTGAGTTATTCCTGGCTGGGCTGTTCTTGGGTAGCTCAGTAGATAAAGCACTTGCCCACGAAATGGATAGGCCCCAGTTTGGGTCAGAACCCGGTACACAGTTTTAATCTGCAAGGGTGTCTCATGTCGCATATGATTAACCAGATTGATGCAGGCAGCGCTAGTTTCATTTATCGACAGTTAGTGCCTATAGAAAAAGTGAAAAATAGTAATTTACAACTCAAAACGAATATCTTTGGGTTCCTACTGTCATTTAATTACGAGGAGCGTTCAATAAGATATGCAAGACATTTCTTTTCACGGTCAGTGTCCGCTAGATTACTCGCTCCTAAGAGAAGACTATAAAGAGCAATGAATGACCATCTGTGTGGAACTGCTTGCGTGTTACGAGGATGATCGTGACAATTCTTTGTGAAACTTCGTCACAGGAGACGAAACATGGATGCATCATTTCGAACAAGAAACAAAACGGCAATCCAAGGAGTGGCACAACACCATCTTTCCGCCGAAGAAGTAGTTCAAAGCGGCACCCTCAGCTAGCAAAGTCATAGCGACGGTCGTTGGAACTCTGAATGGATTCTTCTGTTTACTGTGCTCATTCATGATGCAACGACCAACTCTGTATTGTACTGTGCAATCCTCAGGAAATTACACTGTACTCGCATTCTGGAGGACGACGGTTCAAACCCCCGTTCGATCATGCTGAAACGTCCCCTTACAAAAATTAATGAATTACTGTACTTATAAACCTCTTACATTATTTGATTTTCAAACAGCTGAGCAAAACTGAACGTACTCAGACATTTCACTCTTTACTTATTCTGATCAACACTAAACTGACAAACAATCTGACTTTTAAAAATCCCTACAAAAGAATGGCCCTGACTAACAATAACCTATGCCTTTCATGAATCGCTTACCTCACAAAAATCTTCGTTACTCGAACTACTGCAATTCAGCGACCGCCAATATTGCCAGCTAAATAAAAGATTCTAACTACTGAAGGCACCAACTACTGATAGGCATAGTTAGCAAATGAAAGATTTTGATAGAGAATAAACAGTGTATTTACCTTAATAATGTCCCAAATTCATTATATATATATATATATATATATATATATATATATATATATATATATATATATTACTCTTTCTGATGGACACACGTCCAGATCATCCGCTCTCAAAATTCTGCCATTTCTCTCCCCACATCCACCACTGCTGGCGGATATATATATTACTCTTTCTGATGGACACACGTCCAGATCATCCGCTCTCAAAATTCTGCCATTTCTCTCCCCACATCCACCACTGCTGGCGGCTCACCTCCAACTGTGCAACGCTACACGGTGTTCACATCCAGCTACCCAACACTACAATAGCGAATATTTCAACAATGCCAACCAGCCACAGACTGCACACAGCACAGCCAGTGATTTTCATACAGAGATGCAGAGAGCTACCTGGCGTTACCAACATAAAAACCTAAACAGCCTACTTACAATGATGCTGATTTAGATTTTCCGTGATTTCCGTAAATCGCTTCAGTCAAATGCCGGGGTTGTTCCCATGAAAGGGCACGGCCTACTTCCTTTCCCCTCCTCCCCTAAGACTGATGACTCAAAAAGGAAAAAGTACTCCCCCACACACTGCCCGCGAAACTCGACACTCTCTGCAAGACTTGCAGCTGCTTCCTGGTCAGCACGATCTCCGGACTTGCCTTCTATCGAGCAAGTGTGGGACATGATGGGACGAGAAGTGACTCGAGCGACTCGTCAGCCAAGAACTCTTATAGAGCTACGTAAACAGATCGAGAAGGCGTGGCATAACGCATCACAGGATAGTGTTCGCCATCTGTATGATCGATTGGTTACCAATATTAGCGCCTGCACTGCCGCCTGTGGAGACTCTAACACGTACTAACATGGCTTTTTCAGCATGGGTCGATTCCTGGTACGTCAGAATCGGTTGTGCTATTGATCTGTAAACGTAATAATTTCATGTACTCAACATGCCTTTTTGCAACAATAAATCCTGATTGAATTGTAAACCTCTAAAAGGGTGTACTAATTTTTTCCGGCATTGTACGTGGACATGAAGAATGAATATGTAATCTGTAAGCGGAGTTATTTTTTTTAAAAAAATGCCTTAAGAGTTTTTACATAAAAATTCAGAAACGTTATTTTGCAGCACGCCTTCGTACGTTTAGTACGCTTTCTTTCTTAGAAATGAATTAACAAAAGGAAAACACAGTGTGAATAAATTGTGACGAGACAGGAAACAGGCCTCTGCTCCTTTTGCAGATAATGATGTTCTTTTCCCAATATATGTGGATCTCTTGTCACCACAATTTTGCTGTATGTTCATTACATCCAACGTGGGTTATGTCTGGGCTGATGACATCTTAATACACAGAACACAGCATGTTATCCTGGAAGGATGATTACCCATAGACACGAGAGTAATTGCGGGTTAGTTCATGCAAAACAATATACGATTTCGTGGACAATGTTCGTTTCAGCCTCAGACTTTGATTTCCTAGTAATCATTGTTTGACAGAGACCGTTGTTACACCTAGTGAGATATTATATCTAGTATCCAAGTGTTAAGACAGATTGTAGTGAAAATAGAAACCCGGGGAAAATTTACCTTACACATAAGACATTTAGAATATGTGGTCTTGTGACATGAATTTTTGCAAATACCCTCTAAAGTAAAAAGTATCCCCATGATAAATTCGTAAGAGTTCTGGCTGTTATGTACTGCACCCGTCCATCACAGCTAGCGAAAACAGTAGCAATAAAGCATGGTGACGCTCATGCCGAGTTTCTCTGAACGTGCTTCACTCATATGCTACCTGCACTACATCAAAGAAACATCGCATTCCATGGGACTGTTCTTAGAGCATTCTAACGATGATTCATCAGACACAGAGAGCATTGGTATTAAAATTGTTTCAAAGTTTCCAGACGATAGGAAAAAATGTATAAAACATCAGATTATTTGTTACATTATTTACTGGAAGGACCTATAACGAAACTCGCATGCATGCTGTTTAACATTTATTATTAACAAAAAACATAACAATTTTTAAAATTTTCACATGTAGCCAAATAAAATAATCTTCATGCCAGTTACCTTTTCTTCTTTTCGACATTCCATTTACATTTTTAAAGTGCAATTTAAAAAACTAACCAATCGCATTCCTTTCAAAATGTTGAAATGTGTGTGAAATCTTATGGGACTTAACTACTAAGGTCATCAGTCCCTACGCTTACACACTACTTAACCTAAATTATCCTAAGGACAAACACACACACCCATGCCCGAGGGAGGACTCGAACCTCCGCCGGGACCAGCCGCACAGTCCATGACTGCAGCGCCCTAGACCGCTCGGCTAATTCCGCGCGTTGGCATTCCTTTAAAAATTCCCTTACTCCATCATTGTTCTGCGTTAAATCAGGCTTTCACGATTAATTTTCTCTAATTCTGTTGCTGCTTTCTGCTGGAAATAATTACTAACTCCTCGTATGCGCTCTGTCATCAGACTGTTAATAGGGCGTCGCACCCTCGTCTGATCCAAGCACCTTATGACAATCCATGTTCATCACAGTTATGTGTGAGATGAAAAGTAATTTCAGAATTTTATAATGTTTAGTATACTCATTCATAACTGATACCCGTTACGTCATGAAATGTGCTGGAGGGAATGGATCAAATGGCTCTGACCAGTATGGGACTAAACATCTGAGGTCATCAGTCCCCTAGAACTGGAACTACTTAAACCTAACCAACCTAAGGACATCACACACATCCGTGCCCGAGGCAGGATTCGAACCTGCGACTGTAGCAGTCCCGCGGTTCCGGACTGAAGCGCCTAGAACCACCGCGGCCGGCGCGGGAGGGAATGAAGAAAAGAATTACATTGGATGTAGTTATGATGGGACAATAAGCACGGACTTTCTACCATAACTTTCTAATGATTTTCTAAATACGGAGCTTTCACTACATGTGAGAGAGGAATAACTGTCCCATTTTCACTTAAAATGACTCGAGAGAAGCACATAAAATGTAAATGAGGATAACAGACGAGGTTCGAATCCAGTTCTTCCAGAACGCGAGAGTAGTGAATTACCCGGTCCCACTGCAGCCGGTGCACTGCTTGGAAGCGCGGCTCAGCGTGTAACCGACCGGCGCTGTCCCCACGTGTGTTGTCGGGTCGGCGACGCGTGCTGCCGGGCGCAGCCGGCTAATGTGTGGTGGACCTGAGGTCGGGGTTCGGAATGCGCGCTTATCTTAATGGCGGGCCCGAATCGGAAGCTTTTATTTCACGCGGCCGTCCCACGCCCGGCAGCCGACAAGCTGTGCCCTTTGTGCGAAGAACGCCCGCTTCTAATTGATCAGTCGGGTTGTCCGGGAGGGGGAGGAGAATTTTACGAGTTTGGTTCGAGGCAAATGAGCCCAGTGTCCAGGGGGGGAAGGAGAGGCACGAGGCGTGAGCCCGCTCCGAGAAGTCTCTCTCTCCGTGGGCATTAGTTCCAGCGGGCGCATTACTTTATTGCCGGCGACTGGTTCACTGGTTATGTAAATGAGGTCTACGGCCGGACAGGAGGGCGTTAGTGTCTCTTGCGCGGGCAGAAATGTTGCCTCACGCCTTTACTGAGCGCTGGTACAGTCTAGTGCGCAGTTCGCGCCCATTTAAATAATATCACAGTACAGTGGTTTGGTCAAATTAAGGAGACACGCGTTCCATAGTACTTTACTAGAAATTTGTCTTCGTGGCACTGAAAAAAGTCAGATAGGTAACTAGTTCCCGTTGTTGAAATGCTATCTTCAGGTCTACTAAAAGTAGAGGGGGAATAATTAAAACTAAGAGTTGGGTTGTTAGGGGGAAGAGACCCAACAGCAAGGTCATCGGTCTCATCGGATTAGGGAATGATAGGGAAGGAAGTCGGCGGTGCCCTTTCAAAGGACCCATCCCAGCATTTCCTGGAGCGATTTAGGGAAATCACGGAAAACCTAAATCATGATGGCTGGACGCGGGATTGAATCGTCATCCTCCCGAATGCGAGTATTAAAAGTAAGGGAAATCACATTGGTGAAGGTATAACGTATAGTAAATAATATTTAAATAATTTTCAGAATTAGCTACGTTAACATACTATATAGCTCACAACGCAGTTGTTACCATACACTGAAGTGACGAAAGTCATTAGATAGGGATATGAACGTATACAGACGGCAGTAGTATCACGTTTACAAGAGATAAAAGGGCAATGCATTGGCGGAGTTGTCATTTGCACTCAAGTGTTTCATGTGAAAAGGTTTCCTACGTGATTATCGCTGCACGACGGGAATTCACAAATTTTGAACGCGGAATTGTACTTGGAGCTAGACGCATGGGACATTCTGTTTCGGAAATCCTTAGGGAATTCAATATTGCGACATCCACAGTGCCAAGAATAGCACATTTCCAAAATTACCTCCCACTAAGGACAACGCAGTGGCCGGCGGCCTTCACTTAACGACCGAGTGCAGCCGCGTTTGCGTGCGTCAGTCAGTGGTAACTGACAAGCAACACACCGTGAAATAATCACAGAAATCAATGTGGAACGTACGACGAACGTACACGTTAGAAATTTGGCATTAATAGGCTATGGGAGGTGACGATCGACGCGTGTGCCTTTGCTAACAGCGCGGCATTGTCGACATTTGCTGCAGCGCCTCTCCTGTGCTCCCGAACCGATGGGTTGCACCTTAGACTGAGAATGCGTGGAGTCCCGATTTCAGTTGGTAAGAGCTAAAGATTCCGGAATAGTCCCCAATTCGGATCTCCGGGAGGGGACTGCCAAGGGGGAGGTTACCATGAGAAAAATATTGAATAATCAACGAAAGGGTAACGTCCCGATTTCAGTTGGTAAGAGCTAAAGATTCCAGAATAGTCCCCCCTTCGGATCTCCGGGAGGGGACTGCCAAGGGGGAGGTTACCATGAGAAAAAGATTGAATAATCAACGAAAGGATAACGTTCTACGAGTCGGGGCGTGGAATGTCAGAAGCTTGAACGTGGTAGGGAAACTAGAAAATCTGAAAAGGGAAATGCAAAGGCTCAATCTAGATATAGTAGGGGTCAGTGAAGTGAAGTGGAAGGAAGACAAGGATTTCTGGTCAGATGAGTATCGGGTAATATCAACAGCAGCAGAAAATGGTATAACAGGTGTAGGATTCGTTATGAATAGGAAGGTAGGGCAGAGTGTGTGTTACTGTGAACAGTTCAGTGACAGGGTTGTTCTAATCAGAATCGACAGCAGACCAACACTGGCAACGATAGTTCAGGTATACATGCCGACGTCGCAAGCTGAAGATGAACAGATAGAGAAAGTGTATGAGGATATTGAAAGGGTAATGCAGTATGTAAAGGGGGACGAAAATCTAATAGTCATGGGCGACTGGAATGCAGTTGTAGCGGAAGGAGTAGAAGAAAAGGTTACAGGAGAATATGGGCTTGGGACAAGGGATGAAAGAGGAGAAAGACTAATTGTGTTCTGTAACAAGTTTCAGCTAGTAATACCCTGTTCAAGAATCACAAGAGGAGGATGTATACTTGGAAAAGGCCGGGAGATACGGGAAGATTTCAATTAGATTACATCATGGTCAGACAGAGAATCCGAAATCAGATACTGGACTGTAAGGCGTACCCAGGAGCAGATATAGACTTAGATCACAATATAGTAGTGATGAAGAGTAGGCTGAAGTTCCAGACATTAGTCAGGAAGAATCAATACGCAAAGAAGTGGGATACGGAAGTACTAAGGAATGACGAGATACGTTTGAAGTTCTCTAACGCTATAGATACAGCAATAAGGAATAGCGCAGTAGGCAGTGCAGTTGAAGAGGAATGGATATCTCTAAAAAGCGCCATCACACAAGTTGGGAAGGAAAACATAGGTACAAAGAAGGTAGCTGCGAAGAAACCATGGGTAACAGAAGAAATACTTCAGTTGATTGATGAAAGGAGGAAGTACAAACATGTTCCGGGAAAATCAGGAATACAGAAATACAAGTCGCTGAGGAATGAAATAAATAGGAAGTGCAGGGAAGCTAAGACGAAATGGCTGCAGGAAAAATGTGAAGATATCGAAAAAGATATGATTGTCGGAAGGACAGACTCAGCATACAGGAAAGTCAAAACAACCTTTGGTGACATTAAAAGCAACGGTGGTAACATTAAGAGTGCAACGGGAATTCCACTGTGAAATGCAGAGGAGAGAGCAGATAGGTGGAAAGAATACATTGAAAGCCTCTATGAGGGTGAAGATTTGTCTGATGTGATAGAAGAAGAATCAGGAGTCGATTTAGAAGAGATAGGGGATCCAGTATTAGAATCGGAATTTAAAAGAGCTTTGGAGGACTTACGGTCAAATAAGGCAGAAGGGATAGATAACATTCCATCAGAATTTCTAAAATCATTGGGGGAAGTGGCAACAAAACGACTATTCACGTTGGCGTGTAGAATATATGAGTCTGGCGATATACCATCTCACTTTCGGAAAAGCATCATCCACACAATTCCGAAGACGGCAAGAGCTGACAAGTGCGACAATTATCGCACAATCAGCTTAACATCTCATGCATCGAGGCTGCTTACAAGAATAATATACAGAAGAATGGAAAAGGAAGTTGAGAATGTGCTAGGTGACGATCAGTTTGGCTTTAGGAAAAGTAAAGGGACGAGAGAGGTAATTCTGACGTTACGGCTAATAATGGAACCAAGGCTAAAGAAAAATCAAGACACTTTCATAGGATTTGTCGACCTGGAGAAAGCGTTCGACAATATAAAATGGTGCAAGCCGTTCGAGATTCTGAAAAAAGTGGGGGTAAGCTATAGGGAGAGACGGGTCATATAAAATATGTACAACAACCAAAAGGGAATAATAAGAGTGGACGATCAAGAACGAAGTGCTCGTATTAAAAAGGGTGTAAAAGAAGGCTGTAGCCTTTCGCCCCTACTCTTCAATCTGTACATAGAGGAAATAAAAGAAAGGTTCAGGAGTGGAATTGAAATACAAGGTGAAAGGATATCAATGATACGATTCGCTGATGACATTGCTATCCTGAGTGAAAGCGAAGAAGAATGAAATGATCTGCTGAACGGAATGAACAGTCTAATGAGAACACAGTACGGTTTGAGAGCAAATCGGAGAAAGACGAAGTAATGAGAAGTAGTAGAAATGAGAACAGCGAAAAACTTAACATCAGAATTGATGGTCACGAAGTCAATGAAGTTAAGGAATTCTGCTACCTAGGCAGTAAAACAACCAATGACGTACGGAGCAAGGAGGACATCAAAAGCAGACTCGCTATGGCAAAAAAGGCATTTATGGCCAAGAGAAGTCTACTAATATCAAATACCGCCTTAATTTGAGGAAGAAATTTCTGAGGATGTACGTCTGGAGTACAGCATTGTATGGTAGTGAAACATGGACTGTGGGAAAACCGGAACAGAAGAGAATCGAAGCATTTGAGATGTGGTGCTATAGACGAATGTTGAAAATTAGGTGGACTGATAAGTTAAGGAATGAGGAGGCTCTACGCAAAATCGGGGAGGAAATTAATATGTGGAAAACATTGATAAGGAGAAGGGACAGGATGATAGGACATCTGCTAAGACATGAGGGAATGACTTCCATGGTACTAGAGGGAGCTGTAGAGGGCAAAAACTGTAGAGGAAGACAGAGATTGGAATACGTCAAGCAAATAATTGAGGACGTAGGTTGCAAGTGCTACTCTGAGAAGATGAAGAGGTTAGCACAGGAAAGGAATTCGTGGCGGGCCGCATCAAACCAGTCAGTAGAATGATGACAAAAAAAAAAAAAAAAAAAAAAAAAAGGAGCTAAAGGTAGGATTCAAATGTGGCGCAGAGACCACGATGTCGTGCACCCAAGTTGTCAACAACGCACTGTGCAAACTGGTGGTGGCTCCATAATAGTGTGGGCTGTGTTTACGTAGAACAGATTGGGCCATCCGGACCAACTGAACCGATCATTGACTGGAAATAGTTATATTCGGCTACTTCGAGACCGTTTCCAGCCATTCATGAACTTCAAGTTCCCTAACAACGATGAATTTTTATGGGGCCACAATTGTTTACAATTGGTTTGGTTAAAAGATGACATAAAACGTGATATTAATATTGGTTTAATTCTTCTACGTGTTGTAGTATTTAGCCATGTATTACAACGATATTGTGGGCCATTATCAGAAATTACTTTGTCAACATGCCCTACTTCTTTCCGAAAATTCTTTACGAATGCTATAGAAACAGGTTTTGCAGTAGCTCTCCGTAAAGGTGTGAATGACACAAATATATAGGTAAGCTGAACAGCTACAAAAGCAAATGAATTACCATGTTTAGATCTCGTAACATGACTTAAAATGTCAACAGTAGCTAATTCTGTGCGTTACACAGTGATGATCGGAAGTTGTAGTCATCTATGTGTAACGGCAGGCGAATTTTCCTTTTGATACAGTTTGCCAAGACATTACGACTTTGCTTTTTCATATTTTTGAAGTAACATGTATTCCGTAATTTAACTGCTATAAAATGTTTGTGATCAAAACCATCGTTTTTCTGAAATGATGAGTTTTCTCCCACACCGTAAGTCGTATTCCAGTCATTGTATCCTGCAAACGTATCACGCTCACGAGAGAGGTGATTAGCATTTGCAAAATTAGTGCGTTCACTGTGATTTCCAATGTGATGATTATTGAACCTACTGGTATCGTTATCACGACCGATCTTTTCTTCGATAGTGGGAAGCTGTTCCTGTATCTTTCTTACGTCACGTTTAGTTTGCTGATTAATCGTCATCCACCGTTCTTTAAAAAGTTGCAGAGATTGAAATCCTTCGGTATCAGCAAACGGAACCGGCTGAGTATAGTCTGACGTTTTATCTGAGTCACTGTTCGTTAGCGTCACTCTCTCAGATAATTCTTCGACTCGTTTTGCAACAGTCATCAACTGATTTTGCGTCTTTGAAACTTTAGTGTTAGTCTGTAACTGTAATGACTCGAACTTTTCCTCTATTTGCAATTCTTGTTGTGACGTCTGTTGTGTCAAGTCAACAATATCTGCACATTGTACATGGTCAAGTCTGGACTCAAGATTATTAATATCAGATCAGAGTTTCTCACGTAACTGAATTTTCAACCGTTCTCACATTTCCTTGAATTTACGATTTCCATAAAGTTCATCATTGGATTTTCTAATTTCATTGTGTAACGTTACTACTGAAAGCGGGGAAGACAAAATTATTTCGCTCTGTAGAAGTAGAAGCAATACATGAATCTCTCTTTAAAAAAATCGTATTGTGTTACGATATTTTGATCGCCTGAATTTCGAGTAGTTCGCATGACTGGCAAATAATAGTTTACACTTTGATTATTCATAGTATTGTTTCGAAAGTTCCATGACTCCAATATGCTGAGAATAATTTTCTGCACCATGTCTGAAATTTTCCGACACTTCATTTGAAGCTACCGTTACAGTCTTCTCCATTCCTGCCTGTGCTCTAATTTCCATTGTCGTTGCAGCAGTAAAGAAAACGACACGAAAAGTAAAACAACTATCTTAACACAAAACTGAAACTTTACTATTACAAAACAAACTCTGAGCTAGAAAACTGCTGAGATTAAAAGTTTTGAATTATTGAAAAACAGTCCACAAGTAACAAAAATACTACGCTTAACTACAGACCCAGAACTACTCTACAAAATGCTGCAAATGCAGCAGCAAGATGAAGCATTTCTAACTGCGAAACTGTCCAACGAAAGGAAAACCTAAAAGACTGGTCGACAGGCGAAACTGGTTCGTAGTTGTATCGTATCTGACTGAGAACAAAGAATACCAAATCCCTATTCCTACAGATCATAAAGAAATTAACTCTCAAGCATGTGACTGCGAGTTTTAAAATATTCTGTAACAACTCCTAACAACTGTTCTGCAATGCTCCTGTACGCGACAGACAACTTACCTCATCTTGTCTCTGCAACTACGTGATCACTAACAGGCTAAAAACGTTTCAAAAGCAGTACTGCGATCTATGCTGAGGGCAATGCATGGTCATAGTAATTGTAACTACTATTGCCATATTTTTTTGTACAGAAATTGAATGATCAGGAGGGGATTGGTCAACTAGCCATAAACGGTGTACAAAAATGAAAGAACCAAATAAAGATTTTAATCTGCTGTGTTCGCTAAATAGATTACTTAAACACTGACGAACTTTACAAGGACCTTCATCATCCCACAATTTCTATACTCAATAAACACGTCTGTGCCCACGACGAAGATACGAATATGCTGACAAACTCTATGAAATGAGGTCCCATGCTTCTTTACAGAGCGTAGGGGAACGATGCGGGAGACCCGCACCGCCTTACTAGGCAAGGTCCTAATGGAGGTGGTTTGCCGTTGCCTTCCTCCGACCGTAATGGGGATGAATGATGATGATGAAGACGACTCAACAACACCCAGTCATCTCGAGGCAGGAAAAATCCCTGACCCCGCCGGTAATCGAACCCGGGACCCCGTGCTCGGGAAGCAAGAACGCTACCGCGAGACTACGAGGGCGGACAAACTCTATACAGACTTTAATTATTCCACAATGTCTATACGCAATAAACACATCTCTGGCCACAACAAATATACGATTATTACTCTCAATGTATGCATACACAAATCTGACAAAATCCCTTCAGTGCGCAAGCAAGGAACAACTATGTGCAACAAAAGGCAAATTACCAAAAATCGCCAATTAATACCAAAGTCTCCTCCGGAGCTCCTAGCAGTATCACGGCAGGCTCCGACCTCTCATGTCGCGCGGTTTCTCTCCACCGCAGGCTGCGTCCGACCACTTCCGACCCCTCTCAACAACTCGCTACTACTCGCCATAATAATATCTCAGACTCAGAGATTGTTTATGTATCTCAGACTCAAAGTTCGTTTATGCACACCAGCAGAATCATTGGTCAACTTTGCAAAAAATATTAGAATCTAACTTTCAATTTATTAAATTAGCATTATGACATCCCTAACACATAAATACAGTACTATTCTACCCAATTTGATAAAAATGTATGTAATTAGGGAATGTTATGTAGAGGTCACAAGTTTTCTTCCGTAGAATTTTGAGCGTGGTATATCAGACTGTATCTTTACTATAGCTCCTCTGACATCTAATTTCATCTGTTAGTCTCTGTCTCATTGAATGTTGTTGTAAATAAACTTTCGTTCGCCTCGTTCCTACGGATCTGCAAATGTTCACTTATATCCTCTACGCACATACGTATATAAAAACAGCAATCTGACAACAAAATGCAGTAAACGAGAACGCATGTATTACCATAGGAGGATGCTACGCATATAATTGTTACGTGAGTTTTCCGGTTTCATTGAAGAGCTTTTATAAATTTGACACTAGACTGACATACCATTGTAATTTGAATGAAATACAGTGCATTTTGACCTCTGCAGAGATAGTACATTACGCGAGATTTCTCCATTCTTTACTTTATATTGCACTAATACTAACTGAAGTATCAGTCAGATTGAAACTGTCATGACCGTTCCTCACCTGTACTCATTCATAAATAAGATCTGTTTTATTTGTAGCTATAAATCGTTAACCTTTTATCCTTCCACCTCTATTTATGTCTCTGTTGGGCGGAGTATGCTCTCAGCGAGAGAGAGTCGGAGCAACAGTGAGGTAAAATTTGTGCCCGTATAAATCTACGGTTGGCAGAGTTTATTTTTTATCTTTTGCTTTCTAGAAACCTGATGTTTCGAAAGCAGCTCTTTAATGAGTTAACGCTGAAGACATATTGTCCTTTTCTTGACAAGAAGTAACCATGGAATGTCAATCATAACAGCTAATCTATGGGGTAATCAAATGAAAAAGAGACAGATGGAAAAAAGTAAATAAACTGTTTAGTATTTGAAATAAATCATAACGTTTAATACTTTTATCCCACTTTGAGGCAAGACTTTCAATGCCTTCACGGAAAACTATTTACAGTTACCTACGAAACCATGATTTTACCCAGACGTGCACCTCTTCGTCCGAAGCAAATCGACGGCAACGAATGTCTTTCTTCATGGCTCCAGAATGTGTGAGGCTGCATGGGGCAAGATCGGGACTGTATGAAAGATGTGTAAGGGCTTCCCAGCGAAACGTCTGCTACAAAGTCTAAACAACAGGCCGGCCCACACGCTGCCAAGGTTGGCTTTTATGTTCTTATCCAAAGCGGTTAACATCCCACGCTTCACTTCCGTAAAAAGCTGTACTCCAGACAAACACCTATAGAAATGGCATCATAAAACTTAAATTTGTATCAGGTATTATCAAATTTCTCTTACTGGGAACTGCTTTCCTGCCTGTTGCCAGTCTGCAGTTTATACCGTCTCTACTTCAGCCATTATCTGTTATTATGCTGCCCAAATAACAAAACTTATCATCAACTTTGAGTGCCTTCTTTCCTAATGTAATTCCCTCAGCATTGTCTGAATTAATTCGATTACAATACGTCACTGTTTGTTTTACCTCTGCTGATGTTCATCGTGTAACATCTCCTCAAGACACTATCTGCTCCATTCAACTTCTCCTCTAAGGCCTTTGTCATATATGATAGAATTACAATGTCAATGGCAAACCTCGAAGTTTAATTTCTTCTCCCTGAATTTTGATTCCTCTTCTAAATTTTTCCATGGTAACCGTCAAAGCTTACTCGATGTTCAGATTGAATAACAACATCGGCGATAGATTGCAACCTGTATTCTCACTCCCTTCTCAACTCTATGTCCTTCGATTCTTATAACAGCACTCTGGTTTTTATATAAGCTGTAAATAATCTTTCGCTACCTGTATTTTATCCCTGATACCTTCAAAATTTTAAAGATTGCATTCCGGTGAACCTTATCGAACGTTTTCTGCATCAAAAAATGTTATAAACGTAGGTTAATGATCTTCACACTACCTTATAAAATAAGTCGTACAGTCAGTATTGCCTCACGTGTTCTTACATTCGCCCACAACTCAACATAGTCTACCCTAAGATCGGCTTGTATAAATTTTTCCATTCTTCTGAAAGTAATTTGTGTCTTTATTTTCCAACTATAACATTTTAAACTGACAGTACGGCAACATTCGTACCTCATAGCTCTTCCCATCTTTGTAGTTGAGAATATTACATTCTTTATGAACGAAAACACTCTCGACAGATAAATACGTGGTGCAGTGAAATTTTTGTAGGATCAAACATTTTAAACTAGTGCAGCTAAAGATAATCTCCTTTTGAAGACGTGACAAATGTTAACGTTAGATGTAGGAATAAAACAAAAGGAATTATTTCAGTGAAAATGCGACGTAAGATCAATTAACTAAGATAAAATATGTGACTTATTAACTAATGACTTCAATAATAAATTACAACAATCGTTCTTAGAAGAAAGTAAATTGAACAATATATTTTGCTAATATATTCCAACGGTGCGGCTGAATAAAATAATCTGGTCTTTAACAGATCCTAAATTACAAGCAGATAAGACATACTAGTGATATTAAGCAGGTAAACGAAGCATCTGTGATTGTTGTTGTTGTTGTGGTCTTCAGTCCTGAGACTGGTTTGATGCAGCTCTCCATGCTACTCTATCCTGTGCAAGCTTTTTCATCTCCCAGTACCTACTGCAACCTACATCCTTCTGAATCTGCTTAGTGTATTCATCTCTTGGTCTCCCTCTACGATTTTTACTCTCCACGTTGCCCTCCAATACTAAATTGGTGATCCCTTGATGCCTCAGAACATGTCCTACCAACCGATCCCTTCTTCTGGTCAAGTTGTGCCACAAACTTCTTTTCTCCCCAATCCTATTCAATACTTCCTCATTAGTTATGTGATCTACCCATCTAATCTTCAGCATTCTTCTGTAGCACCACATTTCGAAAGCTTCTATTCTCATCTTGTCCAAACTATTTATCGTCCATGTTTCACTTCCATACATGGCTACACTCCATACGAATACTTTCAGAAATGACTTCCTGACACTTAAATCAATACTGGATGTTAACAAATTTCTCTTCTTCAGAAACGCTTTCCTTGCCATTGCCAGCCTACATTTTATATCCTCTCTACTTCGACCATCATCAGTTATTTTGATCCCCAAATAGCAAAACTCCTTTACTACTTTAAGTGCCTCATTTCCTAATCTAATTCCCTCAGCATCACCCGACTTAATTAGACTACATTCCATTATCCTTGTTTTGCTTTTGTTGATGTTCATCTTATATCCTCCTTTCAACACACTGTCCATTCCATTCAACTGTTCTTCCAAGTCCTTTGCTGTCTCTGACAGAATTACAATGTCATCGACGAACCTCAAAGTTTTTATTTCTTCTCCATGAATTTTAATACCTACTCCGAATTTTTCTTTTGTTTCCTTTACTGCTTGCTCAATATACAGATTGAACAACATCGGGGACAGGCTACAACCCTGTCTTACTCCCTTCCCAACCACTGCTTCCCTTTCATGTCCCTCGACTCTTATAACTGCCATCTGGTTTCTGTACAAATTGTAAATAGCCTTTCGCTCCCTGTATTTTACCCCTGCCACCTTTAGAATTTGAAAGAGAGTATTCCAGTCAACATTGTCAAAAGCTTTCTCTAAGTCTACAAATGCTAGAAACGTAGGTTTGCCTTTCCTTAATCTTTCTTCTAAGATAAGTCGTAAGGTCAGTATTGCCTCACGTGTTCCAGTGTTTCTACGGAATCCAAACTGATCTCCCCCGAGGTCCGCTTCTACTAGTTTTTCCATTCGTCTGTACAGAATTCGCGTTAGTATTTTGCAGCTGTGACTTATTAAACTGATACTTCGGTAATTTTCACATCTGTCAACACCTGCTTTCTTTGGGATTGGAATTATTATATTCTTCTTGAAGTCTGAGGGTATTTCGCCTGTTTCATACATCTTGCTCACCAGATGGTAGAGTTTTGTCAGGACTGGCTCTCCCACGGCCGTCAGTAGTTCCAATGGAATATTGTCTACTCCGGGGGCCTTGTTTCGACTCAGGTCTTTCAGTGCTCTGTCAAACTCTTCACGCAGTATCGTATCTCCCATTTCATCTTCATCTACATCCTCTTCCATTTCCATAATATTGTCCTCAAGTACATCGCCCTTGTATAGACCCTCTATATACTCCTTCCACCTTTCTGCTTTCCCTTCTTTGCTTAGACTGGGTTTCCATCTGAGCTCTTGATATTCATACAAGTCGTTCTCTTATCTCCAAAGGTCTCTTTAATTTTCCTGTAGGCGGTATCTATCTTACCCCTAGTGAGATAGTCCTCTACATCCTTACATTTGTCCTCTAGCCATCCCTGCTTAGCCATTTTGCACTTCCTGTCGATCTCATTTTTGAGACGTTTGTATTCCTTTTTGCGTGTTTCACTTACTGCATTTTTATATTTTCTCCTTTCATCAATTAAATTCAATATTTCTTCTGTTACCCAAGGATTTCTACTAGCCCTCGTCGTTTTACCTACTTGATCCTCTGCTGCCTTCACTACTTCATCCCTCAAAGCTACCCATTCATCTTCTACTGTATCTGTGATTATAAGATCTGTGATTATAAGATCTGTGATTATAAGAAGTAAATTTTTTTAACAGGACAAGAAAATCTAAGGAAGTGAAGTAAAGGAAAAAATGGAGCATTTGAGTAAGAGAGATAATTTTGCATTATGGCCTGGATGGGATTATGAGCGGTATACGTAGTTAGAAGTGGAACTGTGTCTGGTCATTCGGTACTAAGCTTGGGTGGACGGACATTTGTTCATTAATTGTCATTATCTCAAGACAGTTGATCTTCCTTCCTTTATGGATGAGATGTAATAACATTTCATGTTGTACTTTGTAACTAAAGCCGTCCTTAACCCATTATTGCGTAGCATAGCATATAGGTCACATAATAATCTGCCATTGCTGTCTCTCGCTGGCAACTATACATGGGTTTAGAATGCTTATTGTTGAATGTGTCAGATATGAATGCTCTATTGTTGAAATTTAGTCGGGATTCTGCCAGCAGAAAGTAGGAACAGAACAGTGTCTGGTGCTTCAGTCACTGAAGAATTTTTCTGAATAAGATTTATTTTTTGGAATAAGAAGTAAGTACTATTTTCTGTCGTAAAATATCATACTTTTTTTAAAACTTTTTCTTGATTATAATGTTACTGGTGCTGAAAATAATTATGCAGATCAGTGACAAAATGTAATTCAATATTATAGTGACTAATCCAATTTTTAATTGTGTGTAGCACATACGTTACGCTAGGTAGTCAATACAATGATTTTGTATTAGAGATCAGTCTCTGCAGGACATCCTGGATGTTCTTAAGGATGCGGAAAAAAATGCAGCATGTATATTTATTGAGTCTCTTGAAGCTAATGTGGAGTAGGACGAAGATTCTGGTGAAGAAAATGATGATGGAAAGATAGATAATCTTGGACCAAGACAATATCATGCTGGTGCAGAAGCAGTAATGACCAACGGAAGACTGATTGTTCTCACGATGATAAACCAGATGATGTGAATACAGATGGAATAGAAAAGCTATAAATCTTATAAACCGTAATTTGAGATTGGAGAAAGAAGGATCTGGGAAGTGATAACTCTATATTTCCTGAGAGTGATCAAATTAAATACAGAAGCTTATGTCCTCTTGAATGCTTTAAACTATTTTGAAATGATGAAATACTGAGATTTTTCATCACTGAATCAGAAGAATATTCTTTGTTCAAGAACTGATGTTACTGGGATTCAAGGTTGGACACGAGAAATAGAAAGGTACACAACATGATGAGAAGAGGTTTATTTGAAACATTAATGATATTTACTGATTCAGGTGATAACACACAAACCAATGTACAGGGTAAAACGTGGAAACATCGTCCACCAATAGAAATGCCAAGAAAAGTGTTTTGTCTCCACTTTCTGTCTGAGCAAGATTTGGATTATGATGAGAGCATGATAATTTCGGCAGGCATGGATGCCAACAATTTCTGAAAGATAAACCCATTGCTTTTGGGTACAAATGTACCTAAACACAAACATCTAGTGGATTTTCAAATATACCAAGGAACTGATGCACAAAGGAACGAAGTGTACGAGAAAGCATTTGGAACGTATGTTGCACAGCTACTGATTTCTGTCCTATTTGTATGACTCCTTCGTGGTGTGTCGGTTGTTTATTCTGCCTCAGAGTGTATATCAGATGTAGCGAAGGCTGCGTTTTGTAGGAGAACATGACTGTAAGAATACTTTAACAGGAAATTTTGAAAAAAATTAGACCACAGGCGTGGTACGTATGTTCACCATAAATCAACAGATTCTGGGAGACGCAGGGTAGAAGGCAGTAGGTGGAGGGAGATAGAGGCGTGGTGAGAAATCTCGTTCCAGCTAAAGGAGGAGTTAGTGCAGTCAGTAAATGCAGAGGAGGCCTAATGGAGTTGCTTACGACGAGTCGCTATTTGTCATCTCCGAGGGCAGTATAATACGGTATCGACATGATCTATGCACGAGTTCGATAACGAGTATTCGACAGAGCCTCTCCGCGTTAGGCATGAATAACTGAGTGGACTGTGCGCCTTTCTTTGGTAAGGGCGACTCCTGGCAGTGGGCTGTTTTTATGATTTAGGAGAAGGCTGGACTGCGTCAGCGAATCACTGAGCGGCGGTACCCAGAACACCCAACTTCGGCGTGCTTTGTTCAAACCAACCCAGCCGAGTGGACAGAAATGATGCAAAAGGGTTTGTTTTCGCTATACTCAATTATATCCTCTTTAGAGGAGAGACTTGTAACATTCCAAAAATTAATTTAGTGTACAGTGTCCAATTCCCTGTCGATGAAAGTCAATCTCTAACTGCCATAAATTTTTCCCTATACCGTCACGTATGATGAAGTAAATATTGTTCGTAACTTTTCTCAGTACAACGAAACACCAGTCCAAAGTTGCAAATTTTATCTTTCTTATTCACGCGATGACTAGTTTCTGGCTGAAACTCATTTTCAAATCATCGTAACATTGTCAAAACTGGTATTTCTGAAGATGTGAAAACCATGCAAAACATGTGCAACGAACAGTTAACAGCGCATAGAGATAACTAGTTATCTTTACGTGCTGTAAATGTTCGTTGCACATTTTTGACATGGCTTTCACGTCTTCGGAAATACCATTTTTGAAAATTTTAAAATAGGTCTCGGCTCGAAAGAAGTCATCGAGTGAACAAAAAAAGTAAAATTTCCGACTGGTTTTCCGTTGTACTGATTAGCAGAAGTTGCTGACCTACAACTATTCCAGCATGCTGTAACTCCGTAATTTTTCGGTTGAGTATTGGACCAACGTTGTTCTGAATCGGCAGGAATCAGAACATCTCATTTTGCTGTCTGACGTCTAGTAACAGTTATTGTCTTTTGACTGTCTGTGGGCACAACTTATTTAAATTTCTGCGGGATCCCTTGTAATCCGGAATTTTTCTTGGTTGCTTCTCCTCTTTTCTTTTCAGTTTCATCGAGTTGCTTCGGGATCGCAAGTGAACTGTGAAATTCATAGTATAAGTATTGTCCAAACCTTCCTATCGAATTTGGCATTTCGTCTGCTGAACGTACGATGGTTCCATAACGTATAACATAGAATTGACAAATCTTCACGGTAACGGAGCGATTTGTCTTCATACTAAGTTCACATTTCACTCAGAGCCGTCGTTAGCATTGCTGAACGCCACGGGCAAAATTAAAATTTGTAATTTTTATTTGGTTAAGTATTCAATAGTACATGATCTTGTAGCTGTTGCGGCCTTCAGTCCAAAGACTGGCTTGATGCAGCTCTCTACACTGGTATATCCTGTGCAAGTCTCTTCGTCTCTTCATAATTACTGCAAGTTATATCCAAGCCATAGTTTTTGCTCCACATACTTGTCTCATTTACAAGCTGACAGTTCCTTGATGTTCAGGCTCTGTCGATTACTTCTTTTAGCAAAGTAGTACCATAAAATTCTTTCTTCCGAACTTGATCTCTACACATTTAATCTTCAGAATTCTTCTCGATGCCCACATTCGAAAGGCTTTGCACTGTTTATCATCCACGTTTCGATTCTGCATAAGGCTACGTTCAAGACAAATACCTTCAAAAAATAATTCCTAACATTAAAATACGATCTTAAAAATTTCCTTGTCTCAGAAACGCTGTTCTTGCCTCTGTCAGTCTGCATTCCATAATCCCAATTTGACGTTTTTATACTCATTTTATTAACACTTTTTGAGGGTAGAACCATTCTGTTGAACTGCTCTTCCAAGTCTTTTGCTATCTCCGATAGAATTACAATTTCATCGGCTGATCTATGAGTACAGGATGACAATTATTGAACTATTGGGGGGGGGGGGGCAATTATGGGAATTACTCATAGTATGGATCCACATACATTAATTTAGTTATGAAGCCGACTTTCATTTGGATGGGTCCGTCAATAACGCATTTGGTGGGCTGAGAATCCTCATTTCGCGATCGAGAAGTCTCTTCATCCTCGACGGGTGACTGTGTGGTGTGCAATGTCCAGTCGCAGAATAATCGGTGCGATATTCCTTGACGACAGGGTGACTACCGAACGCTACGTGAGGGTTCGGCAAGATGAATTCATTCCCATTCGAAAGTGATCCTGTTCTCGACAAGATGTGGTTGATGCAAGACAGAGCTCGACCCCATCGAAACAGGAGAGTGTTTGACGTCCTGGAGGAGAACTTTGGGAACCGCATTCTGTCTCTGGGGTACCCAGAAGCCACTGACATGAGCTTCGATTGGTCGCCATATTCTCCGGATCTGAACACATCCGACTCCTTTTTGTGGCGCTATATTAAAAACAAGGTGTATAGCAATAATCGCAAAATCATTGCTGAGCTGAAAAGGCCATTCAGGAGGTCATCGACAGCATCAAAACTTCAGCGGGTCACTCAGAATTTCGCTATTCGTTTGCGCCAGGTCATCGCCAATGATAGCACTTTTACTGAACATGTCATAACCTAAACAGAATATCTGTAGTGACGTTTACATACTGAATAAAGTGTATGCACGCCGTAGGTTGTAACTAATTTAAGGTTTTTTCACATCGTTCAATAATTGTCACCACGTATTTTATTCCTTCTACGTGAACTTTCATTTTATTTCCAAATTTCTGCTTGGTTTGTTTTACTTCCTGCTCATGCACAATCACAATACTGACATTTTATCATATTCTTAGCACAATGGGTGGAAACTCATTGTGCTACGCTGAACACAAAATTAACAGAAATAGCGTTAAATGTCATCAGACGGAACCACTCGCAAGTGATAGCATGCCATCTGCTGACACCCGCACAGACAGAAATTCATATACTCCTACAGCCGGCACGAGTGCTGCTTAAAGGTATCACATTACGCGGTGAAGCCGTTTGTTTTGTTCTGCTACTCCACTATCATCCTGGCGATAAAGCGTTCCTCAGAGTCGCTCTTTAATTCGCACCGTCTACTGGTCAGAGCAGCCGCTGAGATCGCTTATCTACCAGTAGAAAGCCGTGGTGAACGAGAAGCTGCTGCCCTCTGTGTCCAAGACAGAGAGCTGGTCTGTCGTACTATGACGGACTGTAGGAGCCCGTTTCGCTGGCCGGGTAAAGGCAAGCGGCAAGCTACCTACCATTCTCGTGCATTATATGACAGCCAGCTGTTCTGTGTAGAAACTGTGGGGCGGCGGGTAGTAATCAATATGGTCGTTACTTCGTTATGTCGTTATGAAAAGATACTTAAATCGTCTGTGCGTGGTTTACAGGTACCTTCGGCGTTTATAACAGGTTAAAAACTATTTTTGCGATCAGCCGGAAAGCGATGGAGAACATACTGACCATAATTTCCAGTCTGTAACTCCACGTTACTCTTCGTGCTCACTGAAAAAAAAGTTACTACTTCCTGTTTGCTCAACGGGATCAGGAATTATTACTATAAATAAAAGTTTTGAGCAATAACTGTTTAATAAAATTTATAAATGTTCACACGTACAAGACGTAATAATATTCCTAATAATAATACTATCCGAAACAGCTATATTAGCAGTGCAGCGGCGACCTCTTCGCGAAGTTCCACGTGAAATTGTCCATTTCCCAGACTTCTGATCACCAAAAGTTAATTTCTCGCCGTAAAATTGAAAAATAATCTCGCCATTTGCCAAATGTTTCTTCTAGACACCGGGCGGCGCACAAACAGTTACTTTCGTGCAATCTGAGCGATGCAGGACGGTGTACATTCCTCTCGAGTTCACTTCCTACTTTTATCGAAAACGGCTTGAAGTCTGCCTAGCTCTGACGTCATCCGAGCCACTGCGCACAAAGGTGTTTGGCTGACGCGAACAGATTGATATCTCGGTTCTAACTGTCTCTTGCCACTTCCTCTCTGGCTATATTTATATAGGGGCGCAGTGGACCGCCAAACGGAACATTTGCGGTCAATCGCCTAGACACAGACAGTAGTATCTAAACGGCCCCTTCCTCTGATACGTATTAATTAATACCTCTGCCCTTTATAATTTAAAATAGTCTTAACTTTTATAGAAATAAGGTTAAGTTTGCTTTATTCACTGAAAAGGGTTTAACTCGACTGAATTTAAACGTTGCTGGCTAGAATTTTTATAACGGTACCGACAGTAGAACATTATCTCTGAACTGCCTTTTGAAGCTTTCTTGTAATCATTGTTATTTATTATATAGGCTTGAAACTTGGTACAGCTGTATTTTTACATGCATGTAATAGAGTGCAGTATTTAGAAATTTCTATTACAAATACAAATGATACTTAATTCACTATGAATAATAACGATTTCGTTACAAATTTGGTTTTCGGTAAATAACTTGAAAACTAATAGAAGTAGCTTATTTGTGTCACATATGTAAGGTTTTCATATGAAACTGAGGCTACGTACGATTTTTTTCTCTTTCTGACTTTAATATTTAGCTTCATCAATTTTTCATAAAAAGCCTGTTTTGACGAAAATATTTCTGTGATCAATTTGGGACTTGTAACTATTAATTGCGACGCACATTTGCATATTCTAAACAGTTGTTAGACTTGTAGTCTTATTATTCAGCGACACTTATTTTTTCTTATGATCGTTTATTTCGCCTAACATATTCATTTGATAATTTTAAGACGTTACAGTGATAACATTAGTATACTGAAACATGCACTGACAAAGTTTGGAAAAGTTGTTTTTCATTTTTGATTTCACTCTTATACTACGTACGAAGGTAAATTTAGTTAAAATCAATTTCATTTAAAAGGGGCCACCTATAATAACATCACTTGCTTACAAAATTTCATTTTGTTCAAACATAAATAGTGGTTTTATACAAATCAAGTACAGGAAATAACACAGAAACATGGAATAAAATTTTCGATTACTACAAAATGAATTTTATGATTTAGAATTTCAGTCTTTACCTGAAAGAGACAAACGCAAGAACGTTTCGCTCTTTTGTACCTTTTCAGAACTCACTTATTTAATAGCAACCGGAGGCACTGTCGGGTGCGTTCTTACGAACCACTTTCACTAAAACATTTAAGGTAATGGGTGGAAAGTCTCTATTATTGCTGTTATTCCCAACGTACTATTATAAAATGGAAAGTGGAAGAATCACTGTGATTGGTGTCCTCGCTCCCTTCTCCAATAAGGCTTGTAGGCTGCCTTTCATGAATCCTCCATATCTCTGAGAAACAGCTAACATAGCCTAAACTCTGATCTCAAATTATATCTAAGGGAAATCAAAATACTATCTGTACTCTAATTTACTTCCATAATTTAAGTAATTAATTGAGGAGTGTTCAGGAAGAATTTCCCTTTACTTAAAGGAAATTATTTTGATAATTTTATTAACTTTTTCAAACTGAATATTGGTAATAAGCAGCTTCACAAAATCGTGATGTTGCTTTAGCTCACTTTTTCTAGTGATTTCATTATTAAGGTTCAACCGTGAAATCTGCAATCTTCTTTGTATTTATAAATCGTAATAATTATTCTCTGAAAGTCAACGTCTGTTTTTAAAACAGACACATTTTGGGCTAGTTTGCCTATTACTTCAGTCCCTTATATGTTGCTTTACTCAGAAAACTTGAGTAATCTTTGTAAGCTCTGTCTTGATACGTCTCAGTTATTGTACGGATCAGTGTGCCAAAGAAGTTATTTGTTCGACAGCAGCTACTTTAAATGTATTCGCAATTGCGAATATGAACACCATCTGCTGTAGAATGGAATGACACTGAAAATTTGTGCAGTACCAGGACTCGAACTGGATTTCCCGCTTATCGCTAGCGTTCGCCTTACCATTTGGCTATCCACAGACGAGTCACGACCAGACCCAAACTTCCGTATGTTGTCAGCCATGCGTCTGCAACCTGTACTCGTACATCCTTTATGTATATTCCCGTACAGGCGAGACATTTTACTTGAACGAAATTATAATTATATTAATACCGTCAGCTGGTCACAGGCGTTGATATATATCAACGGGGATAGGTGAAAAGGTGTGCCCCGACTGAGACTCGAACCCGGGATCTCCTGCTTACATGGCAGACGCTCTAT
Organism: Schistocerca piceifrons; assembly: GCF_021461385.2. Lineage (NCBI taxonomy): Eukaryota > Metazoa > Arthropoda > Insecta > Orthoptera > Acrididae > Schistocerca > Schistocerca piceifrons. Next base: position 817,760,384 of record NC_060140.1, on the reverse strand, counting down.
CCATCTGAGCCACCGAGAGCACAGAGGATAGTGCGACTGCAGGGACTATCTCGCGCACGCCCCCCGCGAGACTACATTCGTAGTGTCCCACTCCAACACACTCATTACTCGTGGAAGACATTCTTAACAAAACCCGTTCCAGTTCGGGGAATATGTGTGCATCCGCACAGAAGAAGAAGGTCATGGCCGGTATTGCCAGAACTTTATACTTATATGGATATCATGTCTGTTCTTTCATTAATATGTGTTTCTCAGACATATTAATTAACAGCTTTGTTTTCTAAAACTTTAAAATATTCTTAATTTACATATATAGAGTTAAGTCAGCTACAGTTACTGAAAAAGTTTTAGCTGGTCTGCATTTAAACCTTGCCGGATAGAATTTTTAGATCGGAACCAACGGTAGAACATGACCTCTGCACTACCCTTTTAAGATTCCTTGTAATCAATGTTGTCTACAATACAGTCCTGAAACATGGTACCACTGTATTACTGCAAAAATGTAATCGAGTGCTGTAATTAAAACTTTCTAGTACAAATACAAAAGATACTTGATCTATCATGAATAAGGACATTTTAAATCCTAATTTGGTTTTTAGTAAATAACTTGCAAACTAACAGAGGTAGCTTGTTGGTGTCACATATTTAATGTCTTTACATCATACTGAGGCCACATATAAATTCTCATCTTTCTGAATCTAATATTTAGCGCCTTTAATATTTCGTAAAATTGGGATTTTGATCAGAATATTGTTCTGATCAAGTTGAGACTTGCAACTGTTGATAGTGACATGCATTTGTATATTCTGCACTTATTAGGTTTATAGTCTCATTATTCAGCGCCACCTGTGTTTTTCTTAAGAAAGTATATTTTGCCTAGCATGCTCATCCGATCATTCTGAGACTACTACTATGTTAACATCAATATACTGAAGCATACACTAACGAAATTTGGAAAGTTATTTTAATTTTCATTTTCACTCTTATACTACGCTGCAGTCCTTTGCATGTTAAGCACAGGTTCGTTATGATGACGTGGCACTGACAGCAGTGAACTGGAGTAAACGCCGGCATGCTCACTCGCCGCTGTACCTGTTACAATGATAGAGCGCTTTGTTTCGCCTCAGTGTGCTCGCTCGCCGTGGCATTCTGGCTGAATTTTTCACCCGACGTGGCGGCGCAACTGATTAATCTGAAGAAGATTGTGGGGGAAATGTGACAGCGGCAACGTGTAGAGCGTCTCAATTTTTGGTTACTAATGCGAATGGCAGATTTAATGTCTGCCAGCCCGGGACTCGAACCTGGAATGCATGTACCTCGCGTGCCAAGTGGAGCGAGCTGGGTTTCATACGATCATTCTTTACGAACCCCTTGTTGGTTCCTACAGAGAAGATTTTCGGTCTCTAGAACTGTCATAATACGCCAGTGTAATACATGCTCCAAAATTCTACAACAGTCCGATGCCAGAGATTGAGGCCTATAGTTTTGTGCGTCTGTTCGACGTTCCTCCTGGAAAACGGAAATAAGCTTCTGTTTTTTCCAATTTTTCGGAAAGCCTCACTCCTCCAGCGAACTACGGCACACTGCTACCAAAAGAGGAGCGAGTTCTTTCGCGTACTCTTTATGGAATCAAACTGGTATCCCGTCAGGTCCAGTGGCCTTTCTCCTGCTCACCAATTACAGTTCATTTTCCCTCTCTGGTCTCTTATTTCCGTATCTGTCAGCTTGTTGTTTGTGTGACGATTCAAATGAGTAACTACAGTACGAACTTGTTTAGTGAAACAGCTTCGGAAAAAAAGACGTTTAGTAATTTTGCCTTTACCTCGTTGTTGACACCTTTTTTTCCGTGTCGATGATAGTGAAGTTCATGAGCCAGAATGAATTGGGGTACCAGTACTCGTTTATTATTTCGTTTACCGAAAGGTATTTTTGAATCAAATTAGTAAAAACTTGTCACGAGGCTCGAATAAAACTTCAACTTTCATGAATGCTTCAATCTTGGACGACATTCCTTACTTGCGAATTACTGTTCAATATTCTTCCTACACGCAGTCGTAAACTTCAGTACACTGTTTGGCTTTCTACGACCGAGAGTTCGCCACCGGCATCATCTGAAGACTCCACGTTAACGACTTCTAGGCTGGAGCGCACCCGAATGTAAGGTACCGTAAAACTACTTGTTGTGCCCGCAGACGCTTAGCCGCGCGTTGTACAGTATTTGCTCTCGTACCAATCGAGATGCAGCAATTGCAGACTCACGCACTGCTGAATGAAATATTATTTTAGGAATTTAAACAGCCTTTGTTAGGATGGCGACATGTATTGTACCTGCCTCCACCTCGGAAATCTGCGCATGTTGCTAATTACTATTGAACTCCAAAAATACGTAGTTGGTAGAGTATGAATATAAACAACTGACATGCGGACTGTAGTATGATATTTTTTTAAGAAATGATATTTCTAGTATCACTCTATGTTATATTCAATCAGACATTCGAATTTCCCCAAGAATAATACCTAACGCGACGTTCGGAGCAAAGTTGTTTCGTTGACTCCTTGACAACTTCTTCCGAAGGAATTCAGTACACACTAGGCACTAATACCCTGGACGATGAGAATTGTCTGTGCGTAATACTTTGCTAGATGGAGCTCAAAAGCTGCCCAGGATAACGACAATGGCACAGATGCCATCCTTTTTGTTTTACTAATTTTTCAAAATGAACCAGCAAAAGAAAAATCTTTCTTATAGAAACTGAGTCTTATTTTATATAATCATTAACATGGCTCCGATGGGAACTTGTTTTTTTCCCTGGGGAATTTTTTAGGGTTCAGCATGGGACGTTTAATTCGAGTTCACAGTATGGCTACATAGGAGGGTACCTCAAAGAGTGAGTTACATATTATTATGTAAATCTACATCTGCATCAACATCTACATCTACATCTACATCGATACTCTGCAAATCGCACTTAATTGCTTGGCAGAGGGTTCATTGAACCACCTTCACAATAACTCTATATTTTTCCAATCTCCAGCAGCACGAGAAAAAAACGAACACCTAAATATCTCTGTGCGAACTCTGATCTCATTTATTGTGCTATAATGGCCGTTTCTACCTGTCTAGGTGCGCGTCAACAAAATGTTTTCGCATTCGGAAGAGAAAGCTGGTGATTGAAATTTCGTGAGAAGATTCCACCACTACGAAAAACGCCTTTCTTTTAGTGAAGACTACCTCTAATGCCGTGTCATGTCAGTGACACTCTCACCCCTACTTCTCGATAATGCAAAACGTGCAGCTCTTCTTGGAATTTTCTCGATGTACTCTGTTAATCCTATCTGCTGAAGATATCAGACCGCGCAGCAGTAGAGGACGGACAAGCGTGCTGCAGACTGTCTCTCGAGTAAATCTGTTACAATTTCTATGTGTTGTGCACTAAAACGCAGTCTTTTATTCGCCTCCCCCATCAACGTTTCTATGGGTCTTTTCCGATTTAAATTGTTCGTAATTTTAATTCCTAGATGTTTAGTTCACTTTCCGGCCTTTAGATTTGACTGATTTATCGTGTAACCGAAGATTAACGGATTTCTTTTAGCACTCATGTGGATGACCTCACACTTTTCATTATTTAGGGTTAATATCCAGTTTTCGCACCCTTTCTTGCTACTGTTTACGTTGCTTTTCCAAATAAATATTACTCCACATAAACCATGTTGGTGCCGACATTGGTATTTCTATTTGACTACTACACCCTTACACATTACGTTTTTAAAAGAGAAAAAGCCCAGTAGATAACTTCAAGGAAACTAAAAAAATATGTTCAGGGGGGACTTTTAGAAAACCATTTTCTGTAATCAACAAACTTAAATACTAAAACACTTAGATGCTAAAACACACATTTTTTATACTGAACATTTCACTTCTAGGAAACGTCTTTCTTGCTGGAATTTACTTTCAAAAGCTATTATTCTTTGAACTAATTCTGTAGTCATTTAACAGATACTAGTAACTTGGCTACAATCTGACTGAATTGTACTTAAGTAAACTTTTACTATAACACTTTGCAATAGTTAAGAAAACACAAAAAAATTAAATGATGCCTCTTTATATTTACTTTGCACTTCGTAAGTCTGTAGAGCAGGATACTCGGATTAATCAAACAACAGGAAGGAGCCCTATATCGGTGAATGATTAGGATGAAATAACAGGCTGAACCAGTTTCTTTAAAGTCCAACAATGATTATTAAAACACAGTTTAAATCAATGGTTCACGCTTTAGAAAAGTGTAAATAAAAAAAAAAATCCTATCTGGTGGTTATAGTCTTGGATGTGGCGAACAATTATGACGGTTACACTACCCACAGTAGGTCCTGCAAGGGTTTTGCTGTATGGGTTCGATTTCTCTTCTTGGCGTTGTTTAGTTTTACATACAGTAGCCCAACAACTAGTAGCTATGCCGTAAGCCGTTTGCAGTCTTCATCCGAGGCAATTTTGTACAAATTTGCAGGCAAACTTTCTCCTGCTCCACAAAGGTGTTGCCTCAATCACTGCTGCCTACGGACTTTGAAACTTCCCACGCTTGCTCTAGGTAGCGCGCCAATTCGCCCTAGCCACCTTTTCCACTTCCGAGAGCCACTTTCGTTTTAAACCAAAGCAGATTGGCTTTTACATAAGGCCTATTTCTTACACTGTTCCTAAACGGGACCATTTCTTAAATTGTCAAATTTACATCAACATGGACAATTTACACACACAAATGTTTTAAAATACAAAAGTCAGCAGAAAATTATTTAACGTAATAGACAATTTACATAGTATTTTACATACATTACTCACATACAACGCAAAGAACTTCAAACTCCAGTACAGCACACTTTACTTTACATCTACTGAAAATATAGTACCAATATGCGAAAATTTTGAAGCAAAAAACTTTATACAAATTTAAGTGAACCATAAACAAATAATGTTATAAGTGCAATTACGACCGCGCATAAAACATCAGGTCGTAAATTATATGATTTTTTTTTTTTTTGGAAAGACTGTTAGACACAGGGAAAAGGTACCTAACACATTGAAGTGGGCACATATTAAGCTACCAATTACAATATCTATACCTAAACCCCTATACCCCATATAAGATGTATAGTATGCCTTCTACCGACGCAGGAGGAAGAAATGGAGATTAGGATTTAACGTCACGTCGATGGCGGTGTCATTAGAGACGGAGCTCAAGAACAGGTTGGTGAAGGATATTAAGGGCAATCGTCCATGTCTTTGTAAAGAAACCACCCTACGAATCTTTCTTAAGCGGTGTATCAAAACTACAGGAAACAAAGACCCAGCTGACGTGACGGGAATATGAAATGCAGTTCACCTGAGTGCGAGAGATGTGCCTGAACGATTGCGCCATCTCGCGCGGTACATTGATGTAAATACATAGAATAAAAAACGTAGCACGAAAATACCTACTAAAATACCTACTATTCTAGGCTTCCGAGATACGCGTGGTAAATCAGAAAATTTTACATATTAAGCCCACAGAATATTTTACCTGCAGAGACATTTTCTTAAGTGCACTTCGCTTCTTCACTCCCGTTGTTAGTAAACGCTAGTTTACAGGAGTACACTAGGTTATGAAACTCATTTCGCGAACGTAGTGCACATACACATAGTGTGATTCTAAAAGGACTTGACAACTTCAATACATATAGAATTTTATTGAGACGACTTAGCCATGTGGTTAAGGTCCATCATGTAGAAAAAGTTTCATTTACTTATTGCTGTGGTATCGAATTCCGCCACTAGGAACAACAAAAGTTAAAAATCAAAATGGCAGACGTCATAAGATCTGAACGTCCTCGTTGCGTGTTCTGGATGGAAGAAGCAAGGTCAGGAACAAGGAAAATTTAAATTTCGTACCGTGTGTCAAACAGTAGTTTTCTTTAGCAGAAACGTTACGCCGCAGCGTTTTGATGACAACCACTATGACCTTCAGTTGCTAGTAGTATTGCTGTTGCAGCAAGCATTCTATGAGCAGTTAGTAAGAGAGTCGGTTGTTGGCTGTGCTACTGAGCGGATGGAAATAGCTTGTAGAGCACAGGGATAAAGTTACACAAAAGGGTGAATTGTGAATTATAATTATTAAAGATTAATTGAACAAGTGAAGATTATGTGGTAATGTTGTAGCTACACTGCTTGCTTCCACGTAATTATGATAGGTTTCAGGACCGGAAGCTTTTAGGGGAATTTTTCTTTATATCTCTGGATTAGTCAGTTTTATTGTTCAGACGTGAGTAAGTAAAGATATCAGTTCACATAGCTTGCACTCAGAGGTTATAGATTTTACCATTCCTTTACTGTTTTTTAGAAAGTAATTACTTGGAGTAGTAAAACTTTTTATAAAAGATAAATCTTTTTAATGATGACTGTGATAGTCAGACAATGAGTTTCAGCTTTTACAGTACAGTTCTTTAAAGGTCAGTTACTTTCAATCAATTAAGAAAATCAAATTTCACCACTGTCTGCTCACGAAATAATTTCCACATTTTCTGGTTATACCTGTCGCCGTATTGCACAGAGTGGAAAGCAGTTTCTTAAAAAGTGAAGCACTATCTATTTAGAATAGTTTCACGAGCTTTCATTGCTCTGCAAGGCTTTTTCTTTCCTATTTAGCTTGCTTGTTGCCGCGTATTTTTCATTGATCACTTCGAGCGGTATTAAGTTTCTGTTGCCACCGATAAGCCACAAAAAATTTGTTAGGGCCAGTTCCAGTACATTCAGAACATAATGAGGTAATTCAGAGTTAGGTATTGCTTTACAAAATTCATTACCAGATCAGTTTATAGAAATTTCAGTTTAGATTTCATTTAACATGCAGTGTTATTCTCACAGTGCGATGTTACATTTGCATGTGTATTATCCAGCATTTGGAAATTTATTTAGTTATTTTGCGAAGGAATTGCAAGGGAGTTTTAGGGAAACATTATGGTTATTTGTTCTTTTAAAAATTGTTTGGTAATTTTATAGAGCGTTTTTATTCGGTTAGCTTTGTGTGTTGAAATTGCTAGTCACGTAATGTGCCGTCGTGCACTGCAGCACTTCACTTTACTGTACAATCGAGTTTCAAATAACAGCTTATTTAACATACAATTGTGTAAGGTACACATGCTGCGCTGTGGGGCGATTGGTATGATTGACTATGAACTCACTTGATACGCCGCGATCGCAGTGTAAACACATTTATTGCCCCAAGACGACCGCTTTCAACATTGTTATGCTGCCGTCATCTGATCTTCTGGAACTTGCTATAAAATTGCAACGATACATTACATAAAGTCAAAGCGTAAATATCATTCTTCACGCATACATGTCTTGATAAAGATCCAGTCAATAACTTACACACAGTGGGCAAAATGAATTACGTTCGTCGTCATCTTCCATGGACAATACGAAAATATTAAGCGTGTGCTGTTTATCATTTGTGTGCATTTTACCAACTGCTTGTACCTTATCGACTGGATTTTATCACGACATGTATACGCGGGGGACTTCATGTAATGTAACATGGCAATTACAGAAGATCAGATGATGACAGCTTTAAGACTGTTGAAACCGGTCATCTTGGAGCAATAGCGGCGTATGAAGGGTGCTCATTGTCAACATACAGTTACGTTTTCTAATCACTTTGGTAGAGTAAATTAAATATACAGTTATACGTTTTCAGACAGTTTTCGTAGCTTATTTTTCTATCAGATATCGTTTCTGTAACTACATTATTTATATTGTTCAGCATTAAAAAACAGATACACGAGTGTAAAAAACAGCGGCTCAGTTTACTCTAGTTTCAGCTCCCACAGATTAAAAGTAGAAATGTTAGACAGTTCCCGTTTCTTATTAATAGAGTTCAGGACGAAATAAGGAGTAAAGTTACTGTAATGCGCTAAGAATTATCGCCAGAAATAAAACTACACATAAAATTGCGTCTTCAATTAGTTGTACCTGTCCAAGTTTTCATGTCGATTGTAAAATTAAATTGTGATCTGTGTTCAACGGAGAGATTAGGTTTATTTTAAAACGATTGATTACACAATTCGTACGAGTACACAGTAACGATAATTTAGTTCATTTTCTCATCGTGTAGTAGAGTTATAATGTAGTGAAAAAGGAGCGAACAGTGTGCCTTTTTTGTTTTCAGAAAAGACTCAGGAAAGAAGCAAAGCATCATTTGTGTCGTCTGTCGTAGAGGAATGTCCACAACAGATCTCAAAGACGATGTATCCTCTCCATTCCTGAGAAAAAAAAATTGCAGGAAATTAATCTTTTCACATTTTTCAGCAAACTAATAAACAAACATGACACAATTAATTAAGGTAAATGAAATATTTCTTGATGATTCACTAAGCCATATATGGAGGTCCACTTATCACAAAAATCATACAAGCCTTTACTTTGTATTTTCTTTCCCCTTTCTTCAAAAACCGTTTGATTTAGCGGTATATATTTCTTATTTGAAACATATACCAATGTACATAGGAAATATGATGTTTTATGTTACTATTTTTGAAATTTACGATATCCAATACTGGATTTTGATTATGCTATAAAGCAACTTCACAAAAGCAATAAAACGATAACTATACAGTAATGTTTTGGCAAGTAATAGTTTACTACGGCCAGTAAATAAATCTTGACTGTTTGTTTCATGATAAACTTTAAAACAAATATTTTTCCACAGTATATAAACACAATCCACATTTGACACACGTCTCTTATCTTGAAATGCAGCCACGTTTCCTGCATTTTGAGGTATTCCTTTCCTCAACAAAATTTGGGTAGTGATCCTACGCACAAAAACTTACCTTCTGAATTGGTTTCAACACAGATCGTCTTGCTAGTCACATTTTGTACGTCACCTACATCTACACTGCCAGAGGAAGTCACTGTACAAGGACGTCCTCTTCTCGTAGCTACTAGCGCGACATCTTAACGCACTTATTGTTTACCAATCAGTTTCATCAACATCAGCTAGACAATCTTCAGTCAGAAACCAGAATTCATCTTCCCAATCAGATAATTCCACATTACCATTATTAAAAAGAGCTTCTAATTGCTTGTCAGTTAATATTTCATGCTATGCTGCAGAGTGTAGAAATAAAAGTTACATCAGTATTCCATTACCTAACACTATATTGAAATTAGCCAATATGTATTATGGCCTTCAGGAAATGGGTTGTTTCATAGTAATGAACAAAATTTTTACAAATCTGAACTAATCCTCAACATCTAGAGCAGTTAGCGAACTTTAGGAAGAAACAACAGATTCTCAGACTAACATTTAGGCACAATAACTATTTACATACCTTTTTGATCTGTCGAAGTAACCACTTTATATGTACAAGTTGTAAACTTACATCCGAACCGTACATTCCAAAGTGCTGTGCCCTGGTCTTAAAATTCAGAACTAGAGGGTCCGTACTCACCAAGGTTTCACTCAGTTGGTAGTGTCGCAAAAATCTTTCCCATCTACAGTCTGTGCATGCATGTTGGCTAGTAATGCGGCTTTAAAACTTAGTTTCGTATCATAGTACGTCCATACAAATGTAGCATGGGGTATAGGTATGGTGGGGTTGAGGCTAAGAGCTGTGCAGGCATAGGGCTCAGATTGGTAATTATTTTATTTTCTAACACAATTTATTTCAATTAACAGAATATGGAACGACTTTGAATTGAAAAAAAAAACACACATTAACTAAGGATGAAATAACCAATAATAATTTTTTTTAAGAACAACAGACCAAGGTCCCAAATACACACATTCACCCTTGCCCTACAACGGGAAACTGAGCAACATGATAACAATTTACAATTTGTGGCAATTGACCAAATCAGACATAACAACGGGTAAATTTACGACGCCATGGAACGCTTTAACTTCTCTTCAGTCTCTAACATCAGCTTGATGAACTATTACTGCCATTACCAAACAACTGTGACACCAATGACCCACAGCTCTACCCAGCTACCAATGCTTATGTCAGAATATTTTGTTACACAACAACATACACGTCAACTCATTCAAATAAAGCAGCAACGAAATATATCTTAATGCACAGGAGTAAACTACTGATACAGTCACATCAAATCAATGGCATAATCAACTCTTCAAACCAATGAGGAAACTGTGATCCATGCTCATAGCGAAAAACAGCCAAGTCCTCTTTAATATGCTTAATCACGGCAACAGTATGTACTGACACAATTATGGCTGCTCTCTCTCAGAACACATACTGTCGCATGCTCCTCATACCCTAAATATTAGGCTGGTACATTAGTTATAGCGTTTTTCTCTTGCGTGTTAGTTTTCCGCTTGCTGTGGGTTTATTTATTTGTTGTCATGTTTTTATTACTAGTTCACTGTTGCTATTTGGGTTTACGTATTGCCATTTGGAGGTAGCCAGTGGAGCTGTGGACGCTAGAAAATGGAGAGACAAGTGGAGATATCGGAACAATCCCGAATATTCTTCTATTTAAGTTGAATAGGGGGAAAGGGGGAGGGGGGTAGTGACAGCAGCGGAGGCTGCCAGAAACATTGGACAAGGCATGGCGAAAAAATAATTTTCTCGTTTTAGGAAGGACCATTTTGACATTAGTGACTTTCCACATGGGAGGCCTTCAGGGGTTGGTGAAGATCGTTTAACCGCATTAATCCACAATAATCCACGTCATTTTGCTCGAGAACTGCAAATGTGATGAAGTATGACCATTCCACCAGCGTGCGACAATTAAATCCATTGAGGAAGGTCCGAAAATCGAATGTATGGGTACCACACACAAACATATGACAAATCAGCAGACAGTAAGCAAGAAATGGCACATAATGACTTACAACACCCAAGTCACACTCAGGTTGGGTAATATACTAAAGAAACAAGGACTCAACGTAGCATACAGAACCAACAACACAATACGAAACAGACTTGGAAGAAATACCAACAACACTGACAAATACAGCCACACTGGTGTCTCAACTTATTGCAACTTCTGTCAATCTGTATATGTGGCCAAAACATGTGGGAACTTCAGAACCAGGTATACAGAACACCTCAGAGCACCGAAAAGCAATAGCTCACACTCAACATTTGCAGACCACCTGATAGCACACAATCACCACCAAACAAATACTGAAATTGACTTACACAGACTTAAAACCAGTAGCAGCTTATACCAAAAATTAACTATAGAAGAAAACCATACCATCGAAAAATCAATAGCCCAAGGAAAGAAAGTAATCAATGAATACACGTCAATGTGCAATAAAACCCTCTTGGCCACAAAAACACCCACAGCAAAATTGCTCAAGGGAAGAAAACACACACACACACACACACACACACACACACACACACACAAACCAAACACCGCAGACGCCAAATGCACTTCAAACTAGCGTACCTCACCCAGTCAAACATGCTACGAAACAAATGAATACCACACAACCACAACACCACGTAATGGCGGCGAAAACTCTGCCTATGTTTTGAAAAATCGGAGAAAGTGCAGTGTCAAGTGACAGTAGGTCACAAAATCAGCCTATTCACTTCGCCAACAACATATGAGAAAGTACCACAATACCAAAACTGTAAGTTACACACAAAAATCGTGATATATACTCATTTGCGTTTGTAAATGCTTAATAAACAGAAAAATAAAAATTACCTTTTGCTGTTTTCAGATAAGTTGTGGACCGTGTAGCAAAATATCTACCAAAATAAATGTCCTATAGCATCATGTAAGATATGTAAACTAATGCATAAATCCACTCTTTTCGCCAATTAAGCTATAAATAGAACTTTGACATAACGTGATAAACAACGCATAGTGCATAGGGTCATTAATACATATCTCAACTGTGAGCTATGAACAAATGATGTATAATATTTTACGACAATTATTGATTTACAATTGTAAGTATTATGTACCATAAGTTTCGCAAAATGTTAATATGTAACAGCAATTTTACAGTTAGAAAATAATAAATAACCCACCGAAGACAGCACAAAAAGTGCTGAAGCATGTCTGAGTGAAACGAAACAGAAAAAAACGTTCCATATTTTGGTTCAAATGGTTCAAATGGCTCTGAGCACTATGGGACTCAACATATGAAGTCGTCAGTCCCCTAGAACGTAGAACTACTTAAACCTAACTAACCTAAGGACACCACACACATCCATGCCAAAGGCAGGATTCGAACCAGCGACCTCTGCGGTCGCGCGGTTCCAGACTGAAGCGCGTACAACAGCTCGGCCACACCGGCCGGCTCCATATTTTGTTAGCAAGCACTGACATAACAAGAAGAACGACAACACCACAACATGATTGTTACACACACATTGAAGACCAGCTCGCTCGATTCGTCAGGAGTTTTGACTGTTTCTTCCACGTTCAATAACATCAGAATAACAAAGATTTGGGAATAACAAAGAATGGGCTAAATTTTGTTTAATTATTATTATTAATTATATTAATTTGAAGAATCTAACTGAACAGTAGAAGAAAGTAGGCAAAAACTCATACTTCTGCTTTTGCAGTACTTCACTGTTTCATTGCCTCGGTAGGCTGGCGACCACTAGTACATGTTTTAAACCAGTAAATCAACTTGGAACTGAGTTGTCCTAGCTCCATTATAATATTATTCATACTGCGTCTCTGTTTAACCCTGGGTAAAATCTTAGGAAAAGAATTGAATGGTCTCATTTACTTATCCATTAGACACATCATACGGTCAAACCCCGTAAGAAGTGTAACTCTTTTGATTAGATTTTCCTATTAACATGACTATCCTCCCATAGCGTACTTTATTTGGAAACTAAACTAAATTTTAGTCAGAGGGTTATACGTGGCTTTTCCCGTAGCAGGACTATTTGTTCTGTTAGGGTATAGTATAGGTGACAACATATAAAAAGGTTTTTCTGTTAATTAGGTAAAAGCACACTAAATTACATTAGTAGAGGCAGCGTTATAAGGAGACCTCAGTGAATTGTAACATGGTCTTGTAATCGGGCACATTGCAACGCTTCTAAACCTGCCCAGGACGACTATTGATGATCCTGTTGCAAACTGACAATTCACGCTGTGTCCTGTGGCAATTCAATTTAAGGATTTGGTTTATCGAAAGCCTGGAAAATGTTACCTGCTATCACGTGTATTCCCAACATTGGAGTACGGAGAAAATGGTGTTACGGTATGGAGGTGTCTTTTACGGTTAGGATGTGGTCCACTTACTGCACTTAAGAAAACTGTAAATGTGGAAGGATGTGAATCCATTTTGCAGCACTGCATACTGCGCGTAGCACAGGAGAAGTTCGGAGACGATCGTTGCTGGTATCAACATGACAATGCACCGTGTCATAAAGGGGCATCTGTGACGCAATGGGTTCTGGACGATGAAATGGTCTGGCCTGTCCATTGTGCATACCTGAACCCAATGGGGGATGAGTTACAACGTCGACGTCGTTCCAAACCCCAGCGAACCACTGCCGTCTCTGATTTCAGCTGTGAGAAGAATGGGCTGCCGTTCCTGCAAAGACATTCCGCCACCTCACTGAACTTATCCTTAGTAGAGTTCGAGCCAAGGAGAAGGCTGGACGCACCTGTTATTAATATCCACTAATACGTGTGAAAAACCGTCTGTTTGTGATGCATGTGGTGTGCTGATTACGATTCGCCACATTTTAATCCACTGTATTTCACATAATGACGAGAGAGTTCAAGCTGGTTTACCGACAGACCTGCCCTCAATTTTAGGTGATAACGAGCTGAATGTGGCACGTGTGTTACGAGTTTGTGTTTTGTCTTCACTGCTACCTAAGCTCTTGGGTCGACACTTTTAGTATATTAGAAAACAAGTGCGTCATCCAGTTACTATTTTTATGATCTGCCAATCTTCTTTTCTGGACTTGGATCTCAGTGGCTGTCCAGTTCAGATATCATTGTGTCTTGACTCGCTTGCTCCATTGTGCCGTTTAGAGGAGTCGCGTGTGTTATAAGAGACCGTATTTGATCTTATATTGTTCTTTAGGCTATCATTTTGTGTGCTATAGCCGCATTCGCCTCACATAGACAGCGTACTGGCGCTGACGACCGCGATGTTGAGCGCCCTTCACGTACAATAGCAACAACAACAGTAACAACAACTAATATGTGCCCAGATATATTCGATCAGATAGTGTACCTTTAAGTGGTTAGTCACTTTGATCAGTGCCATTTTGTCAAAAACTGACGTTTTGATCCCGTGGCTGTGTACAGAATATAGGCTGACTCTTATACAGAAGATTACAGTAACCAGCCACTTTTTCCAATGCTATTCATTTATTTAAACAACGCCGTTACCGGTTTCGAATCGATAGGTTCATCTTCAGACGGCTAGTTCACGTTTTACATTACATTTAGTGTTTTGTTTCCCCACCTGACGAAATTTCCGTGGGGTGCTGATGCCATACAATCAAAACAACATGTGAGACGACGTATTTTTAATTGTAATTGTGCCTCACGATGATTTTAAGTGATGTAAACTAATTATTATTATTTAATGGAAGATGTTTTGGTTACACACAATGAAGAATCCGCGCCATTACGTTCCAGTGCAGGTTGCTTATCATCTTGCAGCCTCGAAAACTGTATAACGCACTTTTTGTGTATATATATATATGCACATAATGTAAAGCACCACTCACACTCTTAGAATTTTCATCACATGGGGTTATGTCTACAAAGGTGGCAATATTACAACCACTATTACAATGCGATATGGTTGTAACATCACCATATTTGTATATATGCATTATTACAATGCGATATTACAACTATATGGTTGTAATATCACCATCTTTGTATACATACCTCCATGTGATGAAACTTCTAAGAGTGTGAGTGGTGCTTTACATTATGTGCATATATATACACAAAAAGTTGTAAGTAACCAAAAAAAATCTTCCATTTAATGATAATAATTTGTTTGCATCACTTGAAATCGTCGTGAGGCACAATTACAATTAAAAAGACGTTGTCTTACCTTGTTTTGGTTGTAGGGCATCACCACCTCAAGAAAATTTCGGAAACAAAACACGAACTGTAATGTAAAACGTGAACTAGGCGTCTGAAGACGAACCTATCGATTCGAAACCGGTAACGGCGTTGTTTAAATACATAAACAGCATTGTAAAATGTGGCTGGTTACTGTAATCTTCTCTGTAAGAGTCAACCTATACTTTGGTCAGTGCTCTATGATGCTTTCGGGAACTTGATTGGTATTTTTCGTTGATATTATTCGTTGATGTTATAAGGTAATGCATCAGGCTTTAGATACAGCAGGTTATATGCTGATTGGCCTATAGTCGCTTTCGTCTTTAGTTCCTTCTTGGCGGTAAGCGTGGAGTGTGATCGGAGACAAACTGACGAGTGTATGTGTTGTGTTACAAGGTTTTTCCTTCGCCGAGCAATAGACCGCTCTTTTTAAGCCAGCTGCAGCCGTTTCCCTGTAGGCTGTAGTCGTTCGACAGTGCAGCGCAGGGAGGAGCGTGGGCCGTGTCGGACACGGATGGGCCTGCCAGCAGCAGCGGAAGGCGGGCAGCCGCCAGGGGCAGGCGGCGACGCCCAGACCTGCCTGCCCAGCTCCGCGCGGCTCATCTGCATCGCAAATGCCGGCCGATTAGGCGCTCCCCGCCGGCCTGTTCGCCTCTATTAGCGAGCGTTTATTTTACTGCGCTCCTCTTGCGTGTCTCAAATCCGCATCTTCTGCGCAGCCCAACTTAATTTCGCTCCGATTCCTTGCTCAATAAATGAACTTCGCATGTGACGCTGTACTTGTTAATCATTTTCTTATCACTGTTGTATGTGAACTAATTTCCAGTAAAGATGTGTAGTATATTTTTGGCAGTTACAATATACTCGTATGTCCTGTAGCAATGGCAGACCCACTATATCCTCCAGCTTGCGAATCTCTTCAACGTTTTACAAACAACATCCCCAATTGTTTATTGTGCATATTAAAATTTCAATCTATAACTCCATCCCTATTATTTATTTTACTTTATTTTACTTTCTTACTAATGCTCTCCCATTAAATATCCTTACTTTGGTGGCAAAATGCCTTCACGACATACTCACAAAATTAATGCATTAATAGGAGAAACGTAAACGTAAACTCTGTCCACAGGCCCTGGCGGACCCAGCGGTACCGACCGGTCACCGTGTCATCCTCAGCCAACAAGCGTCATCTGATGCGTGTATGGAGGGGCATGTGGTCACCACACCGCTCTTTTTGGCCGTATGTCAGTTTCGGAGACCGGAGCCGCTACTTCTCAACCAGGTAGCTCTTCAGTTTGCCTCACAAGGGCTGAGTGCATCTCGCTTACCAACATCGCCCGGCAGACCGGATGGTCACCCATCCAAGTGCTAGTTCAGCCCGACAGCGCTTAACTTCGGTTATCTGACGGGAACCGGTGTTACCACTGGGGCAACACCGTTGGCATTAAAAGGGTACTTATTGCTTTATTATGATTAATAGTAGTACAAATCATTGCAGCTGTGGAGAGATTTTTAACTGACGAAACTTGTGGATAGTTAATAGCTGATCCTTCCTGGCCTATATGACTATATTAGTGCCTTCCCTCATCAGACACCCCAACATTTTTTGTTATAATTTTCTTTCGTCCGTCAGTCACAAGCGCAATGGCCTTACCGGATTCTACACACAGAAAAAATGATTTAAGGCCTGAATTTAAGAGAGAGATCTTAATGTAATCCTACGCAAGGTAACGCTAACATGGTACATCCTTAGGATGACGACTACCGGATACCTGCATGCAACTGATATCTTTCTGAAATGAAATTTTCACTCTACAGCGGACTGTGCGCTGATTTTGAAGCATGGTAGAGCACTTGTCCGCGAAAGGCTAAGGTCCCGAGTTCAAGTCCAGGTCCAGCATACAGTTTTAATCTGCCAGGAAGTTTCGATATCCTTCTGATGTGTTCAACCGGCTACAGCTACCTGGAACGAGGAAACTCGTAATATTAAACAAACATTCCAAACTTTTTTTTAATAATCAGTCTCTTGATTGCTTCGGTGTGGCCCGCCACGGATTTGTCTCCTGTGCCAACCTCTTCATCTCAGAGTAGCGCTTGCAACTTACGTCCTCAATTATTTGCTGTATGTATTCCAACCTTTCTCTTCCTTTACAGTTTTCACTCTTCACAGCTTCCTCTACAATCATGGAAGTGGTTCCGTGATACCTTAACAGATGTCCTAACATCCTGTCACTTCTTGTCAGTGTTTTCCACATATTCCTTTCCTCGCCGATTCTCCAGAGAACCTTCTCATTCCATATCTTATCAGTCCACCTAATTTTCAACATTCTTTCACACCATCACATCACACCATATAATTCTGTGCTCCAAACATCCATTCTCAGAAACTTCTTCCTCAAATTAAGGTCTGTGTTTCATACTAGCAGACTTCTCTTGGCCAAAAATGCTCTTTATGTTCTCCTTGCTCCGCCTTTCATAGGCTACTTCTCTGCCTAGGTAGCAGACTTTTTTAACTTCATCCACTTCGTGTCTGCCAGTCCTGACGTTAAGTTTCTCGGTGTTCTCATTTCTGTTACTTCTAATTACTTTCGTCTTTCTTCGATATACTCTCTGTACTCATTAGACTGTTCATTCCATTCGGCACACCCTGTAATTCTTCTTCACTTTCACGGAGAATAACATTGTCATCAGCGAATATCAAAATTGATATCCTTTCACCTTGAATTTTAATCCCACTCTTGATCCTTTCTTTCTTACCTGCCACTCCTTTTTCGATGTATATACTGCATCCCTGTGTTACATCCTCTTAATTCGTGCACTTCGTTCTGGGTATTGCTCTCTTATTGTTCCCTATTGGCTGTTACATATATTTTATATTACCTGTATTTCACTGCAAACTACAACATTCATTTACATTCTCTTCACCAACTGACATGCAATTTGACAAAAACTGAATATAAACTTAATTCATATAATCGTTCCCTACCCGTACGCAATTGAATATAAACTAAGTGGGAGGAAGATCAGCGTGGAGCGTACTCTAGGCAATGAGGAAACGGATACAACATTGGAGGAATGTTAATCATGCTCCTTTAAACCAAACTGGCCATTAAAATTGCTACAACACGAAGATGACGTGCTACGGACGCGAAATTTGACCGACAGGAAGACGATGCTGTGATATGCAAGTGATTAGCTTTTCAGAGCATTCACACACGGTTGGCGCCGGTGGCGACACCTAGAACGTGCTGACATGAGAAAAGTTTAAAAACGATTTCTCATACACAAACAGCAGTTGACCGGCGTTCCCTGGTCAAACGTTGTTGTGATGCCTCGCGTAAGAAGAAATACGTACCATCACGTTTCCGACTTTGATAAAGGTCGGATTGAAGCCTATCGCGAATGCGGTTTATCGTATCGCGACACTGCTCCTCGCGTTGGTCGATATCCAATGACCGTTAGCAGAATGTGGAATCGATGGGTACAGGAGGGTAATACGGAACGCCGTGCTGGATCCAAACGGCCTCGTATCACTAGCAGTAGAGATGACAGGCATCGTATCTGCGTGGCTCTAACGGATCGTGCAGCCACGTCTCGATCCCTGAGTCAACAGATGGGGACGTTTGCAAGACAACAACCATCTGCAGGAACAATTCGACGACGTTTGCAGCAGCATGGACTATCAGCTCGGAGACCATGACTGCAGTTACCCTTGACGCTGCATCACAGACAGGAGCGCCTGCGATGGTGTACTCAACGACGAACCTGGGTGCACGAATGGCAAAACGTCATTTTTTCGGATGAATCCAGGTTCTGTTTACAGAATCATGATGGTCGCATCCGTGTTTTGCGACATCACGGTGAACACACATTGGAAGCGTGTATTCGTCATCGCCATACTGGCGTATCACCCGACGTAATTGTATGGGGTGCCATTGGTTACACGTTTCAGTCACCTCTTGTTCGCACTGACGGCACTTTGAATAGTGGACGTTGCATTTCAGATGTGTTACGAGCCGTGGCTCTACCCTTCATTCGATCGCTGCGAAACGCTACATTTCAGCAGGATAATGCACGACCGTATGTGCGCAGGTCTTGTACGGGCCTTTCTGAATACAGAAAATGTTCGACTGCTGCCCTGGCCAGCACATTCTCCAGATCTCTCACCAATTGAAAACGTCTGGTCAACGGTGGCCGAGCAACTGTCTCGTCACAATACGCCAGTCACTGCTCTCGATGAACTGTGGTATCGTGTTGAAGCTGCGTGGGCAGCTGTACCTGTACACGCCATCCAAGCTCTGTTTGACTCGAAACCCAGGCGTATCAAGGCCGTTATTACGGCCGGAGGTGGTTGTTCTGGGTACTGATTTCTCAGGATCTATGCACCCAAATTGCGTGAAAATGTAATCACATGTCAGTTCTAGTATAATATATTTGTCCAATGAATACCCGTTTATCATCTGCATTTCTTCTTGTTGCAGCAATTTTAATGGCCAGTAGTGTATGTGAAACCTAAACTATCACTGATACTTTAGCACGAGCAAGTACAAGACAAATGGAGGGAGGAAAGTTAGTACTCCGCTTTGGTAGTTAATAACAGGATGGACCATTTCGGAACCGAGTATTTGTGAAAGAACAACCGGACGCTCATGCAAAAAGCAACAGTGATACTAAGTTGTCTCACAACTCAACTATTCTGAAAATTGAGGAAAGATTAAATACTGGTAAAGCTACTCTGGGATCCCCAGTTCATCTCCAATCAAGTTTACAATTATATGTTTTTCATCTTAGCGCGTAGACTGGGGCAGCTCCATATGGCAGCACCATTTGCGGTCTTCCAACACTCAGCTACTGCATTCGACAAGAATCTGATTCGTGGATCGTCCAAAGTTTGTTTAAGAACCTCAACGCTGAAGTTATTCTCGGTTAGTACAAGATTTTATCTGACCAAACCCAGCAACGAAGTTACTCTTCATACCTCTATAACTTCCCAACCCACTCTGACTGAACTTCGTATAGTTACACAAGTATTTGATCACCCTCTCAGTGCCCCTTCCAAGCTATCAAGACTGTCCTCCTCGCGCTCATAGAACTATCTGCCTACATTCCAGCGACCAAGACGGGACTTTGCACGCGTTTTTTCGCACACCTCAGTGACCAACTGACCAGTCCTGCTGTTAACGGTACAGGCCATCAGACTCCGAGAACTCCAAGTAGGAATACACCTTATTTGGCGATCTTTTGCCGAGAGAAAGCTACAAAAGTCTTCTAGAAGCCTCTCCTGAGGAATCTGACAAGCCAATGAAAAGCCTCTCCTAATAAATTTGCGCAAATATCGATGTTTCCATTGGCATACGTCCTACGAGTCGCGTAGACTGCACGGGACTGTGTCCATCGCGCTATCGTGTCACGAAAGAAAACGTACGCTTCCTGTCCTTCCTCACCAAGGTAGAGCAGAAATCCGTCCTAACGATCAACTAAACTTACATTCTCACGCACTACAGAGAACTGGCTCAGAGGTGAAATTTACCGATCAGAAATGGCACTTAAAAATCAAAATAAAACAAAGGTTTACGCGGTCTCTTCCTCTTGGCATCGGTATTACTCCACAGAATTGAAAACAGGAAAAAAGCTAAATTGATACTAATTTAAATAAGCCGGTCCAAGAGTCAATGACACAGGTACGGACAACGTACGTCTTACAGTATGTGCACAACACTTGACACATATAAATTACACAAATTATGGTATTTGCTGCCAACTAGAATTGTAATACTACATTCGATTCGTTATTTTCTTCTTTTACGAACCTACGTCTATGCCTACATGCAGCGGTTGCCGAAAAATGTGGGAACACCAAGAAAAGTAACACATTACCATGCCTAACAAGGTGTCGGAAAACCTTTGTCATTAAAAACAGTTTTAAGTCTTCACGGAATGGAAAAATATAGGTCCTGTATGGTTATAAATGGAATATTATACCATTATTTTTGAAAAATAGTGCAAGTTTAAGTAACGACGATGGAGGTGGAGGGAGATCACTCGCCCTTCTCTCCAAAGTACACTCCTGGAAATTGAAATAAGAACACTGTGAATTCATTGTCCCAGGAAGGGGAAACTTTATTGACACATTCCTGGGGTCAGATACATCACATGATCACACTGACAGAACCACAGGCACATAGACACAGGCAACAGAGCATGCACAATGTCGGCACTAGTACAGTGTATATCCACCTTTCGCAGCAATGCAGGCTGCTATTCTCCCATGGAGACGATCGTAGAGATGCTGGATGTAGTCCTGTGGAACGGCTTGCCATGCCATTTCCACCTGGCGCCTCAGTTGGACCAGCGTTCGTGCTGGACGTGCAGACCGCGTGAGACGACGCTTCATCCAGTCCCAAACATGCTCAATGGGGGACAGATCCGGAGATCTTGCTGGCCAGGGTGGTTGACTTACACCTTCTAGAGCACGTTGGGTGGCACGGGATACATGCGGACGTGCATTGTCCTGTTGGAACAGCAGGTTCCCTTGCCGGTCTAGGAATGGTAGAACGATGGGTTCGATGACGGTTTGGATGTACCGTGCACTATTCAGTGTCCCTTCACGATCACCAGTGGTGTACGGCCAGTGTAGGAGATTGCTCCCCACACCATGATGCCGGGTGTTGTCCCTGTGTGCCTCGGTCGTACGCAGTCCTGATTGTGGCGCTCACCTGCACGGCGCCAAACACGCATACGACCATCATTGGCACCAAGGCAGAAGCGACTCTCATCGCTGAAGACGACACGTCTCCATTCGTCCCTCCATTCACGCCTGTCGCGACACCACTGGAGGCGGGCTGCACGATGTTGGGGCGTGAGCGGAAGACGGCCTAACGGTGTGCGGGACCGTAGCCCAGCTTCATGGAGACGGTTGCGAATGGTCCTCGCCGATACCCCAGGAGCAACAGTGTCCCTAATTTGCTGGGAAGTGGCGGTGCGGTCCCCTACGGCACTGCGTAGGATCCTACGGTCTTGGCGTGCATCCGTGCGTCGCTGCGGTCCGGTCCCAGGTCGACGGGCACGTGCACCTTCCGCCGACCACTGGCGACAACATCGATGTACTGTGGGGACCTCACGCCCCACGTGTTGAGCAATTCGGCGGTACGTCCACCCGGCCTCCCGCATGCCCACTATACGCCCTCGCTCAAAGTCCGTCAACTGCCCATACGGTTCACGTCCACTCTGTCGCGGCATGCTACCAGTGTTAAAGACTGCGATGGAGCTCCGTATGCCACGGCAAACTGGCTGACACTGACGGCGGCGGTGCACAAATGCTGCGCAGCTAGCGCCATTCGACGGCCAACACCGCGGTTCCTGGTGTGTCCGCTGTGCCGTGCGTGTGATCATTGCTTGTACAGCCCTCTCGCAGTGTCCGGAGCAAGTATGGTGGGTCTGACACACCGGGGTCAATGTGTTCTTTTTTCCATTTCCAGGAGTGTAGATCACGAAGGCTTAATAATATTGGAATCCTGTGACAGGTGACGGGAAATCAGACAATTCATCTTCGTTCTCACAAAACCAGTCCTGGACGATGCGAGGTGTCTGAACAGTGGTCCTATCGTCTTGGAATACAAAACCTCATTTGGAACAGATATTGTACCATGTGATGGGCCTAATTAGCCAAAATGGTCACGTAATCCTTTTCAGTAATGCGACCTCACATGGCAACCATGATGCCCATAGAATACCGCTATATAGCTGCCGAAATCATTAACGAACCCCCGCCATGCTTCAATCTTGGAACGTAGATTCTGCCACAAGTTGGAAACAGTGTGAAACAACTTTCTTCCGACCAAATGACATTCTTCTATTGCTCCGTAGTCCAGGTTTTATGGCTTCGGTACAAAGTTTTCTTGTTGACGGCATTTCCATTATTCATGAGTGGTTTTTTAATTCCAGCTCTCCCGCAATTCGCTGCTCGAGCTCCCTTCGTGTTGTTTGGGTGCTGACAGGGTTCGCGAGTGCTACATTCAATTTGCAGTGACTTCTGCAGCTGTCGTCCCCTTATTTTTCGTCACAGTTCCTTTGAACTAATGTCTATCACTATCACTCAGCACAGACTTTCGTCCATGTTGTGACTTAGCAGATGATGTTTTTCCGCTTTCCCTGTGTGCGGTATCAATCTTCCGTGCGGTATCTCTTGAAACACTATACACTTGAGCTCTCTTCGTTCTCAGGTTCGAATTCACTTACCTCCGTCATAATGCATCCATAACTACACAACCACATAAAACATATTTCTGACTACGACTAACACTTCAACGTGCTGAGGACATTGCGCAGGTGCCGCTCATGGTCAAATGCTACAGAATAATCTGCAAGCTTGGATAGCATTTGCATTTATGTTCAAGCATTCTTTTCTCGCAGGTTTTTCATATTTTTGTCCACCCTCATCACATTCTCCGGCAATCTCCTTTATAGATTAGTTATAAAAAAAATAAACTCCTCCCGAACAAGCCATGAAGACCCAAAGGTACCGACCGGCCGCCATGTCATCCTCAGTCCACAGGCGTCACTGGATGCGGATATGGAGGTGAATGTGGTCAGCACACCGCTCTCCCGGCCGTATGCCAGTTTCCGAGGCCGGAGCCGCTACTTCTCAATCAAGTAGCTCCTCAGTTTGCCTCATAAGGGCTGAGTGCTCCCCGGTTGCTAACAGCGCTCGGCAGACCTGATGGTCACCCATCCAAGTGCGAGCCCAGCCTGACAGCACTTAACTTCGGTCATCTGATGGGAACCGATGTTACGACTGCGGCAAGGCCGTTGGCATAGATGAGTTATACTTGCCTAAAATTCTTCCAATAAACCGAAGTCGGCCATTCGCCTTCCCTACTATCGTCCTCACGAACTCGTTCCAATTCACACCTCTTTGCAACGTTACACCTCGGTATTTAATCTACGTGACTGTGTGAAGATGCACAGTTCTATTGCTGTATTCGAACATTACAGTATTTTTTTCCACTCATCTGCATTAACTCAATAGTTTTAAATTTACATCGAGCTCCGACTCACCAAATAGACTAGACGTTTTGTGTAGTCTTCTTGTATCTTCTTACTGTCACCTTCCCATACACCACAGCGTGATCAGCAACACCGCAGATATCTCCTCACCCTGTCCGTCAGATCATTGATGGATATAGAGAACAAGAGCGGTCCTATCACATTTGTCTGGGGCACCCCGAACCATATCCATGTCTCTGATGAACCCTCGCCGTCGAGGACAACGTACTGTGTTCTATTAATTAAGAAGTCTTCGAAACACTCACATATCTGGGAACTTAATCCGCATACTCGAACGTTCGTTAACAACCTGCACTAGAGCACCGTGAAAAACGCTTTCTGAAAATCTAGGAATATGGAATCTGTCCGTTGCAACTGTGGACTAAATTTAATTTCAGGTAACAAGAGTCATGGGATACCTCCTAATATCGTGTCGAACCTCCTTTTGCCCGTCTTTGTACAGCAGCTCGACGTGGCATGGACTCAACAAATCTTTGGAAGTCCCCTGCAAATATATTGAGCCATGCTGCCTCTATAGCCGAGGCTCCATGTCGGGCGATCTGAGTGGCCAAATCCTTAGCTTTAATTGTCCCAAATGTTTTTCAAACCAATCGCGAACGAGTGTGGCCCGGTGATACCACACCGGTGTTTGGGAACATGAAGTCCGTGAACGGAGGCAAACGGTCTCCAAGTAGCCGAGAATATTAATTTCTAGACAACGATTGGTTCAGTTGGACCGGAGCATTCAGGACATTCCATGTAAAGACAGCCCACACCATTACGGAGCCGCCACTAGCTTCCACAGTGCACTGTTGACGGTGCGCCACACTCGAACCCTACCATCGGCTCTTACCAACAGAAATCTGAGCTCACGTGACCGGGCCACGGCCTTCCAGTCGTCTAGGGTCCAATGAGACGGTCACAAGTGCAGTAGAGGCGCTGCAGGAGATGTGGTGTTAGCAGAGGCATTCACGTTGGTTGTCAGCTGCCATAGTCCATTAACGCTAACTTTCGTCGCTCTGTCAAATGGTTGAAATGGCTCTGAGGACATCAATCCCCTAGAACTTAGAACCACTTAAACCTAACTAACCTAAGGACATCACACACGTCCATACCCGGGGCAGGATTCGAACCTGCGACTGTAGCGGTCGCGCGGCTCCAGACTGTAGCACCTATAACCGTCGGTCTGTCCTAACGGATACGTTAGTCGTATGTCCCTCATGGTCTTCTGCGGTTATTTCATGCAGATTTACTTGTCTGTTAGCACTGACAACTGTACGCAAATGTCGCTGCCCTCGGTCGCTAAGTGAAGGCCGTCGGCCACTAGATTGCCCATGGTGAGAGGTGATGCTTGAAATTTGGTGTTCTCGGCACACTCTTGACACTGCTGATCTCGGAATTTTGAATTCCCTAACAATGGTTCAAATGGCTCTGAGCACTCTGGGACTTAACTTCTGAGGTCATCAGTCCCCTATAACTTAAAACTACTTAAACCTAATTAACCTAAGGACACCACACACATCCAAGCCCGAGGCAGGATTCGAACCTGCGACCGTAGCGGTCCCGCGGTTCCGGACTAACGCGCCTAGAACCGCTCGGCCACACCGACCGGCAATTCCCTAACGATTTCAGAAATGGAATGTTCCATGCGGCTAGCTGCAACTACCATTCCGCATTCAAAGTCTGTTAATTTCTACCGTGTGTCCATAATCACGAAGGAAACTCTTTCACATGAATCACCTGAGTGCAAGTGACAGCTCCGGCAACGTACTGCCCTTTCATACCTTGTGTAAGCGATAATACCGCCATCTGTATATGAATTTTGTCACCTCAGTGTATTTCCACTGTTTCTCTATTCTTTTCTTCTAAATTTCTCTCATCATTTGTCAACGGTTCTTTCATCTATCTTCTGTCCAAGTGGCTCCAATCTTCTTCTTGTCTTTTTCGTGGAAAACTTTCAATCTTGCAACTTCTTTCTCAGCAGCAGTCTCTTCTCATTTCCTTGCGGAGTAATTCGGAATTTCTGTTCATCGCTTCCAATTTCTTTGCATCATGTGTTATCTATTTTTGATTTACCGAAATAAGTGATGTGTCTTTTTGTCGATCTGTACGGATACAGTCTAATGTTTTTAACATGTGTGTAAAGTTCACTATTATGACGCCTTCCGTTTGCTCTGTAACTGGATAAGATTTTCTGCGTTAGTTTAATTTTGGTTTCTATATATTTCATCTGTAAACGATCCGCTGGCTACAAGGAATCGTGCAGATTATGTATTATAATTGTTACTGTATAAGATCGGTGCTCCAGCATAACCCGTTGATTTCGCCTGCGAGTTTGCCTCAAATAGATGAATTTCTCTCTCTCTCTCTCTCTCTCTCTCTCTCTCTCTCTCTCTTTCTCTGTGTAAATGTAAACGTAACACTTCCTGCATAAAGCATTCTCGGGTTTGCCGCCGGATCGTATTGTGTAACTAGCACAATATTTCATCGATGCAGCTACTGCTGTCACTGCTGCAAGGCGCGACTGATGATAATCGCGCGGCGGCGTCGAAATTTATCATGCCGGGAGAAGGCAATACGCGTGCGCGAGAGTCGCTCGTACTTGGAGGAAAGCGGAGCTCCTGGCCCCCTGCTGGGAGCCGCAGGAAGGACTTCCGCGCGTGCGCTATGGGCAATGACTGTGCTGCCGGACGCTCCTGCGGTTAAAGTCTGAACTAAATCTCAGTTGCATGTTGCGTCACTTGGTGATTTGGAAGTTCTTGTTTTCTCTGTTTTGATTCAATGGCAGCCAGTGCTGGATTCCAGGCAGCTCTTAGTTGAAAACCTGCATCCCTGTTGATAAGATTGTCCGCCGTACGGATATGTATGGCCTCCTTAACAGCACAGTCCCAGAAAGATATCACGAGCATACG
Organism: Schistocerca piceifrons; assembly: GCF_021461385.2. Classification (NCBI taxonomy): domain Eukaryota; kingdom Metazoa; phylum Arthropoda; class Insecta; order Orthoptera; family Acrididae; genus Schistocerca; species Schistocerca piceifrons. The sequence goes on along the minus strand of NC_060140.1, from coordinate 817,733,342 downwards.
AGCCTGAATGATTCCCACGAGGCGATCTACAATCTAGACGTAGATCACCTCGCAGGAATCAGTCAGGCTCGTATGCTCGTGATACAGAGCGATCCTGTTGAAAAGTGATTTTAATCGTTGCCTGTTTATAGGAGTGTGCCATATCTAGAACATGTGCTTAACCTCCTGGACGTCGTGGGCATCCACATCTCAATTACGGCCAGCGTCGATTATGTCAAAATGATAAATGCTGATGTGTGCACAACTGTGCTGAACAAATTCGCAAACTCGCTTAAGTTCAAACATTCTGACGGTCACATAGGGAAGGTTACAGTGGGTTTGCGCACACTTAGAGTCTTTGAGGTGCCGGCCGACGTCGCGACGACGACTCTCCTACCGTACGGAAACGTGAATAGCTGCCATGTGGGCGAGAAACTGCAGACGATTGAGACTTATAAGGTGTATAATGGTGTCTGCCAAATCAAATCGAAATGACAAAACACGACCCGTACTACTTCAGCATTGGCGGTTCCATGCGGTAGTAATAAGCAATGGTCAGCCACGTACCTGTTATGTCTGCGGCCAGGAAGGCCATGTCAGGTCGCTGTGTATTTGATGCCAGCTGACCCATACACCGATTGGACAATCGGCGCCACCGACGGAGGCGACAATCCTGCCCCTCAACTACGTCAAAACGGCAAGAGCTTTCTTCAAGAACGAAGAAACCTCCGATCATCTGCGGGTGATGACGTCCTACCACTCCAATGAGGACACGATCCAGGTCACAATGCCACGCCAAACAGCAACACCCACTACGGCCGTCCACGGGCGAATTTCAGGAAAAGATGGAAGTCGACAAGAGGGTTGCGCCGATCTCAACTCTCCTTACCTAGGAAGCAATGGCGGACGAATAGCACCCGTACTCCGAGATGGAAATTCGGGTCCGTAAGCAACGAACACCTCGCGAACATTAAAAGCTACGGAGCGCACCATCCGAGAATTGCGTCTTCCGCACGACGGAAGAGGAAAGTTACGGCGTTCCGGTGGGCCGACCAAATACCTACGCTCAAGAAGCAGTCTCCACATCTCTTGTCGACCTGCTGGCGATGGCGTCAGGAGAAGCTGACCCTCTGTAGGAAGGAGATAAGGGATCCGACCTTTGGACCTTCTATGCTGTAGCAGCTGCCAACTTACGGCCCATAGACAGACGACGACGGTGGTCACGTGACGACAGAAGAGAGGGAGGAGGACAAGGCGATACCCAATTTCCCTTTACCGTTCTAGCGACCAAGTCAGTGGAAGTGAGTCAGCGACGGTATCCCATTCTATCGTCGCCCATCACGACACCACCTGAAGTAGACACAAGGCAACAAGCTTTTCAACTGACACTAACCACTCGCAGCACTATCAGAACTCGCCATAAGTTCTCCGTGCTAGAAGACATACTTAACGCTGCGGACATAGACATCGCTCTCCTGCAACAGGTCCACGTAGCCGTCTTTCCTGACCTCTTCAGTTACACAATAATGTCCCCCACGCCTTGCCCCCGCCAGTGGAGTTACCGTTCTACATAGAGAGGGCTTGGTAGCCGATGACGCTCTATATCTCCCCAATTCAAAGGCCATGGTCGTCACAGTGAACAGCGACCGGCTCTTCAACGTCTCTGCCGCTTCCGTCACGGATCGACGGCGGGAACGCCCCAGCTTTTCTTCGGAGGACATTGCGCTCTTCTGCCACGGTGGGCTAGATGGTCTGGTGCTTGGAGCGGACTTCAATTGCAGAGAAGCACCCTCAGACCAGCTCCCGCGGCGTTCCCTGAACGCTGGGGTTGACTTATCCACAAGAAATTCGTTTCTTTCACACGCCTCCATTTGGAAGAAACCATAGTACGCTTTTCTGTACAAGACCAATTGTCCTTAGAATGACCTTCAATGTAGCACATACGAAGTGCAAATGACGGCCACAGGCGCTGGTCCACGTTATCAACATCGAGGATGGTAGAGGTCTCAGCGAACAACATGATATAGCCAAGGCTCTTCATGATCGTTATGATCGGCTGTATTCAGCGCGGCAAACGGGTCCGGCGCTCGTTACAGAAGTTTCATGGTTGATCCATGCACCCATACCACTGCACTGGAAGCGGACGTGGTAGGGGACATGTCAGAAGAAGAAGCGTCTGACGCCATCGGCAGAGGCGGACCTTCAAGCAGATGCTGGTGTCGTGTTAGACAGAAATATGCCAAGACTGATGTCTCCAGATGTACCACTTTCTGTAAACTTCTTAGAAGGACTGATAGTGGTTATTCATAAACAGAATGCTAGGGCCCATATCCATGATTACCTTGAATCTGCTGAATAGTGATATGAAAATTTTCACCAGGTTAATAGCTAAGCATTTCAGGAGTACCATACACTACGTAATTTTGCAGGATCAAGCATCATTGGTGGGCCCCCAGAACATATGCGCAGAAGGGACTTGATAACATTGGCGAAGGTGAGGCACATACCAGCAGCGCTGGCATCCATCGACTTTAGTCAAGCATTTGACAGAGACGACCACTCATTCTTGACTATAGCTCTCCAATGCCTACTATAACCAGACCGCTTTATCGAAGTGGTGATGCATCTACATCTACATGGATACTCTGCACACCACATTTAAGTGCCTGGCAGAGGGTTCATCGAACCACCTTAACAATTCTCTGTTATTCCAATCTCGTACAATGCGCGGAAAGAATGAACACCTATATCTTTCCGTACGAGCTCTGATTTCCCTTAGTTTTTCGTGGTGTTCGTTCCTCCCTATGTAGGTCGGTGTCAACAAAATATTTTCGCATTCGGAGGACAAAGTTGGTGATTGGAATTTCGTGAAAAGCTTCCGTCGCAACGAAAAACGCTTTTCTTTTCATGATTCCTAGCTCAAATACTGTACCATTTCTGTGACACTCTTAGTAGGTCTGTTACATTTTCTAAGTGTCCTGCAAATAAAACGCAGTCTTTGGTCAGCCTTCCCCACAACATTTTCTATGTGTTCCTTCCCATTTAAGTTGTTAGTAATTGTAATACCTAGGTATTTATTTGAATTTACGGCTTTTATATTAGACTGATTTATCGTGTAACCTAAGTTTAACGAGTTCCTTTTAGCACTCATGTGGATGACCTCACACTTTTCGTTGTTTAGGGTCAACTGCCAATTTTCGCACCATTCAGATATCTTTTCTAAATCGTTTTACCATTTGTTTTGATCTTCTGATGACTTTATTAGTCGATAAACGACAGCTTCATCTGCAAACAACCGAAGACGGCTGCTCAGATTGTCTCCAAAATCGTTTATATAGATAAGGAACAGCAAAGGGCCTATACCACTACCTTGGGGAACGCCAGAAATCACTACTGTTTTACTCGATGACTTTCCGTCAATTAGTACGAACTGTGACCTCCCTGACAGGAAATAGCAAATCCAGTCACATAACTGAGACGATATTCCATAAGCACGCAATTTCACTATGAGCCGCTTGTGTGGTACAGTGTCTGAAGCCTTCCGGAAATCCCTTGGTAATAGCACTCAGCAATTCATGTGAATAAAGAGCTAGTTGTGTTTCACAGGAACGATGTTTTCTAAACCCATGTTGACTGTGTGTAAATAGACCGTTTCCTTCTAGGTAATTCATAATGTTCTAACACAATGTATGTTCAAAAATCCTGCTTCATATCGACAATAACGATATGGGTCTGTTATTTTACTAGATTACTCCTACTACCTTTCTTGAATATTAGTGTGGCCTGTGCAACTTTCCAGTCTTTGGGTACTGATCTTTCGTCGAGCGAACGGTTGTATATCTATCACACGACATGTCGTTGAGGATGTTCGTTAATGGTCGTTTAACAGCGCCCATCATTATTTGCTGCTAGTAGCACCAGGGCTGCCCATTATTAATAATATTAGACGCGTTGGCCTTATAACCACTGTTATGCAGCCTACGCCATAGACTGACTGGGATAATGCTCGATGCAACCACCTTCCGATGCAACGCATGTGTGGACAACTTGACGCTGGTACTCCGTGGCGGTGCTGTTATGGTAATCACCATGGACAGGATCACGACATACGGTGCAGCCTTAATGTAAAACGCATGTGTGGACAACTTGACGCTTGTACTCCGTGGCGGTGCTGTTATGGTAATCACCATGGACAGGATCACGACATACGGTGCAGCCTTAATGTTGAGAAGTCAGTAGCCATGCGAATCGGGATGGGATTAGCACCTCACAGTGTCACCCCGTTATGACGTCAGCAACCAGATGAGATGCTTCGACTTCACGAAAGATGTACGCCCTACGACGACCCGTAATTATAGGCATCTCCGGCACCGAATTAGAGTAGGGATAGCAGATCACTTTGAATATCTTCCAGAGGGCACGGTATTCCAATGTCCACCTAGCGTCGCGAATTCCGCACGTCGCACAGGTACTTCCGATTACGGACACAGTGCCCCGCAGCATTATTGCGACTCTCGGCTACTTGTCAGCACAGAAATGTTGCTCAGAGGCCGACATGAATCCCTTACCCTGCCCAAGGACAGGAGACGGCTAGGGCTAGTAAACGTTTACGACAGAGGTGTGGCCCTGTTCGTTAGTTCACATTTACGGTTATGGCGCCGCTGTAGCAAGCTCGTGACCTCACGAGTTTGCTACTAGATTTAGCGCCAGCCTCTCCCGTGTCCTCGGTGTCGTTGCAAAACATCCCAGCACCGATATTCTACCTTGGATGTGTTTATTTGGCACTCAGTTATACACGCGGGGCTTTTCTGGCTCCATCCTTTGCGAGAAACCTTTCGAGACCTTTGGAGAAAAGAGAACCACTTGTATGAATATCAAGAGCTCAGATGGAAACCCAGTTCTAAGCAAAGAAGGGAAAGCAGAAAGGTGGAAGTAGTATATAGAGGGTCTATACAAGGGCGACGTACTTGAGGACAATATTATGGAAATGGAAGAGAATGTAGATGAAGATGAAATGGGAGATACGATACTGCGTGAAGAGTTTGACAGAGCACTGAAAGACCTGAGTCGAAACAAGGCCCCGGGAGTAGACAACATTCCATTAGAACTACTGACGACCTTGGGAGAGCCAGTCCTGACAAAACTCTACCATCTGGTGAGTAAGATGTATGAGACTGGCGAAATACCCTCAGATTTCAAGAAGAGCCAGTCCTGACAAAACTCTACCATCTGGTGAGTAATATGTATGAGACAGGCGTAATACCCTCATACTTCAAGAAGAATATAATAATTCCAGTCCCAAAGAAAGCAGGTGTTGACAGATATGAAAATTACCAAACAATCAGTTTAATAAGCAACAGCTGCAAAATACTAACGCGAATTCTTTACAGACGAATGGAAAAACTGGTAGAAGCCGATCTCGGGGAAGATCAGTTTTGATTCCGTAGAAATATTGGAACACGTGAGGCAATACTGACCCTACGACTTATCTTAGAAGCTAGAATAAGGAAAGGCAAACCTACGTTTCTAGCATTTGTAGACTTAGAGAAAGCTTTTGACAATGTTGACTGGAATACTCTCTTTCAAATTCTGAAGGTGGCAGGGGTAAAATACAGGGAGCGAAAGGCTATTTACAATTTGTACAGAAACCAGATGGCAGTTATAAGAGTCGAGGGACATGAAAGGGAATCAGTGGTTGGCAAGGGAGTGAGACAGGGTTGTAGCCTCTCCCCGATGTTATTCAATCTGTATATTGAGCAAACAGTGAAGGAAACAAAAGAAAAATTCGAAGTAGGTATTAAAATCCATGGAGAAGAAATAAAAACTTTGAGGTTCACCGATGACATTGTAATTCTGTCAGAGACAGCACAGGACTTGGAAGAGCAGTTGAACGGAATGGACAGTGTCTTGAAAGGAGGGTATAAGATGAACATCAACAAAACCAAAACGAGGATAATGGAATGTAGTCGAATTAAGTCGGGCGATGCTAAGGGAATTAGATTAGGAAATGAGACACTTAAAGCAGTAAAGGAGTTTTGCTATTTGGGGAGCAAAATAACTGATGATGGTCGAAGTAGAGGAGAAATAAATGTAGACCGGAATTGGTATGGAAAGAGTTTCTGAAGAAGAGAAATTTGTTAACATCGAGTATAGATTTAAGTGTCAGGAAGTCGTTTATGAAAGTATTTGTATGGAGTGTAGCCATGTATGGAAGTGAAACGTGGACAATAAATAATTTGGGCAAGAAGAGAATAGAAGCTTTCGAAATGTGGTGCTACAGAAGAATGCTGAAGATTAGATGGGTATATCACATAACTAATGAGGAGGTATTGAATAGAATTGGGGAGAAGAGGAGTTTGTGGCACAACTTGAAAAGAAGAAGGGATCGGTTGGTAGGACATGTTCTGAGGCATCAACGGATCCCAAATTTAGCATTGGAGGGCAGAGTGGAGGGTAAAAATCGTAGGGGGAGACCAAGAGATGAATACACTAAGCAGATTCAGAAGGATGTAGGTTGCAATAGGTACTGGGAGATGAAAAAGCTTGCACAGGATAGAGTAGCATGGAGAGTTGCATCAAACCAGTCTCAGGACTGAAAACCACAACAACCACACCTTGGCGACGGCGAAGGAATTCTACTGCAACCTGCAACGGAGACGACAACCAGACCGCGATGACGTGTCGTGTGGCGGACAGTCCACGCATCCATGCTCTACTCTGACGTCCAGTCCACTTGGTTTGTGACAATCAATATGAAACTGATCACACAGGAACGCATACATAAAATCATAAAATCCACATGGTGGAATCCTCCAACTGCGTGGAATGTAATGTGACTGACAAGGACGAACACCGTATTCGTTGCGGAGAGGCCGCGGTGGTCTGGTACTTCGTCAAACAAATGCTGGCTTTTCTACTGTGGGCAAACGTCACCGCTCGAACACTTCTTGATCCAGACGAAACGTACTACACGAGCACCAGCACCCACGCCATCACGTGGATCCAAGGCCATGTCGTCCATTACAGCCCAATATGCTAAAAATTCCAAAGGATGTTATTCATTTCTGTCAATACATGCAGGAAAGGCATTGTGCGATAGTTATCAACCCCAAACATAGAAAAATTTTTAGAACTACCTCTGGAGTGCACAACACAATCCACCGTGCAGGTGGATCGTCCATGGCGAGAGACGAACATTTTTTAATGCAGATGGCTTTGGAATGACCAACGATGACCCAGTAACAGATAACAGAAGACATGCTACGATGATCAGGCAACGTGAGGACTCTAGTTGCAGCTACTAGTTGAGCGAATGTTTGTTTTTCGTTCAATCGCAGGCTGAACCTCCCATTTCTTCTCTATAAAAAAATAAAAAGGAATACAAAAATAAAAATAAATTAATAAAAAATAAAAGTAAAATAAAATCCTGCTTCTGTATAGCGTTTCGTTTGTTCTTTTCTTCCCAAATTTTCCTTCTTCTCCATCTTTACCTTGGTGTGAAGGAAACACCGTCGTCGGGCCATAAGAGACGACCACTGCCCATTATGCCTCCTCCCCCCCCCCCCCCCCGACGTATCCCGAAACGATCGTGCTCCTGGATGGCGTTTAGTTTGTCCTTTTCTTCCTGTATTCCCCTGGAAAAATAAAAAATAAAATAAAAAGGTGGTCTGCGCAGCTGACTGCCTTAAGAAGGACACGGGTTCGATTCCCTGTGTTAATACGGATTTTTTTTTTCCTTGGTGGGAATACTAATACTGGATGCGCCCAGCCTAGTGAGGCCAACTGAGGAGCTGCTCGACCGATTAGTAGTGGTTTCAAGGTCAAGAAACCCGACTACAGCCAGGAGAGGGGTGCGACCCCATTGACGTAGGATGACGTGGCGGTCAGTCGAGCCCAATTCGTACCTCTAGGGTCAGAATGCGGATCTTTACCTATCTTTACTTCCAATAAAAGAGAGAGACCTGGTTATAGGACATATCCTATCGCAAGGAGGATTATTGATTTTTGTAATGGAGAAAATAGTGTAGAGCGAGATCGAAGTAGGATTGTAGGTAGGTGGTTGAAATGGATGCGGGTTGCAATATTCATGTGGAGACGAAGAGGTTGGCACAGGATAGACTACCGAGGAGATCTGCTTAAAACCTGTCTCCGGACAGAAGATCAACGTAACAGCTGTATATAAAATAGTTCTTACAGTGTCTTTTCTGACAAAGACACGACGTATACTCTGATAAGATTTTAGTGTGGCTCATTATTGTGAACCTAGAGGATTTTGCTGCGACCTTCGGTCTGAAACAGCTGTCACCAAGCCGTAGTCAACAAGTTGTGCCAGTTTTGCACTCACGAATATTTTCATCCGCAAGTCGTGCAGTATTTTGGGGTGGTTGTCTGCGCTGGACAGAAAGTGTACAATAATACTGGGTACAACACGTAGACACAACAGTAATAGGCGTGTCGCATGTGCGTCCTTTATACGGCATTACGAAATGGGGCGGCCGTGAAGCCGTCCAGCGGCTAACCTTTCCCATCGCGCCTGACGCAAACTGCGCTTTGTCTGTAGGAGCATAATTAACTGACCTTAATACCACTCGTAGCTACTTTTTGCGACTCTCTGCTGTCACATTTGTAATTCTTAGACTTGGCATTTCATTTCGACTGATCTCGATCGCTGTAATCTAGCAACAGTTACCAAGTACATTACTTTCACAATTCGCTGTTATACGTTCTACAACAGCTCTAATAAATCGCTGGTTTCTATAATCTGTGTGTAATCTGTCTAGTAATGGTTTTTGTGTATTACACACAATTACCCACTTCGTACCAAACTCATTTAACGTCACTGTAGTTACTGCCGAGCTTGAAGACACATACCACTATTCGGGTCGTAGCGAGTATACAGGATCTGTTTCAAGAAGAAGAAGAATGAACTATGCATATTACAACTGGCACTTCGCTTGGGTGGAGAACACCGAATTAGTTCTTTCATCTGTTTCAGCAGTGCCAATAAATTCATTGCTAGCACGAAAGATGACCATCTCTTCTTCTTTTCTGACAAGTTCTCAACAGTATTATCTTACATTTATTACTGAGAGAATCCGCTGACGTTATTCGAGGTGACTTATCACCGTGTCTGCGTGCCCTGCGGAGGACACAGGTTTAATTCCAGCCAACTGGAGAACTACTAGAATGAAAGTAGCGCCTTCAAGGTCTGGAAATGTGACGACAAATGGTAGAGCGATGTGCTGAGCGCATGTCCCTCCATGCTGCATCGAAATGACGTCATTTGGCGGAGGACGATACGGCGGTCTGTTGGTGTCCTGCGGTCTCATGGCCTGAACGCGAAGCTGGTTTAGATTCTTTTATCTTAGTGATGGTGACCTGTTACTTGGAGCACTATAGCACCTTGTTTAGTCACAAAAACATCCCTCAAAATGTGTCTTTTTTAACTGACTCTAAGGACAAGACAATGCTTTACATTTTAGTGCAACATTCGTTTAACATTCACAATTACGTAGATCGACCTAGAAAATAAAACTGCAACAGTTTTCGCTCCATATTCAGGGAAGTTTGGCTTTGACCCTCTTGCATTTAAGACATCAGGCTACGACGCCGCGACATAGTTATTACTACTGAAATATTACTTATCCTTTTATTTAATATGTTACTGTGATTATCCTTCATTTTGCCTGATAAGGTATGTGTGACGTTACTTCAGTGCATAAATGCCAGAAAGCAATGCACGCAAAAAAAAGAAAGATTTCACTTCAGATTGAGATGTAGGTGCCGAATCACATGTTAATATAGTTTATATTTAAATAGTGCATGTTTTGTGTTTTGTAATATTTCTTAGCAGCGACGTTTCTGAGGAAACAATGTCATCATTGTTCAAGAGGCGTCTGCACCGTTTACAAGTCATGATTATACGGCTCTAAGCATTATGGGACTTAACATCTGAGGTCATCAGTCCCCTAGACTTAAAAATACTTAAACCTAACTAACCTAAGGACATCACACACATCCATGCCCGAGGCAGGATTCGAACATGCGACCGTAGTAGCAGCGCGGTTCCGGACTGAAGCGTCTAGAATGGCTCGGCCACAGCGGCCGGCATGATTATACGAATTACAAGGATGTAAAGGTTTTGCTGGTATAGTACCTTATTTATTGATTTCTGCTGCATCTCAAGGCGATCTTTTGTGTGACAATGGAACGTATAACTTACACATAAGTGGAAGAATGCAGAATCAGTTTTCTAATAATTCTGTCATCATCCCGATGAAATGAGAATTTTTTATGATACAGCAGAATAACAACAGGCCTTTTCTCACAAGTTTCGAAACAGTTCCTCTTGTTCTTCTTCAGAACTCTGCAGTATGCCACGTATACGCTCGTGTGAGAGCTGGATCGAAAGATATTTTCTTTTGCATTCTATTGTCACTTCGTGGTCGCCACATTCACATTGATCAAAAGTATGCGAACACTACTTACATAATATTATCTGGAATAATGACCTAATCAAATTGTTCTGTAACACAGGTATAATGATTGTTTAAATGATGAATGGCGTTCATTTATGCTGACATAAATTGAAAGTAAGTTTTTTCAGTGTTAAAATTTAGATTATTTTGCAACACGTAACTCATTTACCAAAAGGTTAATAATAATAGTGACTGAAGTTTCCAAATTAGAGTTCATATTTACTATTCAAAACGGTAAACCTACCAAATTTCATTAATCTCCTTTTGAGTTTGATGATACTGATTAATGTCGATGTCTTGGCTGTTGCATTCCACCATTCCTATATCGTTGTGTTGGTTATCTGGGACAACAACTTTTTAACTGAATGAACGGCAAAATCAAGGCTATGATAATTGAAAGGGTGTATGTAAAAGAATTTGTGACAGTAATGGCTACAGTGAGGTTGAGACGTGATATTTCTATTTTAATTAAGCTCTAAAATTTGAATCCAGGCAACCGCACAAAGGCCGGAAGCGGCCATTGTCGCCCTGGTGGGGCGACAGAGCGCACAACGACACCACACCTGCATGGTGGGCTTCAGAGACCATGTACAGAATGTCTTTGGATGGCCAGCGAAAGCATATGAGAGGCACAGACTAAAAGTAAGACACAATTTCTGACGGCAGACAGCCCTTGGCAACAAGCATGTGAAAATTTCGAATGATCGAGGAAAGAAAGTAATCAGAAAAATACCTTTTATAAGAATAAGAATTAAGCGATAATTATTTCACAGAGTGTTCGACAGAGTTTTCATTGCGGGAGCAGATGTAGGACATTACAATTTTTATAGTAAAATAATTGGTAAAGTGGATTGTCTGACGTCACAGCAGACTCTAAAGCTATAAGTAGGAGTCACAGATCATTGTGTGAAGGTGACCATGTTGGGACTTGACTGAGGTGAGACCTGTGTCAGATGGCAATTTTATCCTAGTTACAGCATTAGCTTTCTATCTGTTCACTTCATATTAAGTAAGTTTGAATACGAACAGTCACGTAGACTGTGATTTTACGGTGGTTGACTGAAAAGTAAAACCTACATCTTTATTACTCTTCAACAGTTGGCAGCATTGGTATGGGGCAGGCACTGCCTTCTTCCATAGCATGTTCTCTGCTGCTCCAGTGTGAAGTATGGAACCCTGCGCAGACGATCGGTCCATGCGATTTAAGCGACGTGCAGTCATTGAATTCTTGACAGCAGAAGGTGTCACCCCAAAGGAGATTCATCGGAGAACGATAGCAGTTTATGGTGATTGTGTTGATGTGAATACTGTGTGTCGTTGGGCGAGTAAGTTTGTAGATGTTGAGGCGGGAACATCTGCCTGCGTGACAAGAAAAGAGTTGTACGTCCTGTGACAGCAACCACCGAGTTTCACAAGCAAAATGTCGACAGATTGATTCAGGACGATCGTCGTATCACTCAGAGAGAAACTGCAAGAAAAATCGGCATTTCACAAGAACGTGTGTCTCACATTATGCTTTGCTTGGCTTTCGGAAGATCAGTGCATGATGCGTATCCCGGATGCTGACTCCTGAAATGAAAGCGCACAGGCTTGAAATTAGACAGGAACTCTTCTCGCGTTACGAGAATGAAGGTGATGCCTTTCTCTATTCAGTTGTGACAGGAGACGAAACGTGGGTACACCATTACGACCCGGAGACGAAATGTCAGTCTGTGGAATATCGACACAAAAAAATTGTGTGTGAAATCTTATGGAACTTAACTGCTGAGGTCATCAGTCCCTAAGCTTACACACTACTTAACCCAAAGTATCCTAAGGACAAACACACACACACCCATGGCCGAGGGAGGACTCGAACCTCCGCCGGGACCAGCCGCACAGTCCATGACTGCAGAGCCCAGACCGCTCGGCTAATCCCGCGCGGCATATCGACACAAAGACTAGGCTGGGAGAAAGAAATTCAAGACGCAGCCCTTAGCTAAAAAAGTCATGGCCACAGTGTTCTGGGATGCAGATGGATTTATCCATGTTTATTTCCTTGATCGTAGAACAACAATAAATTCAGAGCGTTAGACCAAAATTCTCCGAACTCTGAAACGACGGCTGACAAGGATCCGAAATAAAAAGGTAAATGTTTTCCTGAAGCATGACATTGCCAAACCACACATTTCACGTGACACCACAGCAGAACTTCAAAGGCTGAATCTCACCACCGTACGGCATCTTCCACACAGTCTAGGTTTAGCCCCGTCTGACTTCCATTTGTTCCCAATAGTGAAAGACTACCATCGGGGACATCATTATGCTTCTGATGAAGACGTTGTCAGAACTGTGAGGCTGTGGTTGCGGAAACAGTGTGTCGACTTCTTCCGTGACGGCTTCAGAAAACTTGTTCATCGTTGGCAGAAATGTATCAAATTGGCTGGTGACTATGTGGAAAAGTGAATATTGGTAATTAAAGATAACATTCTAAGGATTATTTCTGCGTTTGATTTATTAAAATATTCCCATCCAAACCCGATTAACGAAGGTGGGGGCATTACTTTTCATTCAACCCTCGTAATTGAGTGTTTCAAAGTATATTTTTTGCTGGTGACAATATGGAGTTACGTTTAACGGAACAAATCTTATGGCACTTCATACATCATCACTCAACGAAATGTCGGGAAGCTGGACGAAGCTAATCATTCATTGTTGTAGAGTGTCGATTATGGGCATCTGGTCGTGACTGTGGAGTTACCGTAGTTTTGCCTCGTAGAAATGGCATCTTAGTCTTGGCACTTTGCAAAACTATTCTGGCGGTTAGCGTGTATGTGCCGCGTGGCAGAGCAATAAGGTAACTGTAATGTTAAATGCGAGTAGCTCATACTGTAGGACAGAGCTTTCATTGTCAATTAGTTTGTCTCCCGCAAGCTCCCTCAGCTCTGATGAGAGTTGTTGTCAACTTTGCATTAATACAGTAATGTACATACACCATCTTAATTGGTGGACAATGGGTCTTAATAATATATTCGATTTTACCAGGTTATTTTGTCTTGTAATTAATAAAGTACCGCCATCTTTCCGAGTGTTATCGCAGTCACGCAAAGTTCAAGTACTATACGTGCAAATTAATTTGACACTCGGCGCGGTGGCTGATTGGAGTGACGGTAAAGGCATTTCCCATTTAAAGTCGCTCCCATCAGCCACCGCGTCAAGTGTCAACTTAGTTTGCACATATTTTGCTCCCACATATGGGCGCGCAGCATAAGCACAACTGCATCACATGTAAGGACAGGTTTAACAGATCGAGAATATGTGGCTTGGCAGAACCGGAAGACAAGTCTGTTTTGCAGCTAATTTACGCACCCCTTACAAATCACCGCTTACTGCCCCTGACCCAGGGAATTCGTTCGATATTACGTTGCAGAACTGAGTTTTTGTCCGTTCTTCCTCTTGGTGAAGACTGGTATACTTAAACGGCTGGAATAAATTATCAGGGAAGGTTTGTGCATGGCAGTTATTCTAATTAACTTCAAAGTGCTAAACCATATTACTTTCAATATCGAGAGGGAGTCAGCCATTTTTCGAGGTCACAAAACATGTTTACCAAAGCGTTGCATACTGAAATTACCGAATTATTTAATAGTCTGTTACTATTATGTTATGTTATTCTAAATTAATGCTTCTGAAGGCTATCGAAACCAAAATTTACGATTTATAAGCACTACATTTGTTGCTCATGTATGGAGACTGACGTCATTGGTTCGATTATAAAAGATTGTTCCGTGAATCCAATTTTAACTATAACCAGCTTGGTCATATGTATATTGTCCACTTTCAGATATGTTTTCAGCAGTTCAGTTTCAATGTAATTGCACTATACTAGTCCTTAATGTTTCTTTAATTCAGTGTTGCCTACGATAGGAGAATAAATGACCATTCTGGTGATTAGATGCATATTTTCCCGTATAGATTTAGTTGAAGTACTGTGGAATCGGTGTATTACTCCTACCTGTTAGGTACGCATAATCAGGCTGTAACTAATGAAGCCGAGCGCATTGGAAAAGTTACAAATCATGAGGCTATTTGAGTTATAATGCTGGCGCAAATTCGAGAAGTGTTAGGCAACATATCAAAAGTGTTCTTACACAAGGAACTTTCAAATCATTCCTCTATACAGATTCACAGAAGTCATTTAAAACCAGGAACCTAGGATTCTTCCTTTCTAACATTTCTCTCAACGCGAACAGGTATCGAAGATTAAAACTATGGATTTAAAACAAAAGGTAAACGACATGATATTAAAGCTCAGTGGACAATCACACATAAAGTAACAAAAGACAGTGTTAAGTGAGATTAGAATCATGTGATGATATTAGTAAAGTAAGTTTCAGGGATGCATTTTATTGCATTCTAGAACTATTATGTCTTACACTCCTATACTCTTTGTCAAACGGCATCATACTTGGCATAGCTTTTTGTTCTGAAAGTATAATGCATCGGAGATCTCTCTCCGACTGACAACGTTTGGAGCATTATGGACAGGGCCGTCCAACCAAATCGGGATTCTGAGGCTCTAACGCACCAATTGGACGATATCCCTCATGAGGACATCCAAAAACTCTATCAATCAATGCGAAACCGAGAAACTGCTGGCATAAGGTCCAAAGGTGGACTAGCATGTTATAAACTTGCTGAATTTGTGAAACTCTTCATCTTGAATAAATTATCCATTTTTCTGAAGTTGCAATCATTTGTTTGTCTCCACGCGTACATAATGTCTCCCGATTTCCGTTCCATTCGAATAACTCCTTCGTCGTGCGGTGTTTCTGTTTGTCTTAGAGTATATTTTCTAATTCACAAACTATTATACTGAACTATCACTTAAACACCCGCGCTCACTAGCCTCTGAAACCTCACCAGCGATCTTACACACTCAAACACGAGCATCAAAACAACACGAACCATGCTCTACATGCCTGTATATCGCTTTGGTCACTTGACCTGCTTCTACACTCAATTAAGCAGTCTAATGCGTACGTATTTTACAATTTTTACGTGTTTCGAACATATATATATATATATATATATATATATATATATATATATATATATATATATATATATGAGATACATGTCTGGATGATTTTCGGACAAGTATTATTTTATAACGTGTTGGATGTTGAAGAATAATCAACAATAATTTATATTTTAGACGATGAAAAATGAATGACAAGAGCTAGTCAGACTCATAACTTCATTCAGCTTGCAATTCCAGTACTATCCTTCTCAGACACCCACTTACAAACACCGACTTATTGTATTTCTTATTAAACAACGAGAAACAAATTAGAATAATACCATAAATTATTTATGCTGGGGCTAATCTATCGCGTATCTGTGGAGAACTGCTTGCTTTGGTACTCTGTTAAATATTGTTGAATATTAAATACATCATTTATAAATGTTAATATAACTGTTCTGTAAGATAAATGTTGCCACTTTATAACTCAATTCAAGAAAAATCCGGTCGTGTGTCGTACACATCTGTAACTGTTATTACAAAAAATTTTACACAAAAATATTAATAACTTTGTTAATATTTGTTGCATATATATGGTAACAGCTGTAACGAACTCGTTTCTTTACTGTGATTTCAACAGTTCATGAGATTTTCTACAGCATGTATGGAAGTGGCTATCAGGTTTTGGTGAATATTCGAAGCTTGTAGCTTCTACATAGATAGATCTTGACCATATTGCTCGACGTTCTTAGGTAAGTGGCGTTACGATTTTACCTATCCGATATTTGAATTCGAAGTTATATCCGCTCGGAGGTCTGCTGAACACATGCCCCCACCTTCTCTTGTGACACACACAACAGCGACTTAGGGAACTTTCCGGAGCTCGCGTCAGCGCTACCTATTCCAGGCGCCTTACAACAATGTGCCAGCTACATGTTGGTTAATCATACCCGCCGTTTTTTGAACACCTTGTACATTGGACATAGCGCTTCTAATGTTATAAGGTTACAATCCTGTCTTACCCCCTTTTTCAACCACTGCTTCCCTTTCACGTGCATCAACTGTTATAAATGCAGTCTATTTTCTACAGAAGCTATAAATAACTTTTCACCTCCTGTATTTTTTATCACTGATTGCTTCAGAATTTGGAACGTTGCATTCCATTAAACATCATCAAATGCTTTGCCTAAAACTAGAAATGCTACAAATGTTAGTTTACATTTCTTCAATTAGTCTTCTAATGAATGTCATACAGTCAATACTGATCCTTGTGTTCCATCATTTCTCTGGAACCAAGATTGGTCTTCCATAAAGTCGGCTTCTCCCAGTTTTTCTATTCCTCTGTATGTGAACCACTATTATGCAACCATGACTTATTAAACAGATAGTTCTGTAATATTCATTCATGCCAGCGCCTGCCTCCTTTGGAATGCGAATTTTTACATTCTCATTGAAGTCTCAGTGTAATACGCTCATGTCTTATATTTTGTACACCAAGAATCTCAAAAGTTGGTGTGTCGTTTACTTCCGGGCCCCTATTTTTAAGATAGAACTTTCAGTGCTCTGTAAAATTCTTCTTGTAGTATATCTGCCATCGCACCTTCATCTACTTCCTCGTTCCTTCCTATAATATTCCCTTCAGTACCATTTCCCTTGTATAGCCCTTCTATGTATTCCTTCCACCTTTCTATTTATAGACACAGAGAAAGCTTTCGTCAAGGTTGTTAACACGGATAAATATACAAAGTAGTGCAATAAGACTTCCCCGTATACCAATGCAATCATAAGTTTAATAAAATGAGTGTATTGGAGAAAAGCCCTACTCGCAAGGACTTAGTATTAACTGACTGATCAGCCAATAACATAGCAAATAGACCAATCGGATTGGAACTTCTGTATACTTAGTCATTAAGCTCTCGTACTTGCTGATTTTGGGTACTTTCATTCACGCAATCTCCGAGCATGCATCTCGTATATGCCAAATCGAAATAAATGCACATACTTTTTCTCAGACAAGTCAAAACTTGTTCATATCTACACATGCACATGTTACAGTTTCGTTGGGGCTAGGTTCTGATAAATAGTAAAGAAAATTTGTCATTTCTCTAAATCAGATGATACACTGGTGTTATAATACTGCTTTAATATCCAGTAGCTGACACCTACTGCACATATTAACTGTCAGCTTCTGGTGTTAGAATACTATTTGCTTGGTACTGTTAACCATCGCTATCTTGCCTGTGTCGCATATTATTTTGTTTCAGTTTTCCAAACGCAACTTGACATGGACATAGAAAAAGAAAAGAAGATTCTCAAATATGAAGAAAGTCATATGTTTAAAGCTTCGTAAACTGTAAAAAAGTCGGACGCACATAACAAGTGCTCGCAAAATGAACAGTGTTACAACCAGAACAATACTGGTGCATAAAATTTCGGTAAAATATGCAGATCAAAGACAGATGCCCTCTCCCCCTCCCCCCCTCCCCAACATGCTAGGTGAAGAATGTGAAGCTCGTTTAGTGAAGTGGATCTTGGAGTAATATGAATGAATTCCCTGTTAGTAGATGTCAACTAATAAAAAGTGTCAACAAATCAGTTGCAGAATTGTGGTGGGCCACTTCATTCAGACAAGGCAAACCTCACAAGAAGTCGGTAGAATAGTTTCGCAAAGACACCCAGATATTACGCAAATAATTCCAGAATTCCAAAGATAAAGATTCCATGTAAATGGAGTGTACTAGCGAAAGACCCAGGAGGGAGCACGTATCATATGTTATAACATCAAGAGGTTGCAAATAGTATCATGAAAAGTAAGCTATTATACCACTGGCGTGATTCTTAAAAAAAGGTAGAACGCACAAAAACTGGTAAAAAGCGCGTGATGTACTTTTATTTGAATAAATGTGTGGTGTCACCGCCAGACACCACACTTGCTAGGTGGTAGCCTTTAAATCGGCCGCGGTCCGCTAGTATACGTCGGACCCGCGTGTCGCCACAGTCAGTGATAGCAGACCGAGCGCCACCACACGGCAGGTCTAGAGAGACGTACTGGCACTCGCCCCAGTTGTACAGCCGACTTTGCAAGGAAAGGTTCACTGACAAATACGCTCTCATTTGCCGAGACGATAGTTAGCATAGCCTTCAGCTACATTTGCTACGACCTAGCAAGGCGCCGTATTCAATAGATAATTAATATTATGAAGCATGTACCGTAATGAGAGACGTTCTACAATTGTGGATTACAGTTAAGTATTCCAGAAGCTACTTACTTTTCTTTATAGCATTCATTACGTATCCTGTTGCAGACCTCACGCCAGCCTGCGTGAGTTTAAGCGCGTGCCTTTCGGCTTCCTCTCATTGTGTCTAGGCTGTCTTGTCTAGACACAACAAAATGTATATACATAAATCCGTAAACCATTTTTACTGTGACACTCGATTATTTATTCACTTTCCACCTCCCCATTGCAAAAATAATGAGCAACGTTTACATTTTACTTTTATCCCAGTGTATGAAACCCATGTGTGTTCTGTGAACATGTCAATGTGTGCAGAAATTGTTTACAATTTTGTTGTAACACGAGAGGAGGAGGGGGGGGGGGAGGAGGATGAAGTGCGTAGTCTCCAGTGTGTGACGGCACTGTATGACAGCATCAATTTTTATTATCAGCAGAAATGACAGATGGTTTGTGCTTCAAGATGAAGTTAATAACCTAGTGTGGGATCATCATTATATTTGACTGGATTTGAAAAGTAATCGAAAGTACAGCAATCCTCATTTCATACCTATACGAATCAGTATTGCTACTACTCAGTATGCTATTTCATTTAAATGTCATGTAGTTTCCAGTGTTTGACATTTCATGTTAACAGTGTCAGCAGAATATGACAAACATTTTGTGCTGCAAGCTGAAATTAATATCCAAGCATACAGATCACTGTAATGTTCACTGGCTTTGATGTCGGTTTTAGCCATAATAAGATGAGTGTTTTTGACAAATAATACTAACAGTTCAGCCACTGGCGTAACATTCTTTACTTTTCTACATAGATCAAACTATTCTCGCCGACATGTACACTTTAATATGTAAGTTAGAGCAGCAGTAGTACCCATACGTATTAAGTAATGTTTTAGTACAATTCATGTATACATTTGTCAACAGTTATTTTTGTCAGTACGCAACATTTCCCCTATTTCTTAGTCAAAACTAACGACTGAGACATCAGTGTCAACATTTTGTTCACTACTAATGATGAACAGTATATAATTAATTAGTTGTTTTCGTTAGAAAAACTTCATTCTTAAGAAATTTTTATAAAGCTAATGTGGGAGATGCCATTAACTGAGAGCTTGTTAAACTAACATGCACAGAAGCTGTTGCAGTTGCTTAGATTCTTCACATAAGCATAGTCTATCATGTGATTTCTACCATACATATCAATGTAAGGAATTACGAATGTGCCATCTATTGACAGTTAATTAATGTAATACTCAACAGAGGTTGGAGTTTCTTTCCTTAAGGAAGTGTTGTGCACAAACAAACTGAATTACATCAACAATCATCATCACAGTAATTACTGTTTCTTTTTATAACTTAATTTATTTAACTTTTAATTCGTCGTTGCTTTACAGCTTTTTCGATTTTACAATACCCTCCTCATAATATCAGTACCATTTATTTTTGTAAATGAACTCATCATTGCCTTCTGGCACTTGCAAAGGTACTCTTCTCCAAATTTCAGCACTATTTATCCTAAAATCTGTTATTTTAATTACTATAGTTTTATTAGCTTCATATTTTATAACACAAAAATCAATGAACAAAATGTTTCACAATTCTATTCAATGGCAATTCTGTGTCCAAGAAATAATGATTATACAACAGTCAATGAATATGTCATTTCCGATCTGTTACCTTGAGAGGTAATGGTTTTCTTGATTCTGTCTAACTTGAAGAAATAAAGAACTTCATTTGCACCCCATAGAATTTTTGAACTCTTTTATTAATTAATGTTGTAAGATTAGTGGTAGCCCAGTAGGTGAGCACATCGTTGTCTCAGATAAAACTATGCTAACATTCCACATTAGTCTCACATCTTCTGATCCAACCATGCCTGTCCAACTGATAAGACAACAGTCTTCAATAACAGTAACCTACGCTATGCCCATTAATAAAACATAAGGTCAGAAACTTCGGAGAACAGGATTGTATTTACCAGAACCTGTTTTCTCAAATGTAAGTTATACACGGCTTTTTCATGACTTTCACATTCAGCAATATTTATTTTTGCGCTAAAGGCACACAAACCAGAAAGTACACGATGAATATATTATAAATGCTAAATTCTTGTCAAATAAGCTTTGCAAAGTCAAGAAGATCAAAAAATCAAATTAATATTATAAAGACCATACCTGTTTTTATACATTTTGCAATTAATCCAGTTATACATAATGATGACCATTTTTGACAGTTAGACTACTATTTCTTACTGCTGTTCAAAATATAATAGCTTTTGTTAACAAATACTTGCATTTAGTTACTTATCCAATACTATATTACCTGTTCATAATGTAAGTAGGCTGTTTAGGTTTTCTTATTGGTAACGCCATGTTGCGCTCTGTATGAAAATCACTGGCTGTGCTGTGTGCAGTCTGTGGCTGGTTTGCATTGTTGTCGGCCATTGTAGTGTTGGGCAGCTGGATGTCAACAGCGCATAGCGTTGCGCAGTTGGAGGTGAGCTGCCAGCAGTGGTGGATGTGGGGAAAGTTTGAATCTTTTATTTAGCTGGCAGTACTGGTGCTCGCTGTATTGCAGTAGTTTGAGTAACGAAGATTTTTGTGAGGTAAGTGATTTGTGAAAGGTATAGGTTAATGTTAGTCAGGGCCATTCTTTTGTAGGGATTTTTGAAAGTCAGATTGCGTTGCCCTAAAAAATATTGTGTGTCAGTTTAAGCACAGTCATGTATAATTGTTCAAAGGGGGCGTTTCAATAACTGATCAGGACAGAGTGTCAATTATTTGCGTAGGTATACTAGTCTGTACATATTTTGATAAATAATGCAGACAAATTTTAGTTTCTTTAATGGATGGTTCAAAGACCAAACCAAGCTCCCAGATAAGTACAACTTCAACTGTAAGTTTTATCAATAGTGCTTTTATGAAAACCATATGTATTTCTTTAAACACTGGAGAACAGTTAGGTTATGACAGTAGAGTCTTCTGTTCTCAAAACCTTACATATTTTGATAAATAATTTTATTTCAGTGCAAGATTTTACTTTCGTTCATGCTCAGAGATCTGTATGTATTATCATAAGCAATTTTCTTTGATACTGAACTTTCACCTGTGTGGGAAGCATTTCCCATCATTGTCTTTGGCGATGTTTACGTTACGTATTTAATAAATTACGAAATAAAGAAGATTAGTGTTTAACTTTTCATCAACTATCTTATTTTCTTTCATAATCACAGAACTGTACATGTAATGATAAGCAAACTGTGTCTCTTTTGATAAATAATTTTGCTTGATACTGAATTTTCATCTTGTGTGGAAGCTTGAACCATTGTTGTCTTTGGCCATGTTTACATTACATATTTCCTACATTATGAAAAAGAAAGGTTAATGTTTTACTATTCATCGACAAAAAGGTCATTAAAATTAGAGCCCAAGCTTGGTATAGAGAAGTGTGGGGAAGGAACTCAGCCAGGCCCATTTGGAGGAATCATCGTGACATTCACCTGAAGTGTTTATGTAAGTCTTGGAAAACCTATATCTGGATGATCAGATGGAGAATTGGACTGCTGAATGTGAGTTCAGCTGTGAAATTTTTGGACTATTACTTGAATGAGGAAACCAACTAAGATCCTATCAACAGCAAAATGCAGTGATTAGGCATAATCACAACCTACAACAATTCAGGCTCAATTATATTTAAGGATGGGCCGTGTTCTACTGCTTTTTGGCTCCAACAACAATGAAGCACTGATGCAGCCTAGTTAACAGTTAGTGAAATATTTATGTATTGAAGCAAACATTTAAGTTAACTGGTTCATGAACAAATACTGTATCTCAAAAAATAACACTTGTAAGTCTATGTAGTGTTACTGTCTATTAACATACATTTTGGGAACCAACATTTTTTGTGTTGAAAATGAAACAAAGCATGTCATTTATTTTTGTTAACACAGGTACACATATCTCGAAATAAAAAAGAAACAGAAGCTCGATTTTTTCCTTGGAAGTTGTTAACACTATTACCTTCAAAGTAGACCTTTTAAAAAGTTGGTGCCATAAATTGTATTTTAAAAAATTTTATTATGTTTGTCCAATAATTAAGTAAATATCCTGTACACCTCTTTAAAAAATCTTTAGTTTTCAAATTTAAGTTATAAGAATACTTTAATCTTTAGTTACATATTTTTAAGATGGTGTAAAACATTTCAACTCTCTATCCTTAATAGTTTATAACTAATTGCACCAAAACATAAAAATGTGAACCTTTGGGAACTTCAATTTAAAGTCAAAACTTGTTTCTCTTTCTAATCTGCCTAACACTAACATATCTCAGGTTCATATACATCGTCTTTCTGATGTTGTTCTTCCTCCTTCTTCCTTTTCAGAGATCTTTTTCTTCTTGCATCTTTGGTGGCTTCCAACACTGACTTTTCTACTTCAAAGAGCCTCCTACTACTAAAGCTCTTTGCATATTTACATCAACAGGCAACCTTACCAATTCCAGAACATTACACATAGACACTGCAGCAGCGATAAAACATAACAGAGTATCCAACCCACCAGTTTTCAAAGTATTTAGTTCTACCAGAACAGTTTTCGATATCTGTTATCTTATAAAGTAGTGCAAAACTCTTATTTCGGCTTTGAGTACTATTATTTAATCCTTCTCTAAAAATCCTGCGTTACTAAGATCCCTATGTATAGATTTACAACTTTCATTATCGCCATTGTCCGCCCCCGGTAGCTAAGTGGTCAGCGCGACAGAATGTCAATCCCCAGGGCCAGGGTTCGAGTCCTGGCTGGGTCGGAGATTTTCTCCGCTCAGGGACTGGTTATTGTGTTGTCCTAATCATCATCATTTCATCCCCATCGACGCGCAAGTCGCCGAAGTGGCGTCAAATTGAAAGACTTGCTCCCGGCGAACGGTCTACCCGACATGAAGCCCTAGTCACACGACATTATATATAGTGTCAAATAACGCTTAAGGATGTTGGTCTTACGTCAGGTAACTACACTATGACTTATAGCCCAGTGAGCAGAGTACATTACATAGGTTGTCATCTGCAGATGTTTTATGAAAGAAGGTAGCCTGTAACCTCCCCCTCACTTATCGACCTTAATGACAGTAAAAATTAAACTGCGTGTATCTAATGGAAATTTGAGAAAAGCAATCGTCACCGAAGTTAATCTGTCGGTAAAGAGGGAGGAAAGGGTTACATCTAAATGAACGGAAAAATGCAAATGAGACTGGTGGAAATTAATTTTGAGAAGGGGTAAAGTTAATAAAGAAAGTAAATGTGCGGTCGTTACGTTAACAATTAACTGGCGTTAATTAGATATTTGAGATTTGGGGAAAATTACGGTCGCCACTCCTATGGACAACTGCTATAATAACTGAAAAAGAAAGGTTATTGCACATATAATTAGCACTAAAAGTGTGGCAACTGAAGGTTGACATGTGTTGTGTGAAAACTGAATGTTTGTCAGAAGTAATAAATTTCGTTACACTCTGGCTTAATTTAGCAAAAGAATTAATAAAACCGGAAAACTGAAAGTTAATTTAGTGACTGAAATTAACAGTGAACTTGGTTTCTGAAGCACTACGAAATTCAATAAAATAAGGTTAGTCTTGGGCTACCTCAACAATCATTTCAAAAGCTACTTGAATCTACGCAATTTAGAAATAAGAGATTTAACTCTGAACTTGAATTGAATGATTCTGAACAATTAACAATAGTAAAAATTAGTACATACCAAGCTGAGCTGCAGTCACAGGTAAGCTAAAATATGGTAACAAAACTCGCACTCTTAATTTGTGCTTGTGTGATCTAAATATTGTGGCCAGCTATGAATACCTTAACTGAACTCTGAAATTAAAGCAGTGAAATGGAATGATATTACTTTAATGCTGGCGTTTGGATTTCAACCACACTTGGGTTCATTTAGGAAAAGGAAGGGACCCTGCTTGGTAATGCAATTGGGACAATGAGCAACAAAAGTTCATGCTAAGTTGCTGTAATTTTGTGAGGCAAATGGAACAATTTGAAAAGTGGAGGTCTGCCATACAGTTCTAAAACTTCACGTGCTTTCAGTCTTCATTGTTGGTTGATTGAAGGTTTGAAGTCGTCGATCGAGGAGGTGGCAACAATCACTTATTGTCGGCCGTCGCTATTGGAGAAGTAGGATTTTGGCGCGTCTTCTTCTCGACACGGTCACCAGGCGAAATGGGTTCTTGATGTGTGCCAGCTAATGTTTCGCGTCCGCGACACTGTGCCAGAAACTATCATAGCAAGTCGAGCGCAATTACATGCTGCCAAACCCCGAAAGCGCGGCAACTCGCGGGAGCGTCACACAACACACCTGCTCTACCGCCCTACTCCAGCCAGACTCTTATTACTGATAATACAGTCTGTTGAAAGTGGAAAAATAATTGCTTTAAACAAATTTGTTTCTGGATACAAAAAACAATAATTCTGTTGTTATCTGGAAATTTCTCTGACACATCAACGTGTTGAATAAGCGTTAATGTTGGGATAGACTTCTTTGCGGAATTGGCGTACAGTTAAGTGGAGAATGGGCGCGACTTTTTTTGGCGATTTCTAGCGTTCTCCATCGCCTGAGCGCTGTTTAATGGCACGTGGAGGTGTGAAAGTTGGCGACGCACATAAACATTTCGCGGAAGGCAGCAGAAAGCTTTTGTGTTTTTTGTCCTAAAGCGCTCCCACAGGGCGAGCAATATCTTCGCACTTCATTAATATTTCCATCGAGCATCTGAGAGTTTGCCGCCGATTTGCAGGCTTTCCAGACAACACTAAAAGCTGCCCCGGCGCGCAGAGCAGCGGGCGGAGGCGGAATGGGAGGAAGAAACGCCGGGCGGTGATTTATCGCTTCCCCCCGCAACTCGGGTTAAATATTTTCGTTCGGAAGAAACGTCTTAATGACCGCCGCAATCTCGCCGGTGTTTCCAAGCCAGGCGTGTTCACCCAGACCGGCGCGTAGCCGTGCTCGCCTCTGTGTGTGTGTGTGTGTGTGTGTGTGTGTGTGTGTGCAGCGCAGGTATTTGTATTGGGGCTGGGTGTTTGTAATACGCGCGGCCGAGTTATATTTTGTCGCGGCAAGGAAGTTTTTTAAAACGCGGTAATTTATAAGGTGTTGTAGGCGTCGGGCCGAGCGGCGCTAGACTCGTAAAGTAGGCGCTGGGGCGGGTGCCGCTTGAGAGTGGCTACTCCATCCCCCCTCCTCCACCTCCCCCTCTCCCCCCCCCCCCCCTTTCGCTCTCTCTCTCTCTCTTTTTCTCCATCCTCGTCGTGCGCCCATCTCGATAGCCGCCCAATAAGAAACCAATCCCCTTAAACTGAAACTTAGTGGCTTAACAGTCTCGTTTTAGGCGTGGTACGGGCCGCTGAGAAAACATCCGTCCCTCGTGATCGTTCGCTGGGCCGGTATCCTCGGCTTGTCCTCAGACACACGCAGCGCTGTAAAGATGGCATGTGACGTGCACCTATACTGCCACCGCCGCTTGGTGAGACGCGTTAACGCGTCACTCGAAACCGCATTCTTTCACGCGTACCAACACCCACTAAGGCTTTTACACACAGTAGAACGTCTATAATTTGATACTACAACGAACCCTAGAGATGAGTGGTACAGGTATGTAGAGGATGGTGCAACAATAGTGTGCTGGATATACTGCCTGTTTCCGGACCCGCGCGGGATTAGCCGAGCGGCCTCAGGCGCTGCAGTCATGGACTGTTCGGCTGATCCCGGCGGAGGTTCGATTCCTCCCTCAGGCATCGGTGTGTGTGTTTGTCCTTAGGATAATTTACGTTAAGTAGTGTGTAAGCTTAGGGACTGATGACCTTAGCAGTTAAGTCCCATAAGATTTCACACTCATTCCTGTTTCCGGAGTAAAAATAAATATTAAACGACCTGACTGTACAGACGAATTCGAGTAATCAGTCACCAAGGCCTTTACACACAGTAGAACGTCTATAAGTTGATGCTAGAAAACACGTTTGACTTACAACGAACGCTAGAGATGAGTGGTACAGGTATGTAGAGGATGGTGCAACAATAGTCTGCTGGATATACAGGCTGTTTCCAGAGTAAAAATAAATATTATACTACATGACTGTACAGACTAATTCGAATAATATGTCCCTTACGTGTATAATACAGTGTGTATCCCCTTTTCATTGGCTGCAGTGAAAGCTTCCTTTACTATTTTGATTTGAGATTTCGTGCTGGCTTCGTTGGTCGGTTGTAACTTTGCGGTTGTTTCGCTTTGGCTGTCTTTGTGCATTTCCGACTGCGAGAGAAACCAAATATATCTGCCTGCGAGAATACAACATGAATTTGGTCCTGTTTTATAATCTTTGTAAAAGAATGTGCAAATTGGTTAAATCCTGAGCTTTACTATTAATCTCTTTAATTAAACAAAGTAGTCCCTGTGAGTCCCTGCCTAATAATGCTGTTCATGCAAAAGTCTCTGTGCGTTTTTAATTCTCGTAGCAAACTGATCCTGAACTGAAAATATCTTACCTGGTAATGTAATTGTTTGGAAACGCGGTGCTTGCTGCTCTCTGTGCGCCAGCTGCAAATTTATAACTACAGTTGCTGAGAGCTTAGTGCAATGCTCCAAACTACAAGTAAACTGTTTTAAACACATCACTGGAAGAGACACTTCGTCAAATAAAAATGACTTGACCGAGGATGTGGACAATGCTCTTAGGTGAAATATTCCAATAACAAACTGTAAGCTACCTGATATGTTATTAAATGTATGAAATTCATGTTAAAACACTCATTAACACTGACAAAGGGCAACATTAATATCAAATTCTTAGTCTTAGAAGAATCAGGCAAAGAATTAATAAGCATAAAAAATATCTTGCAGTGAAAATTACTGAATCTTTAATCAAAAATCTAAAGTTCCCTTATATAAATGTCTCATTCAACAATGGTTCCGAACTATGCGCCACTGCAGTGCAGCTAAATAACAAATATTACCTTCATTCCTCTTCATATGCATTTCTAATCTTATTACATCTCATTTCGTTCTAAATCACTAATCGAATATTTCTCCTCTGTTTCACAATATTCAAACACAAATCATTGTACTTAAATACAGTTGCACTTAATTTTAGGTCTACATGGCCACGAGTCCTCTGCACGGCGTCTGTCTCATTACTAGCTCTAACGACAGAACTCCCGCGCTCCTCGCTGCCGAGCAGCGGTGACAAAAACAAGCACATCTTCCAGCGACAGAGTTTCTCTGTCAAAGACTGCCCGTGAATAAAGAGTGATTCGAAATTGTCGCTTAGCGGCTGAGACATCCAAAGTACGTACAAATTTCAGAAATGCAAATAAAAATTTTGCAATAGACCTGCTTCAACATCTGGTTGCCGAAATTAGCCTGCATTTCGCTTGTTGGTACTCGAGTTACTATGGGTTTATTTATCGACTGTCTTTTCTTCTGAAGTTGTAAGGTCGTGCTTGAGTGGAGTGTGGATGAAGTAGAAGATGATATTCAGCTGATGAAACGTAGTCCTTCAACAACAAGAAGCAAAGTTTCTACATGTATCTGTGCTCTACAGAAAAGAACATGCCGAATATTATGCATGCACGGCCTCTGTATTATCATTTAGAGCGGATTCAACACCTTCGAGAAAGAGATGAGAGGAGACGATGGGAATTTTCTCGCCGGCTGATTCAAAGTCGCTCAGTAATCCCACTGATACTGTTTACTGAGGAAGGCACTTCCATTCGTGAGGGTAGCGATGACAATCGTAACTGACGCCGTTGGTCGGACGAAAACCCACATGTCTTTGTCGAGGCGTATTTTTAAGAACGCTTTTTTTTTCTCAAGACAACGATTTTACTGTAATATAGACCATCCAAAATTATTCATACCACACCAACCGTATGCTGCTTAATGGTTTATTTTTGTACATTTCTTTGAAATAATAACAAAGTATTTGATGAATGTTGAGCTTCGGAATGAATGTTTTGTTTTAATTATTGGCTACGTTTAACACCTAGGGGCCACTCAACGCGTTAGTCACAAAACCCTGCTAATACCTCACACGGTAGTTCGATGATTGAAAAATACGCAAGCAGGACTTTTTCACGCAATGAAAACTAAACTATGTTCACAGCTCACTAAAGTTTTGAGTTAAATAAATCAGGGTTTATTGATACCTTTTCAGGTAGAGCCAACGTAACGATTGCAGTAAGGCCGTTAAGGTAAAGGACCAAAGCAGCATGCCACGTCCAGTACTGCGTATTTCCTCTAAACTACCGATAATTGTGCTAAGCTCAGTTGCTTATTTGGTTCAAATGGCTCTGAGCACTATGCGACTTAATTTCTGAGGTCATCAGCCGCCTAGAACTTAGAACTACTTAAACCTAACTAACCTAAGGACATCACACACATCCATGCCCGAGGCAGGATTCGAACCTGATACCGTAGCGGTCGCGCGGTTCCAGACTGAAGCGCCTAGAACCGTACGGCCACACCGGCCGGCCTAAACTTATTTATTGGACCTGATCTGATTAGAGCCATTAGGCCCTCTCTTACATTGGAGCAAGGTTTCACATTTACAGTAGAGCGTCGTTTCCTTAGCAATAACTATTTTAATATCACAGATAGTATTAAAATGAGCGTCTGAAGTCGCGCTGTGAGTAAATAACACTGTGAACTAATTACATTAATAGTGGTAGTACTTGTACTATTGCAGCTGCTGCCAGTAGTTGTGATGATAACAAGAATAATAATAAGATAGTGGCAGATATAAAAAGAATTTATAGTTGTAAAAATTGAAGGAGACTGCACCAGCCAAGAATACTGGGGAAAAGAGGAAGATCTGGTTGGAAAGAAGGATGTAAAAGAATACCGAGTGCATACAGAGACAACGGTAATCCTTATCGTCGCTTTAGTAGACATGTCATTAACTATCTCCTTAATCTGGAGAAGTTAGTTCTGAAAAATAATGCGACAGGGTACTCTAGAGTCGGTTTCTTGCTACTGAGAAAAACTTCACGAAAATGGCTGAAATATTGGGGTGGGACACAAGGGAATTTGCTCTGATGGGGACAGATGTTCCTGCCATGTTGTTCAGATGAGAGCGGAAGATCGAGGAGAGATATGAGGGATAGTGTTCATTGATAATAAAGTAGAGAAGGTAGAGGGTATAGAGATCTCTGCGCTTTTCTCCACACAGCCAGGGTGTACATACACTCCTGGAAATTGAAATAGGAACACCGTGAATTCATTGTCCCAGGAAGGGGAAACTTTATTGACACATTCCTGGGGTCAGATACATCACATGATCACACTGACAGAACCACAGGCACATAGACACAGGCAACAGAGCATGCACAATGTCGGCACTAGTACAGTGTATATCCACCTTTCGCAGCAATGCAGGCTGCTATTCTCCCATGGAGACGATCGTAGAGATGCTGGATGTAGTCCTGTGGAACGGCTTGCCATGCCATTTCCACCTGGCGCCTCAGTTGGACCAGCGTTCGTGCTGGACGTGCAGACCGCGTGAGACGACGCTTTATCCAGCCCCAAACATGCTCAATGGGGGACAGATCCGGAGATCTTGCTGGCCAGGGTAGTTGACGTACACCTTCTAGAGCACGTTGGGTGGCACGGGATACATGCGGACGTGCATTGTCCTGTTGGAACAGCAAGTTCCCTTGCCGGTCTAGGAATGGTAGAACGATGGGTTCGATGACGGTTTGGATGTACCGTGCACTATTCAGTGTCCCCTCGACGATCACCAGTGGTGTACGGCCAGTGTAGGAGATCGCTCCCCACCCCATGATGCCGGGTGTTGGCCCTGTGTGCCTCGGTCGTATGCAGTCCTGATTGTGGCGCTCACCTGCACGGCGCCAAACACGCATACGACCATCATTGGCACCAAGGCAGAAGCGACTCTCATCGCTGAAGACGACACGTCTCCATTCGTCCCTCCATTCACGCCTGTCGCGAAACCACTGGAGGCGGGCTGCACGATGTTGGGGCGTGAGCGGAAGACGGCCTAACGGTGTGCGGGACCGTAGCCCAGCTTCATGGAGACGGTTGCGAATGGTCCTCGCCGATACCCCAGGAGCAACAGTGTCCCTAATTTGCTGGGAAGTGGCGGTGCGGTCCCCTACGGCACTGCGTAGGATCCTACGGTCTTGGCGTGCATCCGTGCGTCGCTGCGGTCCGGTATCAGGTCGACGGGCACGTGCACCTTCCGCCGACCACTGGCGACAACATCGATGTACTGTGGAGACCTCATGCCCCACGTGTTGAGCAATTCGGCGGTACGTCCACCCGGCCTCCCGCATGCCCACCATACGCCCTCGCTCAAATTCCGTCAACTGCACATACGGTTCACGTCCACGCCTTCGCGGCATGCTACCAGTGTTAAAGACTGCGATGGAGCTCCGTATGCCACGGCAAACTGGCTGACACTGACGGCGGCGGTGAACAAATGCTGCGCAGCTAGCGCCCTTCGACGGCCAACACCGCGGTTCCTGGTGTGTCCGCTGTGCCGTGCGTGTGATCATTGCTTGTACAGCCCTCTCGCAGTGTCCGGAGCAAGTATGGTGGGTCTGACACACCGGTGTCAATGTGTTTTTTTTTTTTTTCCATTTCCAGGAGTGTATGATGGTGAAATGTAATGACAGAGTCGAACAACACAGATAGAACGAAAACATGCATTCGTAAGCAATTCCAGGCGCAGTGAGCTTTCCTGAGAAAGACTTTTCAGGATAACATCACTTTAATCAATAATTGAAAGTGTGTTTGTACAAGTTTCTTTTTCAGATCAAGAGGGAAGAGCTTTTTGATTTGTTGTAGGGCATGGAGAGTTGCTGATGCCTTCTTACACACTGCAGTTGTATGCTTACTTCAAATTAAATTTTCATCTAAACTTCTACTAGAATTTTTGCTGAAGGGGAAAAGTTGATATTTGCCCCATTTAGAGTTAAAGATGGTAGGGAATCCCAATATTTCAGGTTAATGAGCCTACAATGACGAGCCAATGCCGCTTGGGTTTTGGGTGGGCTGAGCTTTAAGCCTATATCTTGCGCCCTTTTTGATAGTGCACACAGATCGGTACTGAGATTCTCGAAAGCAGACTTCAGATTTATTTGTTTAGCACTTAGATATAAGCAGTGGTCATCAGAATACATGTGGTATTTGCAGTATGACAAAACTGATGATATATCATTTACGTAAAATGAACAGCGTACAGGGGCTAACACAGAAACCTGGGGGATGTCTGGTACTACCTGGCATTACAAACTTCGAGTTCCACACACGATAACTAATGAAAATAATAGACCCAAAGCGCTCACAAACTCGAGAAAATGTGTCAGAGTTCAGTCCTATTCATCCCCGTGTGGTTTATTCTAAGACCACACTCTCACCAAACCGCCGAAATCTTCCTAAATCCCTACGACTATGTGACTGGATTTTCTAAGTATTTATCGGCGACCCGCGGATCATGAGCCCATGACTCCTCCTTATAAAACTTCTGAACACTACAAAAAGCCGTCGCCTTCGCCGCTCATAAACACTTCGTTTCTGCTCCAGCTCTGAGAAACGAATGACCTCGGGCCAAACTGGCCGCCGTCCTTTTATGCCCTTACACTGTCGTTACGAATTCTGGCATGTTTGTGTTTTTCATACAAGCTTAAAAATTATTAATCTTATTCTACACATGTTTTCTATATCAAACGAAACTGAAAGTTTAGAGATTTAGCGTTCAGCCTTATCGGGCTGTACCCTCAAAATGTGTAGCGTGGTATGACACACAATCAGTTGGTTGGGCCTGTTCTATTACCACACCATCTTGCACGTCCCCTTTATCTACGCTTTGTTGAAAATGAGTTTTTAGCAGCATTGGAAGAGATTCCTTTGGTTACAAGAATGGGTATGTTCTTCCAGCATGATGAGCCCTTGCACATTCATTACGTCAGGTGACACATCATCTAAACATAACATTCTCCGGCAGGTTGTTCGACAGAGGCGATCACGTTCCTTAGCCGCCAGGTGCCTAGAACTTAAACTCTGTTGATATTTTGCTGTGGAGATGGTTGAAAGGCGATGTCACAATACACGACTTAATCATTCGGTTTAAGAATAATGGTGCCCTCAAAGAAGAAGGTCAAGACAACTCTGAAGCGCTGCATGTGACGTTAAAAGAATTCCAAAGTGCGTTGAAGTTGGAGGTTGCAGCCTCCCCCTTCATAATCGGCCTACTGGATTGCGATATAACTGATCGTGATCGCGTATGCCTAATGAAATTTTGCAGCGAAATAGGCTATCGTTACCGAAGGAAAATATTACAGGTTAAAATGAAGAAAGTGTACAACAGACCCTTTTGAAGCAAGAATCTCTTCTAAATATAACCTACAATAATTATTTTCAAATGAGAGTAGCTTTGAGCAGTCGCTCACTAACCGCATAGGGGCAAAAAGGATGTTGTTGTTGTGGTCTTCAGTCCTGAGACTGGTTTGATGCAGCTCTCCATGCTATTCTATCCTGTGCAAGCTTCTTCATCTCCCAGTACCTACTGCAGCCTACATCCTTCTGAATCTGCTTTGTGTATTCATCTCTTGGTCTCCCTCTACGATTTTTACCCTCCACGCTGCCCTCCAATACTAAATTGGTGATCCCTTGATGCCTCAGAACATGTCCTACCAACCGATCCCTTCTTCTGGTCAAGTTGTGCCACAAACTCCTCTTCTCTCCAATTCTATTCAGTACCTTCTCATTAGTTATGTCATCTACCCATCTAATCCTGAGCATTCCTCTGTAGCACCACATTCCGAAAGCTTCTATTCTCTTCTTGACTGATTTATAGTCCATGTTTCACTTCCATAGAAGGCTACACTCCACACAAATACTTTCAGAAACGACTTCCTGACGCTTAAATCAATACTCGATGTTAACAAACTTCTCTTCTTCAGAAACGATTTCATTGCTATTGCCAGTCTACATTTTATATCCTCTCTACTCCGGCAATCATCAGTTATTTTGCTCCCCAAATAGCAAAGCTCCTTTACTACTTTAAGTGTCTCATTTCATAATCTAATTCCCTCAGCATCATCCGACTTAATTCGACTACATTCCATTATCCTCGTTTTGATTTTGTTGATGTTCGTCTTATATCCTCCTTACAAGACACTATCCATTCCGTTCAAATGCTCTTATAAGTCCTGTGCTGTCTCTGGCAGAATTACAATTTCATCGGCGAACCTCGAAGTTTTTATTTCTTCTCCATGGATTTTGATACCTACTCCGAATTTTTCTTTTGTTTCCTTCACTGCTTGCTCAATATACAGATTGAATAGCATCGGGGAGAGGCTACAACCCTGTCTCACTCCCTTCCCAACCACTGCTTCCCTTTCATGTCCCTCGACTCTTATAACTGCCATCTGGTTTCTGTACAAATTGTAAATAGCCTTTCGCACCCTGTATTTTACCCCTGCCACCTTCAGAATTTGAAAGAGAGTATTCCAGTCAGCATTGTCAAAAGCTTTTTCAAAGTCTACAAATGCTCGAAACGTAGGTTTGCCTTTCCTGAATCTTTCTTCTAAGATAAGTCGTAGGGTTAGTATTGCCTCACGTGTTCCAACATTTCTACGGAATCGAAACTGATCTTACCCGAGGTCGACTTCTACCAGTTTTTCCATTCGTCTGTAAAGAATCGCATTAGTGTTTTGCAGCTGTGACTTATTAAACCGACAGTTCGGTAATTTTCACATCTGTCAACACCTGATTTCTTTGGGTTTGGGATTATTATATTCTTCTTGAAGTCTGAGGGAATTTCGCCTGTCTCATCCATCTTGTTCATCAGATGGTAGAGTTTTGTCAGGACTGGCTCTCCCAAGGCTGTCAGTAGTTCTAATGGAATGTTGTCTACTCCAGAGGCAAAAAGGATACCACGTAATATTTAGTACAAAAAATGCTGATCAGCAAAACAAGCATAATTAAATGTTCGAAATCCCACTAGGGCAATGAATATCAGGAATCCCAAGAAAGGTAATGGCAAATACACTCCTGGAAATGGAAAAAAGAACACATTGACACCGGTGGGTCAGACCCACCATACTTGCTCCGGACACTGCGAGATGGCTGTACAAGCAATGATCACACGCACGGCACAGCGGACACACCAGGAACCGCGGTGTTGGCCGTCGAAGGGCGCTAGTTGCGCAGCATTTGTGCACCGCCGCCGTCAGTGTCAGCCAGTTTGCCGTGGCATACGGAGCTCCATCGCAGTCTTTAACACTGGTAGCATGCCGCGACAGCGTGGACGTGAACCATATGTGCAGTTGACGGACTTTGAGCGAGGGCGTATAGTGGGCATGCGGGAGGCCGGGTGGACGTACCGCCGAATTGCTCAACACGTGGGGCATGAGGTCTCCACAGTACATCGATGTTGTCGCCAGTGGTCGGCGGAAGGTGCACGTGCCCGTCGACCTGGGACCGGACCGCAGCGACGCACGGATGCACGCCAAGACCGTAGGATCCTACGCAGTGCCGTAGGGGACCGCACCGCCACTTCCCAGCAAATTAGGGACACTGTTGCTCCTGGGGTATCGGCGAGGACCATTCGCAACCGTCTCCATGAAGCTGGGCTACGGTCCCGCACACCGTTAGGCCGTCTTCCGCTCACGCCCCAACATCGTGCAGCCCGCCTCCAGTGGTGTCGCGACAGGCGTGAATGGAGGGACGAATGGAGACGTGTCGTCTTCAGCGATGAGAGTCGCTTCTGCCTTGGTGCCAATGATGGTCGTATGCGTGTTTGGCGCCGTGCAGGTGAGCGCCACAATCAGGACTGCATACGACCGAGGCACACAGGGCCAACACCCGGCATCATGGGGTGGGGAGCGATCTCCTACACTGGCCGTACACCACTGGTGATCGTCGAGGGGACACTGAATAGTGCACGGTACATCCAAACCGTCATCGAACCCATCGTTCTACCATTCCTAGACCGGCAAGGGAACTTGCTGTTCCAACAGGACAATGCACGTCCGCATGTATCCCGTGCCACCCAACGTGCTCTAGAAGGTGTACGTCAACTACCCTGGCCAGCAAGATCTCCGGATCTGTCCCCCATTGAGCATGTTTGGGACTGGATGAAGCGTCGTCTCACGCGGTCTGCACGTCCAGCACGAACGCTGGTCCAACTGAGGCGCCAGGTGGAAATGGCATGGCAAGCCGTTCCACAGGACTACATCCAGCATCTCTACGATCGTCTCCATGGGAGAATAGCAGCCTGCATTGCTGCGAAAGATGGATATACACTGTACTAGTGCCGACATTGTGCATGCTCTGTTGCCTGTGTCTATGTGCCTGTGGTTCTGTCAGTGTGATCATGTGATGTATCTGACCCCAGGAATGTGTCAATAAAGTTTCCCTTTCCTGGGACAATGAATTCACGGTGTTCTTATTTCAATTTCCAGGAGTGTATAATGAAGCAAATGATCACTGACATGACAACAGAAGTTTGTCACGCTTTTCCACACAAAAGTTCACGGGAAAATAACTGAATCAGAAAGCACTCATATGGTTCAAATGGCTCTGAACACTATGGGACTTAACATCTGTGGTCATCAGTCCGCTAGACTTAGAACTACTTAAACCTAAATAACCTAAGGATATCACACACATCCATGCCCGCAGGCAGGATTGGAACCTGCGACCGTAGCAGTCACGCGGTTCCTGACTGAAGCGCCTAGAACCGCTCGGCCACACTGGCCAGCCCAGAAAGCACTGAGTTTGCAGTCACTTAATCTGAAATACTGAATTTTAAGGCAAAGTCAAATGAAGTTCCTGGTTAAACAACTGACTGATTGTAATTGAAACTTTGTTACGTACAAAAACTGATTTTTAGTACCTTTAGCGTAACTTAATACAAAATTTGAAAAAAGGCAAGCAATTTACTTTTAATTACTGGAAGACTGAATTGAATTTACTTTAAGTAAATGAGTGACTGATTTTACCGTTAACGTAACGAGAATAAAGTACGTACCAAGCCAGCAGGAGTCACTCGCTAAGCTAAATTAATACAGAATAAGAGAAATTGCGTACTCTTAATTTGTGCTGTAGCTTTAGTTATTAGTTTTGCCAGTGAAATTTTACCTTACTTTAAGTGAATGAAGTTAATACTCAAAATTGCAAATCCGTTAAGCCTCTGTTAGGTAATACAAGAATGAACAGTTACTGAGCGCGCTAAATTTGGAATGAAACTTGACATTAGTAAACAAACAAAACTGGCACTAAGTAGTTAATCAGTTTTCATATTTTTAAGAGACTCGGTGATTGTATGGAAAGGAAAAGGGCTCTCTTTGCTAATAATGCCTGAGGACAATGACAACACAGCTACTCTACAAGTTTTAACTACTGCAGATTATTATTCCAGAAAGTTGGTCAAACTTTCTGAAAGAAACGTCACTGGGTAATGCCTGTAGAATATTAGTTACACTCTGTCAGTTAACAGTCTTACGATGTTGTAGCTGTGCGAATGACGAAGAACGTAGCTGACGACAATGCTGAGCTAATCCAGTTGCTGCTGCTAGTTGAGAACCACGAGCCGTTTTCAGAGCCAAGGATAATTATGGGACTGACAATAGTTAGAATTGCAGCGTTCTCCGCCTATCCACTCCGATCGTGCTTTCAATGCTCGCGGGTTAACAAAGTAGGTACGCCTAGATTGGCGCGATCATAGCTGCACACCGCATCTGCGGGAGCGCTTAACAAACACTTCCACACACTTTCATGATTCAAGCTGCTCTGCTTCCTCTCTACTATCACTAAGATGAATTGAGATGACCCAGAGGGCCCCGAAAGTGGTTCTGTGCCAGTGAGAGCAATTTATTTTAAGCTCAGGTAAAGCGTATGTGATACTGGTTCTCATTCTGATCAAATATATGAGCAACGGTTTTAGTTTTCGATGTGCAGATCACCCAGTATAAAATTTTTATTTAAATATATTCTTCACTTCACTGTTGACGGGAAAAATTCTTCATTTTTGTGAGATGTTGAGAATGCTTACATATTGTAAAATGTACGTATATATATATATATATATATATATATATATATATATATATATATATATATATATATGTGTGTGTGTGTGTGTGTGTGTGTGTGTGTGTGTGTGTGTGTGTGTGTGCTGGGCGAGTTTCAACCCAGACTTGATACACATATCCCTCACTATCAGGCAACAGTCACTGTGGGGGTAAGAACCACTTACTTACCGTATTTCAGGAGATTTGAAGTCATAAACGACGAGATACTTCAAAAATTGCCGAATCGTGTACGACGTTTAAATTTATTACTTCTTTACTACTAAAACTATTCGCAATATATCCAAATATGCCGCTAAATACACCTAAAAATAATAACATGGTAGCATATATGGTTCAGAAGATATGACGTCATAAACACTGAGTAGTGTGAAAACTGCCGCATTGTGCATGACTTAAATTTAGTACTTTCTTACTACATTCGCACCACATTTTGCAGACGGTATGCCGTTGACTGTATCTACACGAACATATTACTGTAGGACACATCGTTCAACAGAGATGACGTTATAAACACTGAGATGCCTGAATAAACACGGCATCAGGCATGAAGGTTTAATACGTTTATTCTTGACTGCTAACACACTACTACAGTCGAGTCAAATTAAGGAAATCCCTAACAGCTGGCAGCGCCTTTGACGACCTACAACTGCGAAGCGCAAACGACTCTAGGCGAAAACATTCGCCGTCTACAGAGCTATGCAGAGGGATTTCCATAGACACGTTTACAAAATCGCGTTGTAGACTCGCGAAGCAGCAGCGCAGGGCGTACATAAGCCGTCCGGGATATTACTCTGCTAACAGAGTTAATTTTTTGTTTTCGTTTCTAATAGAAAATTGGCAAAATGAATACTCGAGAAATGCCGGGTGTGTCAGCTAGTTTTATTATAAATTCATACTAAAAAGGAGGAAGAATAATGAAATAACTTGCGAACAGACCTGGCTGATGGCAGGTATAAAACGATCACTATGTAATGACACAATACAAAAAGCTTCAATATTTCTCGTAGAAGATCGTATATTTTCGATATAAAAAATGAAGCGCTTTGTGGGCTGATAAAAAATTGGATGAATCAATGAAAAAATACTACATAGAAGAAAAATTAACAGAAAGTGGCCAAGTCACACTGGTAAAAAAGAGAAAACTCGATTAAGAAGTAATGTCCTATTTTTTGTTAAAGAATAATATCATAATACCATTGTGAGTTGTCAGTAGGATATGATGGTTTGAGCTGGTGACTACGTCGGTAAGAGTCGGACTACAGAACAACTTCTTTCAAATCTGATTATTAGTCTACATTGGACTGTTAGTCTCTTTATAACTGGATGGGTTAAGTCAGTTCCAAGGTCAGAGAAAATCTAAGGCATGCTATCTCCAATAAGACCATGCTCAATAATTAACTGCGGTATCTAAACAAATATTCGGGCTCGGAACAATTGTAGTTAGGACATAACGCGTATGTTCGCTAGCTATAGTAATCTTTTCGTCTGAATACACATAACTGTCCTACATCCTCCACACTCTTTTGCGTACTGCTGTAAAGAACTGACTGTGGTCCGTTTCCAAACTTGCTTAGCAATACTCTTTATGCCCGCTTTGCCCGTTTGCATACGGAAAGTATCACTAAAGCTTCCTTCAAGTTAACAGCAAGCAGCCACTCAGACGCCCATCAATGGAACTGTCACCAGCAGACGAGGAAGTAATTCCACAAGGTGGCGACGTAATGTCTGTGCACTGGTGGCTAGTTTAGCTCACTTTGAACTGTGACCATAATTCTCAGCTTGGAGCTTAACAGTCTGAGGAGTGAACACTAGTGAGCGTTCAGACCTCGCAACGGCTGGCTAATGGCAAAGACGAACTAGTAACTGGGGGAAAACGTAGTGCAGTTGTGCATGAAGTTCACACAAATAACGTTGGACTTTGGTACTGCTGAAGTTGGCAGAGTGACCGTGGGAACGAAAGAGTAAAGCAGAATACAGCGCATGTGCATTGTAGGGGCGTCTGTGATTAGTGGAGAATGAATACGTCCACACCACCTAGGTACTGCAGAGGCAACTTGCAGCTTGTAATCAAGATTTTATAAGTACCAACGAATTTAGGAGAGGGCTGTTCTGTTTTATTATAATTCATGCTGAAGAAGCCACTGATTCAGCACGGTCTCACTACCGCTAGTAACAGATTTTCTCTCTCTCTCTCTCTCTCTTTCGTTTTCCTTGGGATACTACGATTTCCTTTACCATTCTGCTTCTCTTCATTTACTATGTCTCCGAAAATGTCAATGTTCAAATTCACGCTGCTTCCGCCACTTTTATCTTTAATTTTGTCGTCGTTAATCGAAACACTATACCAATTAGGCGGTCCGCTCGAGTCGTTTTTTATATTCTTTACCTTCAGCAGGATGAACACTTTTCTCCATATCTTAATCTATGTGTTAATTCCTCTTGCACTTTTGTTTTATTATGAGACTTTCTTGAGACGTAAATTAAACATCAGCGGCATCTGAATACATCCTTCTTAATACGAACTTATTTTTTTGCTATTTAGATGTCGCTAGTCTACACACGAACTTTGTAAAATTGTAGATTACTCTTCTGTCTCGGCGGCTGTATTATATTCGAGCACCTGGATGGACAGCTTCTTCCGTTGCATTGGTATTAAAGAAATACCAAGCCGAGTTCATCACAATCTTTTTTAGGTGTTCTCATGAACTCGTTACAACCCTCACAAGTTGCATACAAAGATCAAAATTCACACCCATCACACAGTTTAGAATAAAACTCACAGTCAAATGCTATGCGCTTGCTGTTAGTCATATTATTCTGACTTACAATCGCATAATTTCTCCTGTAAGTTACAACCAAGTCAGAAGTCTTAGAGGTGTCTCGCATTCGGGAGGACGACGGTTCAATCCCGCGTTCTGCCATCCTGATTTAGGTTTTCCGTGATTTCCCTAAATCGCTGTCTGGTCTCCTTCCCCATACAACCCCGCCCCCCCCCCCCAACCCTCTCTTACAGGTGTAGCCTGGTGGATCTTTTGTCACAAAAGGTAGCCATAAACCGAATCGAAATGGAACACCTCAGTCCACCGTCCATAACCGTACTATTTGACAACTCATTTATTAATGGTATGCTCAAAACAGAAATTTCTAGACATCCCAGCATTCAGATGATCAAAACATAATTACAAGTGCACTTCGGCTGTACCAATCCAGACTTCCTGGAAAATCGGTGATAAAATCCAAGAATACATAAGGTTCGATTTACCTGATGTAAGATGTTATCGTGTCAGGAAATAGTTGTCATATCCAAAGGTAATCTTAAAGTAAACATTCGAGTAATGTGGCAGATAACTCCGCTAAAATAAAGATAAGCACAAGTCAATTTAATACGGTGAACCAGATGATATCATAATACGAGACGTATATGAAGCAGTTTAGGACTGCACAACGAAGTTACGTTTAATAAAGCCTCGGACGGAAATGATGTTCATAACAGTTCAGGCACATATCTCGAAAATACGCTCATTACTCTTCACTAACATGATTCCTGAAGGCCGCATTGAGCGACTGGGCCAGTCATCAAAATCATGCAGCATCATTTCCAAAGCCAACGTACCTATATTCTGCAATATTATGAAGCCTCTTGCAATGTTTGTGCCATATGTTATCTTAGTCTCTCTCTTAACACCTCGACTTATATTGCAGACGCATTGTATTTATTACTCCATGGTTAAACGAACAGTCGCAGTTTAGCTGATAATATACCTGCCGCTTAAAGATGTGACGTTCATAGTGTCATTAAAAGTTACTGCCACACACAAAAGAAAGGTATCGTCCCTTCTGTTGGCGACAACACTGAAGGAAACAACATTTGTACGATAAACGTTATTACATACTTTTGCTTTATCAGTTCAAAGCAGTTTCATGCTGGCACCTAGGTCGATAGCTTCGGACTCTTCATTTCTTATTTGCCTAACAGAGGAACACTGCCGGCCGGTGTGGCCGTGCGGTTAAAGGCGCTTCAGTCTGGAACCGCGTGACCGCTACGGTCGCAGGTTCGAATCCTGTCTCGGGCATGGATGTGTGTGATGTCCTTAGGTTAGTTAGGTTTAATTAGTTCTAAGTTCTAGGCGACTGATGACCTCAGAAGTTAAGTCGCATAGTGCTCAGAGCCATTTTTTTAGAGGAACACTCTAATACATCTGGTTTGCACGAAGCCATGCGATACAAGAAAAATAATGGATGACAGTAGATGTTTATTGCGTCTACAGAAAACGCACACATTCCATGTGTGTTGTCTTCGATTGACACAGTAATTAGCAGATGTATTTAAAAATCAGAAAATGTAGCATGTGCCAGAGTATCAGTTTTACTTCGGTGAGATAAATAAGTGAAATCGATGCTGTCCTTCATTCATTTTTTCCCTCACTGTCACTTAAACATTTAATACAGAATAATTTTTATGATATACATTCAAGGTCCTTGCAGGCAGAGATTTTGCCAGATTTTTAAAGTGCAAACTTGCTTTTCCAATTAAAACATAGAATTTTAAGTCAGTCTGAGTATGAAATCGAAGTAGAATTTTTGCTTCCACCACCATATAAGGAAGATATGAAGGCATATGGAATAAATGAAACGCGGTAGGGTGGCAGAGTGGGAACTCTTGATGAGATTGTTCTAATACTATCCTGTTATTTTGAAAGTCATAGATGTTGGACTCGACATGTCAGCCAAACATCTGTAAGGGAAACGCTAAGCGTAAAAAAACACAACCTCGTAGGTTGCTTGATGCAATGAAATCACGTATTACTGAGAGAGGGAAAAATGTGTTTGTGGTGATTATAAAGTCGAGTGCGTTGTTTATCAGAGTTACAAATAAAATGTGGTGGAGTGACGTTTGTCGAGTACGAAGGAAGGTACTTCGCTACAACATCGACAGTTAATTCTGCCTCCTTCAAATATACCAATGGGAGAGATAAACCCAACGCAATGGAGGACAGCAATGTAACCGTTGAGAACGGAGTGTGGAACCTGATGACGTTACATCTCCTCCAAATGCCAGTATTCGATGCCAAAATTCGACGCACAAGTGGCCCTGTAAGTCGTTAACGTGTAATGGTAATACCAGTGTCTAGTGCATGTAACGCGACTATATCCCAATGAGACCATTCTATCGACGAGGAAAGATGCATTCATATTCTCTGTAGGTTTAAGCTCTGTGGCTAAATCAATATTGAAATTTTTCGTATTACTGTTTTTAAATTCAGAAATATTAAATAATAAAACTTCAAATAACCGAATAAAAATTCTCATCCATTCATACACATGCTGTGTTAACAACTTTCATTTAAGTATGTAACCTACACACTAACATTTTCTGTGGGTTGATCAGTCGCTAATACCAGTTAAAATAGTGTAGCACAAACGGAATAGCTTGCTTTGAGGAATGGCACGTCAGAAAATGAGGTTTAGCACTGAATGCTGGCGACTGGTTGTAAAGCACAGTTTTACAAGGTCTATCTTCAATTGGGTCTTGTAAAGAAAGTTACTGTTCAACATCTAGCTTTTACTTACCAAAAGTATGAATTATAAACAACGGTATTTAATAATTGTTTGTATTTTAAACTGCAGTGGATAAGTTATTATGTTTGTGGCCCGTTCGTGGTGACTCAGAGAAAAAGTAAATTAAAAACTATTTTTAAACTCTGTTATTAAGTTTAGTACCACGATACTCATTAATATTTCGCAAATAAAGCAAATACCATGTAAATTCTTAAAACTGAAAACCGTCACTTTTTGAATAATTATTTATTATTCCATGAACGGGTATTCTAATCTTTTCAGGTTCATCTTCAGATGGTTTCTTGAAGTTAAATCACTGTTTCTACAATAGTATAGTGCTGGGTGCTGGTTTTGTGACAAGAAGATTGAACACGCTTTAATACATCGCCATGACTATTGTTTATCT
Source organism: Schistocerca piceifrons (assembly GCF_021461385.2). NCBI lineage: Eukaryota > Metazoa > Arthropoda > Insecta > Orthoptera > Acrididae > Schistocerca > Schistocerca piceifrons. The sequence goes on along the minus strand of NC_060140.1, from coordinate 817,689,570 downwards.
GTCGATAGGGATGCAAATTTAGTTTTTTTACTTACTGCGACATTATGGGCGGCTTATTTCTTTAGTGTTCATCTATCTGCCTTCATTTTGATGGCCAGTTCGTATACCTCTTCATACACCTTTACACAGTCTGTATTCGTTTACACTGTGACAGCGAAACTTTGTCAGTATTCAGCACGTGCTAAACAACTATTGCTTGTAACAAAGATCTTGAGAAAAAAGATATGACGTGGACCTAATTTGCTCAGAGATGTAATTTGCTCTTGTTTACAAGTATTAAAGTCGATATAAGGGCAAATATTTTAATCAGACGGGCGATAACATGAGAGCACAAAATAAATTAAATAAATAAATTACTTAATACAAGAACAAACTTCAAGTGATGTGATGTCTTATTTCTACAGTCAATGTATGAGCAAAGATTTTAATCAGGATTGGCATTAACATGAATGCCCAGGAATTTGTCGAGATCATTGTTACAAGCGATAGTTGTACAGCACATGCTGGATGCTGGCAAAGTTTCGCTGTCACAGTGTAAATGAATACAGATTGTGTGAAAGTGTGTGAAGTGATATACCTACTGGCCATCAAAATGAAAGCAGACAGATGGACACTAACAAAAAAAAAAAAAAAAAAAAAAAGGAAATCCGCCCATACGGTCGTAATAAATGAAAAACTAAATTTGCATCCATATCGACAGATAAGCAATAGTTATGGCGATACACTGAAGCGTGTTCCATCTTCTTGTCACAGAGCCTCCACCCAGCATTACGCTAGAAATAGTGATGTAACTTCCAGAAACCATCTGAAGATGCAGCTGAAAAGATTAGAAAACCGGTTCATGAAATAATAAATAATTATTCAAAAAAGTGACTGACTGAAATTTTATGAATTTACAGTCGATTAACAGTCACGGGTTCCAAATATTCGTAATGCATAAAGTTAATCTAAAGCAAATAATACATATTCTTTCAGGCCCTCTTGAGACAGCCATGTACCAAATTAATCGAAATCTTACACAACATCTATCAAACTCTTTTAATTTGGTAACTGAATACAAATTGTGTATTGTTTCGAACGTTTAGGCATAGGATAATGAAGAGTAACTCAAGTTGCTCCAGGCAAATGCGTTTTGAGTGTGATGATTTGTGATATGCACGACGTGGATTGGAGCTTGGGCGACTTCTGTGCTGACCGCGGGGTAAGTATTTTTTAGGTCTTTCGCCTTGCGTTACTATACTGATTGGAAAAATAATAACAATTCTATAAAGACGTTTCTTGAATGATCCATAATATAAACTCCTTGTTAGTATAAAATGATGCTCACTAGCTTTGAAAGTACATTTATAGTGGGCTACAGAATACGCGTATTGGGAACAGTCTTACCCAGCAATGTAGCCACTGCAGCCACTTGTCGGCAACACTGCCGCCCACTCTCCGCCGACAATATATTTCTGGGTCAAAGGTGTTTACAGGGGTCATTTCCCGGGAATAGACGAAAGCGACGTAATGGAAGTGTTTTACTATGACATGAGGAAAAAAAGTAACCTGGCTTTTTTGGACACGCTCACTTTAAAGTATTCGAATCGCTTCTGAAACTTCAACTTATGTCCTGATGCTGGATACATATGACCAACGTTACATTACATTAATACTTGTTCCATAGTTCGTGAATACGACATTACATAATGATGTGGAACGTGTCAGTTTAACGTAAGTTTCTTCACACAATATATTTAACTTTTTACAGTTACTACTTCATATCTAACGATTCATCTGTTGAGTAGAAGGAGTTGTCATACAGAAATTCTTATATTTTTTTTTTTAAATCTTGGCTGGCTGTCAGACTTTTAATGGTATTTGCCAAATGACGAAAGGTTTCTGTGCAGCATACTTCTCCCCTTTCTGCGCCAAAGTCAGATTTAACCCAGAATAGTGAAGATTATCCTTTCTTCTGGTACTGTAGCTAAGCACCTCGTTATTATTTTTTAACTGGGATCGGTTATTAGTAACAAATTCCATAAGTAAATGTATGTATTGCGAAGGTATGTGAATATCCCGAGTTCTTTAAATAATGATCTTGGATGGGCCCCAGCTGTTATTCTGATTACACGCTTTCCTGCAATGAATACTTTTTCTCTTAACGATGAATTATCCCAGAATACGATGCCACATAAAAACAGTGAATGAAAATAGGTATATTACACTAATTTACTCCCGGGTTCCCGGGTTCGATTCCCGGCGGGGTCAGGGATTTTCTCTGCCTCGTGATGGCTGGGTGTTGTGTGCTGTCCTTAGGTTAGTTAGGTTTAAGTAGTTCCAAGTTCTAGGGGACTGATGACCATAGATGTTAAGTCCCATAGTGCTCAGAGCCATTTGAGCCACGAATTTACTGATATGTTTATCACCAAAATTTGCAATAACCCTAGTAGCATAAGTAGCCGAACCTAACCACTTCAGCAAATCATTAATTCGTTACTTCCAATTTAATTTCTCATGAACGTACAGACCCAGAAATTTTGAATCTTCTGCCTTAGCAAGAGACTTCTGTTCAAAGTCTATGTTTATTAATGGTTTTATGCCATTGACTGTACAGAACTGTAAGTACTGTGTTCCCTGAAAATTTTGTGACAGTCTATTCGCAGAGTACTACTTAATAATAATCTGAAAGACATTATTTACAATTTCCTCAGCTAATTCTTGTTTGTTGGGTATGATTACTATACTTCTATCATCAGCAAAAAAGAACAAGCCTTGCATCTTCATGAATACAGTCTGCCAAATCATTAATATATATTAAGAATAATAGGTGACCCAAGACTGAACCCTGTATGACACCATATTTGATACCTCGTCAGACAGAGGATTCTGCTGATCTTTACGGACTATTTCTACTGTTAATTACAACTTTCTGTATTCTTCCAGTTGAATATGAATTAAATCATTTGTGCACTGCTCACTCATACCACAATACTTAAGATTATCTAGAAGAATTTCATGATTCACACAGTCAAAAGCCTTTTGGAGATCACAAAATATACCAGTGGGTGATGTTCAGTTATTCAGAGCATTTATTATTTGATCAGAGGAAGCATGAACAGCATTTTCTGCTGAAAAGACATTCTGAAAACCAAACTGGCATTTTGTTAGTACATCGTTTTCACAAATATGTGATGCTACTCTTGAATACATGACTTTTTCAAGAATTTTGGATAAAGACATATTAAGACATTTTCCCAGTTCAACACAGTAATATGCAGACAGTATGACAACAACTATCTTTAGAATATTCTTCGGTGTTGAGATTCCTTTTCGGGCTGATTCACCCGAGAACGCAGTGTGACTTTTCGGATGGAAGCTCAGGCCTCACAACAGGAAGTTTGTTCACTGCGGGCGCTTATGTCGGGGACTGGAGGAGATGAAACAGTTCTGACAGCCGTGCGTGCGTGTGGCTTGTGGCGTCTGTATGGCGCAGCGGTGGCAGAGAGGTTAAGAGCAGGGACGATGTTTTGTGATCGCGCAGTAGAGCGGTCCGAAGTGGTGCGGGAAGCGAAGACGTACGCAGCCATCCACACCTCATGGGAACATTAAACGTGGAGCCAATAAAAGTGTCACCAATTAAAGCCGGCGGCAGGCAGCTCCCCAATAACCGGCAGATATACGGCGCAGCGCCCGCCAGGCACAAGGTCACGGCGCCGCCTTCCGCCCCTGCCCCCGTACAGGGGTCGACGCCAGGTAAACTGCGTACGGCGAGGCGGCTCGGTCCCGCACCGCAGTACCCGACACGTCGCACGTTCTTGCCCACTGCTGTCACACAAGGGTAAGGTGAACGCAAGTAAAAAGAGAGTAATATGGTAAGACAGGGGCATTCAAGAAGTTATGCAACACATTTTTTGTCTCGGCCAATTTAGGTTGAATAACTGCGGAATTTGTTGTGGGACATCGTGGAAAACTCCCGCTTCGGCTCCTACAGTTTCATAAACTTCCGACACGTGGTAGCGCTACACATATCTTTCAGAATCTGTAATGAAAGTCCGTTCCAAACAGAGAGCTGTCATTGAGTTTCACTTGGCGGAAAACCAGAGCATCGTAGGTGTTGACAGGCAAAATTTCTATGGAGCACTGGCAGTGAACAAAAGCACGGTGAGTCGTTGGGCGTCTGTCATCATCGCAGCAAGGTTGCCCAAAATTCACCTCCTGCTTGCCGGTCTGCCACACACAGCTGTGACATCCGCAATGTTGGAACGTGCGAACACTAATCAGAAGTGATCGATTGATCACAATCAAATACCGTGTTGCACAACTCGATGTCTCTGTAGGTTGTGCTGTCACTCTCGGCCAGCAGTTAGGGTACTCAAAGGTCCGTTGGGTTACTCGCCACCTAACAGAAGACCATAAACAATACAAGGGTCATTGTGACAATTTTTTCCAGAAATTCGTCGCAGGCGATGAAACATGGGTTCATCATCTCGAACCGGAAGCAAAATCAAAATGGAAATCCGTGGAATGGCGCCGCACCATCTGTCGTACGAAGAAAAGATTCAAAGCCGCAGCCTCTACCGGTAAAGCCATGGTGACGCTTTTCTGGGACTCTGAAGGGATTATTATGTCTTATGTCATCCTTATGGTACAACGATCAACTCTGGAGGGTATTGCACTACTCTCAGGAAATTGAAAAAACGACGTTAGTGTATTCGTGACTGTCAAAATGCTGAAGGACTTTTCCTTCCTCATGACAACGCAAGGCCTCAGACGAGTCTGCGCACCCGAGAGGAGCTCACAAAACTCCATTGGACTGTCCTTCCTCATCCACCCTGCAGCCCGTATCTCGCACCTTCTGACATCCATCTATTGGGCCCAATGAGAAATGCACTCCGCGGGAAGCAGTATGTGGATGATGCAGAGGTTATTGATGCAGCAAGACATTGACTCCAACACCGTACAGTGGAGTGGTACCATGCGGCCATACGGGCGCTCCCGGTGGGGTGGCGTAAGGCCGTCACATTAAATGTAGATTATGCTGATAAATAGGGGTTTGTAGCTCAAAGCGTAGGGAATAATTTGATGTATTGGAATGCCGAATAAAGCTAATCTGCTTTCAGAAAAAAGAAATATTTTGGATTACTCATAGAGCGCCCGTCGTGTTTACTCGTGTTAGTTGGTAAAATACACGCTGCTACACAAAACCAGAAGGACAGGAGGAAACGAAAGGAAATTTCACAGTTTGAGAGAGTATTTATTGTTATTGCAGTGATTACAATAGCAAGCTAAATTGACATAGAACTTGACAGTGTGAACCTGCTTATGAGTATGATGTTGCACCTTCACTGGTATAGATTCATGCACTGAATCGATTTGGGAAGAATGCCATCAAATCGTTGTAACTTCTCCTGGAGCAGTCTGGCAGCAACTGGTCCTTTGTAACCTGAATACTGGCGCTAGGGTGGAGGTGATATCCGAACTGATTCCACACATGTTCTGGCAGCGGCAGATCCTAGCATCTCACTGGCCACAGGAATACCTCAGTATCACTCAGACAATTCATAGAAATAAGCCTACGTTCCGTGTGTACATGGGCATTGTCGTGTTGAAAATGGCACCGTCGTACCGTCATAGGATGTCCGTCACATATCGTTCTGCTGTCGGAGTTTCCTCAGTCGCCACCAGCCTCGATCAGGTGTCATACCTAATGTTTCCGCAAACAATGATGCAACGAGTAACACCGAGGTGCACTTGCAAAACGGAAAATCTAGACTTATCCCCTTGTTGCCATCACACTAGCCGACGATAGTCATCCAGGGTCGTGCAGAACTGCTATTCGTTGCTGAGCACAAAATCCTGTACCGGCAACTCTTTCGCAACTGTGCTCGGCTATAGAGGCAGCTTAGTTCAATATTTCTGCAGGGAACTTCCAACGACTTGTTCATGCCATGTCGAGTTGCTGGAATACGTCCGATAGAAGGAGGTCCGACACAATATTAGGAGCCATCCCATGACTTCCGTTATCTCAGTGGGGATGATATATCACATCAATTGATTTGTTAGCTAGCTACGTATTCCATTTATCATATTCACCATACATGTGTGGAATGTGTCAATTGAACAGCTGTATAACAGATACTTAACTGAAATGAAATGTGTTTTGACCATTTACTGTTTTTTTCTGTATAAATGACTATTTCTATTCAATAATTTCTCTGTGGTATAGATGGAGCTGTTAAGGAGAAATATATTTAATCTACATTTGAATTCACATCTGCTATCTGTCAGACATATTATTTCCATGTTTGTATTGCCAAAGAGTTTTATAGCCACATATTTCTTCCCTATCTGTGCCAAAGTTAGATTCGTTAACAAGAAATACAATTCATTTTTCCTTCTGGTGTTGTACTTCTGAATATCTCTGTTACTCTCAATCTCAGAAGGTTGCCTACAAGATGCACATGTGTGAGTCCCACACGTAATTCTAAATACTTTCATTGTTGTAATGAATATTTGTTCATGAAGGGGCAAACTCTTTATTTATGTTGGGTAGCAGATGTGCCTGCAAATAATTACACAATGGTCTCTACTGAACGGAGGTACGTTTAAGGCCATTACCAGGGCGATAACTACGCCTCACAGAAATCACACCTCACTATAGCCTGTAATGGGACACTCTCCTCTAGCATTGCCTTTTTTGTAGAAGTAGCCGATACCAGGAACAATTTCGAATCATGTATAGCTGAAAATTATCTCCGCTGTTTAACTAAAAGAATTTCACGTGATCTTGTATACGATGCATTATATTTCAGGCTAAAATGTATAAAAAGAAATTAAATTGTTACAATCGATATGTATGTACAGCTAAAATTAGTCTTCCTTTAGAAATATTTGATACTACGAAATATCTGGCATACTTAAAATTCCTATTAATATTTGCAGAATCTAACGTTCATTATTAAATTTATTTCTGGTAACCTAGTGAAGATTCTTCTTTTGTCAAGAAAGTTTGTAAACTCTTTTGTTTTCTAAACTCTTTGTAATATTGTTAGCACCGAGAATGAGTTAAGAGTAGTGGGCACTCATCTGATGGAGACGGAAGGATTTTTAAATCTGGCAATAACAATGTAGTTTGTAGTGTTATAGAAGTGGAAATTGAAAAGACGGTATGATATTGAAAGAATGTGGGAAAAACTAAAATTCATGAGTAAGACAGACAAGTCTTCAAACATTATGTCAACTGGAACCAACGAAGTTAAAGAAATTTCAGCCTCAAGAATCTATCCATAGGCGTGACTGCAGCCAACAACGAGAAAATGAAGATAAGAAAAAAAGTTTTTTTGTTGATCTTACGTATCTCGAAGCTTTCAAAACTAATGAAGAGACTGAAAATTTACTGGTGATGTGCGGGAGGGTAAGATTACAAGCCTCAACATTGAACTTTGTGGAACTTCGTACTCGCGTAGTCTGTAGTAGATTACCAAAGCCGACGGAACTGACGGTGTACTAGCAGAGTATTTGATATGCTACTCACGACTGACGAGGCTAGTAATACCTTGGCAAGACGGTCATCCTCAAAAACGAATTCTGTATCGCCATTCTGCGTATCTTAATTATATCTTCCGGACAGCACTTTTAAGAAGACGGTGGGAGGAAATTTCTAATCACGTCATTTCTGATGCAGAACCTGCGTGTGTGAGTGAATCACACATTCGTTGCTTCTGTGGGATTTCGGGAGACGTTCTCTCGATTCCTGCTTTAAAGGTACATGCTGAAATTTCCGGGGGTTTCCAGCATAACCTCCAGACTGTTATAGTCTGGGCCCGTTTTAATGTAACTAGAGTTGGAAGTAGACGTGTACAGTAAGCATGCCAGGAATTCTCATCACTTTGGAAACCAAGTGTCCCTCAAGAGAGACCACACCTAAATTCCACCAATATGCCCAGCCTACGACGTCCGACATCTGTAAAGAGGGGTGGCCGCTCAACTCTATGACGTCCAGCCGTGGTTTCACCTCTTTTTCGCCGCGTGTTGAAGACACTCACCACGCCACTCCTCGAAAACCCGACAATTCGTGCAATTTCCGAAATGCTTGTAGCGAGCCTCTGGGCCACAACAGTCTGCCCTTGATCAAACCCAGACAGATCGCGCGCCAACCCCATTCTACACACGTACAGCACTCTCACCGGTACTACATGTACCGTGTCCGAGTCTGACTAGCAGTCATTCCTCGCCAGGTGACGCTGCTACTGCCTGGGCGGGCTTATATCGATAGCAGGTCGGTGGTCATAATGTCCTGGCTGATCAGATTATACCCCTGAATGTGCCTGCAAAATAATATTGGTGCAGCCGGTAGCTGTGACCGAGCGGATCTACGCGCTTCAGTCCGGAACCGCGCTGCTGCTACGGTCGCAGGTTCAAATCTGCCTCGGGCAGTTACGTTTAAGTACTTCTAAGTCTAGGGGACTGATGACCTCAGATATTAAGTTCCATAGTGCTCAGAGCCATTAGAACCATTTTTTTTAATATTGATGTACGACGCGTATTTCAGGTGATATACCGTCACAAACATTGAAATGGGTAAGAAACTAGCTTCTGCTTGGAATGGAGAGCAAATTAGCCAGACTTTACTCGTCGTGTGTTTGTTTCAGCAACGAACTTCAAGAGTAGTTTTTAAGCAGTATCCCACCCTACTCGCTTACATGGTTAAGTATTTAATACATTAATTTATTTATGAGATGCCTGAAGCTCTTTTATGAGTGAGAAATCTTTCCATAAAATAATCTGGATTTACTGGTTAATAAAAAACTGCTCACAACTGAAAAGTATTACAAGACAGAAAACTGGTACCGTGATTCTATAAGAAATTCTGTGCTGCAACTTACACTTCTCGAACAATCATTTGTCGATGAATTTGTTGTCTTATCCGCCAGACGGAACTTCTCCGATAGTGGTGCATCTCTTAACTGCCAGCACAGTCTGCCGTGGTAGCTGAGTGGTCAGCGCGACGGAATGTCATACCTAAAGGCTCGGGTTCGATTCCCGGCTGTGTCGGAGATTTTCTCCGCTCAGGGATGGATATTGAGTTATCCTTATCCTCATCATCATTTCATCCCCATCGACACCCAAGTCGCCGAAGTGGCGTCAACTCGAAAGACTTGCACCAGGCGAACGATCTACCCGACGGGAAGCCCTAGCCAGACGGCATTTACATTTTTACTACCAGCAAATTCTTCAAAGAGTTTAATATTTATTAATGGACAATGGTACAATGCCTGTTGATCGGAAGCTGTACGTAAAGGTCAGTCATCTACCTGCTGCACAAATAACTGCAATTAAAATTACTTCCAAGATCTTGATATGAAATGACTATCCCCGTGTCGAGTCCTGCCACCCTAGCATGCGTTTGGAATGCCAGTCAACGAGACACATGCGTAGACAGAAAGAAGGAAGCAATGTTTTGTTTAACATTCCGTTGACCACCAGGTCATATAGAAGGAATACAAGTTCGGATTGTGGAAGAATGGAGTTGTGAATCGGCCGTGTCTTTTTGAAACAGGTTATTCTGTCATTGCTTTAAGTCAATGGTCAGTGAAGAGTGATTCGCGAGATACATGGGCACCCACGCAAAGTGCCAATGAAACTTCGTGGAGCATGACAGAAGTTGTAAGTAGGCTGTTTAGGTTTTCTCATTGGTAACGCCACGTAGCGCTCTGTATGAAAATCACTGGCAGTGCTGTGTGCAGTGTGTGGCTAGTTTGCATTGTTGTCTGCCATTGTAGTGTTGGGCAGCTGGATGTTAACAGCGCATAGCTTTGCGCAGTTGGAGGTGAGCCGCCAGCAGTGGTGGATGTGGGGAGAGAAATGGCGGAATTTTGAGAGCGGATGATCTGGACGCGTGTCCATCAGAAACAGTATATTTGTAAGAATGGATGTCATGAACTATACATATTATGACTTTTGAACACTATTAAGGTAAATACATTGTTTGTTCTCTATCAAAATCTTTCATTTGCTAACTATGCCTATCAGTAGTTAGTGCCTTCAGTAGTTTGAATCTTTTATTGAGCTGGCAGTAGTGGCGCTCGCTGTATTGCAGTAGTTCGAGTAACGAAGATTTTTATGAGGTAAGTGATTTGTGAAAGGTATAGGTTAATGTTAGTCAGGGCCATTCTTTTGTAGGGATTATTGAAAGTCACATTGCGTTGCGCTAAAAAAATATTGTGTTTCAGTTTAGTGTTATCAAAATAGGTAAAGAGCGAAATGTCTGAGTACGTTCGGCTTTGCTGAGCTGTTTGAAAATCAAATAATGTAAGAGGTTTATTAGCACAGTAAGTCATTAATTTTTCTAAGGGGACGTTACAAAGTTGGTTTTCTTCCTGCGCCAATCTATTTTGAAGAAGTGGCGTTACGCTGGGGCGTACGAGGCTCAGGCCATGTGCACTCGTAGCCACACGTATTGCTTTTGCGTTTTGTGACAATGGCTTCGAAAGTGAGGGGTGGATAATGTTTGGAAGTACGGCGCGTGAGACAATTTTCAACGTCCTAAAGTTCATGCAAAATGAATCAGTGGAAGGTATATCTGTTCCGCTGAAGATTGTGGAATTGTTTCTCGTGAAGTGTGAAAACAAGAAGAAGAATTATGCTAACAATGAAGTAATAAGGGATCGTTTAGTAAGCGATTAAATAATAATTCCGAGTCAGAAATAAGTGAAACAGAGTTGGGGTGTCTTTTATCTCTAGGCGAGTGCTCTGAAGCAAACATTTTTAGTTTTTAACACCAGAAATAATATTCCTGCCATACAATCAGTTGAACAATTAGCGTTTGCTGTCATTTCCTTATTCAGGCCTACATACTCATGTGAACGATTATTTTCAAGTACAGGGTGGCGCACGAAACGTGTTACCATTTTGTTTTTGAATATAAACTTTATTGTCAATACAATCTGAAAGGAACATATACTACAATGAAGAGCCGTACATGGAGATTTCTTCTAACTCAGCACATGCTCATTATCTACATGACTACTCTGCAATTCACATTTAAGTGCTTGGCAGAGGGTTCGTCGAACCACAATCATACTATCTCTCTACCATTCCACTCCCGAACAGCGCGCGGGAAAAACGAACACCTAAACCTTTCTGTTCGAGCTCTGATTTCTCTTATTTTATTTTGATGATCGTTCCTACCTATGTAGGTTGGGCTCAACAAAATATTTTCGCATTCGGAAGAGAAAGTTGGTGACTGAAATTTCGTAAGTAGATCTCGCCGCGACCAAAAACGTCTTTGCTTTAATGACTTCCATCCCAATTCGCGTATCATATCTGCCACACTCTCTCCCCTACTACGTGATAATACAAAACGAGCTGCCCTTTTTTGCACCCTTTCGATATCCTCCGTCAATCCCACCTGGTAAGGATCCCACACCGCGCAGCAATATTCTAACAGAGGACGAACGAGTGTAGTGTAAGCTGCCTCTTTAGTGGACTTGTTGCATCTTCTAAGTGTCCTGCCAATGAAACGCAACCTTTGGCTCGCCTTCCCCACAATATTATCTATGTGGTCTTTCCAACTGAAGTTGTTCGTAATTTTAACACCCAGGTACTTAGTTGAATTGACAGCCTTGAGAATTGTACTATTTATCGAGTAATCGAATTCCAACGGATTTCTTTTGGAACTCATGTGGATCACCTCACACTTTTCGTTATTTAGCGTCAACTGCCACCTGGCACACCATACAGCAATCTTTTCTAAATCGCTTTGCAACTGATACTGGTCTTCGGATGACCTTACTAGACGGTAAATTACAGCATCATCTGCGAACAACCTAAGAGAACTGCTCAGATTGTCCCCCAGGTCATTTATATAGATCAGGAACAGCAGAGGTCCCAGGACGCTTCCCTGGGGAACACCTGATATCACTTCAGTTTTACTCGATGGTTTGCTGTCTATTTCTACGAACTGCGACCTTCCTGACAGGAAATCACGAATCCAGTCGCACAACTGAGACGATACCCCTTAGGCCCGCAGCTTGGTTAGAAGTCGCTTGTGAGGAACGGTGTCAAAAGCTTTCCGGAAATCTAGAAATACGGAATCAACTTGAGATCCCCTGTCGATAACGGCCATTACTTCGTGCGAATAAAGAGCTAGCTGCGTTGCACAAGAACGATGTTTTCTGAAACCATGCTGATTACGTATCAATAGATCGTTCCCTTCGAGGTGATTAATAATGTTTGAATACAGTATATGCTCCAAAACCCTACTGCAAACCGACGTCAATGATATAGGTCTGAAGTTAGATGGATTACTCCTACTACCCTTCTTAAACACTGGTGCGACCTGCGCAATTTTCCAATCTGTAGGTACAGATCTATCGGTGAGCGAGCGGTTGTATATGAGTGCTAAGTAGGGAGCTATTGTATCAGCGTAATCTGAAAGGAACCTAATCGGTATACAATCTGGACCTGAAGACTTGCCGGTATCAAGCGATATGAGTTGCTTCGCAACCCCTAAGGTATCTACTTCTAAGAAACTCATGCTAGCAGCTGTTCGTGTTTCAAATTCTGGAATATTCCATTCATCTTCCCTGGTGAAGGAATTTCGGAAAACTGCGTTCAATGTCCACCATTTCGTTTCCTAACTCCCTTCAAACGAACACTGAAGTTAGTGATTGCCCTACGGCACATGTCTTCCGTAATTCCACTGCAAGCTTGAAGAATAAGTCTTCTGAGCTCCATTAAATCACGTGGACGTTTCGGGAAAATTTTTTTCCTTTAAGAAAAAAGTCACATGGATTGAGGTCTGGACTATTGGGGGGGGCCAATTTTGTCCGTCATTGAAGCGACCTGGAAACCTGAGTGAAATGATCCGCTTGTCGAAATGCTCGTGTAAAAACTCCAACAAAGTGTTTGCAGTATGTGGCCTTGCTCCATCTTGCATGAACCACTGCGTGTTGAAGGGCAAGGCACTAGCAAGAAGCTGTGGAATGAAGCTATTGCGAAGCATGCTCAAATAACGCTCGCTGTTCACAGTTTCGTCAAAGAAAAAGGGGCAACAAGTCCGTGACTGGAAATTTATGCCCACGCTGTAATCCTCAGAGCATAATGTTGTCGTTCATGAAGCACTTGTTGGTTTTCAGTGGCCCAAAACCGTACATTTTGTTTGTTAACCACACCGTCTAAGTAAAAATGCGCCTCGTCTGAAAACCAAACGTTGTTGAGAGTTTCTTCCCTATCCTCCGCCCACTGAGCAAACAGAAGTCTCTGCTGCTGGTGTTCTTCAGTGAGCTTCTGAGCACAGGTCATCTTGTATGGGTACATGTGCAGATCACTTTTAAGAATGCGTTGAACGGAGCGTCTGGATATTCCCAGTGCACTCCTACCTTTCTACGCGACTTCCCTGGACTTCTCTGTACAGCAACTCGTACCGCTTCAATATTGTCCCGCGAGCAAACAGGCTTCGGCCGAGGTCGCTTCGCTTCCAATACTGTTCCTTCCTGTACAAATTTATCGTACAACCTGTGGATGGTCTTCTTGCAAGGGAGCCATCGTGTGTTAAACTGTTGTCGAAAACGCCTCTGAGTCACAACAAGGCTTTTAGTTTCATGAAAAGTAACACAATTGCCGATCGTTGCTGTGTCGTCAGTCATTGCTGCTTACTAGTCTCCTAGCGGCAGTATCGTGAATTACACGTCATTTCGTAACTCATTTGTTTTTCCAAGCTCTGCTGGTACTGCTGTAGAGATCCCAGCGAGATATCTTATGTGCGTCGTAAATTGTGAAAAAAACAATTGGTAACACATTTCGTGCGCCACCTTGTAGGAACGTTATCATAGTAAACTGAGAAGTCGTCCGATTGGTGACTGCCTGGAATCGTGCCTAAAATTAAAAACAACATGCTAAATCCAAGGAGATGCAACGCCACTGTTCACATAACTTTCTGTCAGTCATTGACATGTTTTAACGTTATGAATACCATACAGTTTAATTTTATATCATTGTTGTGTATCATATCAACTTTTAGTCAGCGTATCTGAAGTTTAACTAAGATTTACAACTTAAGATAAAATCGAGTATTCAGAAACGCATGCTGAAACGATTTTGACGCATAGAGAGGATGAACGAAAGGAGATAGACGTAACAAGCATACCAGTTTTGATGGGAGAGTTGGAAGTGGTCAGCCTCAGCAAAAGAACCTTATTCAGTCTGTGGACGTTTTAGCAACGGCCAGCTTAGGAGTACCCGAATTATGTAAAAAAAAAATTATGTAACTACCTATATAGTTTTAGACATAAAAAAGCTGACTGTCAAAAGAAATTTCAGTCTTTGTACTGTTGATATTTGGCTCTTTTGACTGATGTGTTTGCCGACCACTGATTTAAGAAATTTAAGAAAACGATGAAAGGTTGAACTTGACAGTTGAATGGTAAATTGTAGCCTCTCGAAAAGTGCCATGCGGACCGCCAAACTTAACGTCCCCACCTGACAAACGGATCACCATCACTGAGCGAGGTGGCGTAGTGGTCAGCACACTGGACTCGCATTCGGGAGGACGACGGTTCAAACCCGCGTCCGGTCATCCAGATTTAGGTTTTCCGTGATTTCCCTAAAATCGCTTCAGGCAAATGCCGGGACGGTTCCTTTGAAATGGCACGTCCGACTTCCTTCCTCATCCCTCCCTAACCCGATGGGACCGATGACCTCACTGTTGGTCCCGTCCTCCAAATCAACCAACCGGACCACCATTAACCACGTCGCACGATCTCACTTCAAGAGACTGTGCGGAGAGGTTTAGAATTGAACCTACAAGGCTGGCACAGAGTCTTGTGACAGGAACTGCACTGCACCATCTCCCTCTATTGGCGGCAAAATTCTACCAATGAAAATACTTTCCACCAGCAGAATTCGAACCGACCACGTTCCACAGTCGAGCATCACTGAGCATGTGAGTGTTACCGATCCCGACTAGGCACGCGACTACAATAGGTGAGTGGAAAATTAAAATAAATTACATAATCACCTGAAAACTACACTGCACCATAAAAGAAAAGTACGTGAACTCTCGTGTGCTCTTTGGAACAGCCCAGAACTCAAGACGTAAAAGTCTGTGTATCCTAGCTAATACTGATTCATTCAAAAAATTTATACATACTGCCTTCCTTTAACGCTCGTCGAATTACACTGTGCTGTCCCATAGATGCATACTGCCGTACGTTCTTTCTTTCGGTCTTATCACTGAATCAGGCTCTTTCTTCCTGTGAATGTTGTGAATGTTCTGTTCTGGATTCTCTCGCCTCCAATCTTCCCCCCCCCCCCCCCCTCTTCTATTTCTCTTTTAAATCATGTAAGTGGTTTGAAGTACATTCCATTGTGAAATATATTGGTGACCGTTTGCTCATGTTTTCCCTTTGGTTTACACGAGAACAGCAACGAAGGGTTTATCTTATCCGCTCTGGTAGTTATCCACACAGAGCCTGAGGTGCCATTAACTCCTCGGTGTCAACAACATTATTAGTAACGGCCTTTTAATTATTTTAAAAGCCATTCCCACAGTAAAAATGAACTTTTATTTTCTTAGCGGTAGTTACATGAGTTCGCTCTCAAATTATGGGTCGTCTCTCGTCGCCCATTACTCAAGGTTTACGTACCTCACTTTTAAATATTTCCTTGCTCTTCCTCATAACAATAGTTTAACACCCCCTAGGGCGGGTTTACTGTCGTTAGTTTTAACGTTATTTCTCAGTACCCGTTTTGTCTCCAAGAAAGGGAATCTTCGCGGATCCGGACAACTCTTCAGTGCTGTCTGAATATCAGGCTCGCCGCAATCATCATAGGCAGACTCATTTTTAAATCGATATTCTTAGTCTTGAATAGATAGACGATATTACATTTCTAATATTGAATTTCTAATTTTGCTTCGTAAAGCTGAAATATCTGTAAATATTCAGAGATTTTTCTTTCATCCTAAAGCGGTTTCAAATTTATTTAAGTGAGCTTGTAAGGAGTCTGTCGGAACTCTCCATTACATTTTAGCCAAATTAACGCTATTCTTTGCATCGTGTAAGATTGGAAATAACTAAGCACTAAGATATCGATAGTAACAATCTGAGAGAAAAACATGGGAGCGCGATTCTAAGCATTGCTGTGACGTCGGTGATGGCAGGTCTTACCGCACTCAAGGCCTGATTTCATTTATATAGCCCGGAGGATGACTTAACTACGCTTGAAGATGAAATTCAAGGTAAAATTCGCAAGCATAGCGTAAAGCACAATTGCAGGCTTAGGATCGTGACTGTTAGTCTGAGTTTACAATAACCCCATGTTTTGCTTGTCAGTTAAATAAGCCTCCTTATTCTCCAAATAACAGTAATTATTCTCCACATCTAATTAATAAACATGCTGTGCTTATTAAATGTTAGTGTAACTTTGAAATTGAAATAATTTGTTAATCTGGCACTCAGTCATTATTGATACTTATGTAACTGTCGTCTATTATTGGTCATGACGATTTCTGAAGTCTGAAATAGACTTAATTTATGAAATCCCTTATCACAAGTTATTTAGGAGTTAACAAGACCCAAGCAAACTCCTTCTTATTAAATTCATTCTTAGTAACAATAAGCTTTAGCCACTGCTGCTGCATGCTGCTGCGAATTGCTGTAAACCACATGGAAAAAGACAGTCACAGAAAGAGGTGAGTGCGACATTTAGGGCCAAAACAGAGACACTGACACACCAAAACATGTCATGTACGCTAATCCAGTAAATTTCGTTGCACAAGTCAAATTTTGTATCACTTGTAAATTCTTACTCAAATATGTAGTTTTAAGTTTTTCTTGTAACGATCTGTTCAGGGCTTAAATGACAGTGAAACTCACACTCATACTACACGCACACATTGTTATGCAGGTTAGATTCCGTTTACTGATAGCTCAGGTTGCTTATCGAGTCAATGTTCACAGACGAATATAGCCACATTTATTGCCTTTCCGCGACAACCTTCTCCCTTGCCATCGTTTTGCCAATAAAGCGGAAATCTCTTGTGTGATACACTAGTTACTCTTTTCTATGAGAATCAGCATGGACATAGATTAGATCGCACAGTGGTGCTATAAGAAAAGACAACAATAAACACACATTCGACATATACAGAAAACCCACAAGTGACATTATCTTAAATTAAGCTTGAAATCACCCACAGAACAACAAACAAGCAGAAATCAGATACATGTTAAACAGGCTGGACAGTATCCCCCAAAACTCTTCTAATTACCAAAAAGAGTTAGCCATTATAAAACAAACAGCACCAACAATGGACACAAAGAGACAATGGTATACAAACTAAACAAAAAATAAAAAGACAAATAAGGAAGAAAACTAACCAAACCACACTAAATTGTACAACTTGAACTACAACAGAAAAATGGCATACACTGACGTACCACAACAAATTCATTCATAAAACAGGAAACATATTCAAAAAATAAGGCATAAACATTGCTTACAAAATAAACAATTCCATACAAACGCACATCCCAAAACTAAAATCAAAACCAGACAGATACCAACAATGTGGTATCTATCTGCCCAGTTGCAGAGATTGTGAGAAGATCTACATTGGAATGACTGGCAGGACATTTGACGCAAGATATAAAGAGCACATCAGAGCATTCAAATACTGTGCAAGTCATTCAACATTTGTGAATCATCTAAAAGAAGAACACCTAGACCAAGCAATATTGAAAACGATATTAATATCACAAAAATCTGTAAAAATAGACACCTCCTTCCTTTCCAAGAAAATTTCCACACACAAAAAGCATTAACGCAAAATAAAAAGTTGCTCAATGACCAGATAAATATTGGAAACTAGACTCTACATAGAATAATTGATGAAATCACATAAAAAAGAAAAGAGCCTCTTCCATCCTTCACCCCCTTCCACTCTCCCACAACCCGCTCCCTCACTTACAGTTTCATTTCACCTGTTGCTCCTCACCTCTCCTCTAACCCATATTCCATCACACTGCTATATACTTACGTCCACTCATCATGGTTTCTCGTCCCCACCACAAAATTTAAAAAATCTCTATCGCTATTCCTTCCCTATTCTTATACAGTATATAAATACACAGAAACATACTTAACTAATATTACACACATACAAAAATCTAATTAAAAAAAGACTATTTGTAGGTCAAAGACAAAGTAGTTGAAATGTTATGTTGGCAACACTACAATACACAAACATCAACACATACTTGAAGTACAAGAACAAACAGAATAGAGTGGTGTGCATAAAAGTGCGTTGTGAGAAATGCATAGTGCTGCAGAAGATTTAAAAAGTAGACGAAAATTATCAGTGTCTAACACAGAAAATCAACAATGTGCTAGCAGACGGTACTTTCCGATGTAAGCGAGAAAGCAACCGAAAAATCACTGTAAGTACAAACCAACCTATTCTTAACGAACTGTTTTTGGATCTAAAAAGCAAATCAAAATATAAATAAACTTAATTACAGACTACTGATGATGGTTTACCTCAGTAAAGCAAAACGCGTCTGGCGAAAGAATCACGCATTTGTAGTTGGAACGACGGATCAAAAATACCCTCATGAACTATAAAGCAACTACGGACATTATGGCCACACAAATGAAGAATTTATTAAGAGAGGACTTAGTCATTTTAATGTAGTCACGTATGTCTACAAGCGTTACAGGGGAAAAAATAAGAGAATCTCTTGCTGATATTATTTTTCCACAGAAGGTATACCTGCTAGATGTAACTTTCAGTTTGTTAGTATCACCAACTATATATTTTTAAATGATGTCATCTTACTTTCAGCCGTTACGAGTTTATTTTAGGATTGCAATTTTGGCACTATGCCATTTTCAAGCTAATTCAAAACATAAAACAACGTAATGAGAACAATGTAATGTGGGATTAACAGTACGTGCAACCAACTTTGTAGTAGTTTGTCATTGATATACTATAAATATTTTGACATGTAGGTTTGCTTTATATAGCAACGTAATACGCACATGACAGAACAGCTGGTCAGCGATACTACTCAGCATTCCGTTTTATGTAGTGTTGAGTGAAAGTGTTATTGTTCGCTCTTGGTTGTTATATATTATCCGTCTTTCCCTACAGCTTAAGCCCATTTTTTTTTTTTTTTTTTTTTTTTTTTTTTACAGTTTCGGATATCTTGCACCATTTTACATGTCAATCGCTGTTTCCAAGTCGGTCGATTCTATGAATTTTTCTAAGGTCTTGCTTCCGTTATTAATGGCGACGTGAGGTCTTCCTCTCTATTGCCTTTACCTTTCTGAAAGCCACAGTGTCCGACATCTAACATATCTTCAGTTTTCTCTTCCATTTTTTATTCTCCGTTGAGATGATTGTGTGATACATTTCGCAATTATAGGTCCTTGCTATCTTCGGGGTTATGCGGACGCTGTTTTTCCGAAAATCGGACAGTATGTCTCCTGACTCATAGATCTTACACCCAAGCTTCAATGGTCGCACGATTGCCACTTCCCCCAATGATTTCAAAAATTGCGAAAGAATGTTTCCTACCCGTGCTGCCTTATTCCATATTAAGTCTTTCAGAGGTCTATAAGATTCTGACTCTAATAATGGATCCCCTTTGTCTTCCATATCGGCTCCCATTTTTTCCTCAGTCGTGACATCACACAAATCCTCCCCGTCGTAGAGGCCTTCAGTGTACTATTTCTACCTGTCTTAACAGCCGAATTTGGGAAGACGAACATAGGTACAAGGGAGGTAACTGCAAAGTAAGCTATGATAAGACAAGAAATATCTCAGCTGATCGACGAAAGATAGAAGTCCAAATATGTTCCCCAGAAAGATGGTAATATAAATACCTGCGGAACGAAATAAATCGGTAGTGCATGGAAGGCGAAATAACTACAGGAAAGATACGAAGAAGTCGAAAAATAAAAGAAATGATCGACCTGACGACTGACTCATGGTACAGAAATTCGGTGAACTTAAAGGCAAGAGTGGTAAAAGTAAGATTGCAATCGGAGTTCCACTGTTAAACGCAGAGGAGAGAGCTGATAGGTAGAAAGAGTACACTGAAGGCGTCTGCGAGGGGGAGGACTTGACCGATAAAGAGATAGAAGAAAATTGGAGTCGATATATAAGACGCAGGGGATACAGTATGAGAGTCAAAATTTTGAAGAGCTCTGGAAGACACGCATTCAACTAGGGGAGAATTGGTAGGTGATATTCCATAGGGATTTCTAAAATAACTATTCAAGTTGATATGTAGAATCTATGCAGACGTTCCATCAGACTTTTGAAAATATATCATACACACAATACCAAAGATAGCAAGGGCTGATACGTGCGATACCTACTGCACAATCAGCTTAAGAGCTCATGCAACTAAATTGCTCACAAGAATAATATACAGAAAAATGGAAAAGAAAACTGAAGCTCTGTTAGATGATGATCAGTCTGGCTTTAGTAAAGGTAAATGCACCAGAGAGGCAGCTGTGACGCACTTGATAATGGAAGCAAGACTAAAAAAATGATTCAAATGGTTCTGAGCACTATGGGACTTAACATCTGAGGTCATCAGTCCCCCAGAACTTAGAATTACTTAAAACTTACTAACCTAAGGACATCACACACATCTATGCCCGAGGCAGGATTAGAACCTGCGGTCGTAGCGGTCGAGCGATTCCAGACTGTAGCGCCTAGAACCGCTCGGCCACCCCGGCCGGCGAAGCAAGACTGAAGAAAAATCAAAACACGCTCGTAGGATATGTCTGCCTAGAAAGAGCGTTCGAAAATGTAAACCGGTGCAAGATCTTCGAAATTCTGGAAAATAGGAGTAAGATCTAGGAAAGACTGGTAATGTACAATATTTATAAGAAACAAGAGGAAACAATAATATTGGAAGACAAAGAACGAAGAAAGGAACGGAGTCCTTCGCTCTTCGTCTCAAATCTACGAGCGCGTGCTCAAAAGTAATGCTCCGAATGTTCTATGTGAAAACTTTTAACGCTTTTTAAATAAAACAAACCTTATTAATATTCTACATGTTTACTTTTCAGTTTACAGAATGAGAGACCCAGAAACTTCACCTTGTCCTTAAAATGTAAAACAATATTCAACAGTCTTAGTTCAGGGGAAGAAAACAGAGAACAATCACAGTTAAAATCAATACACAAGGCATTCTGAGGAAAAAAAAATTAAAAATTGTTCTAGTAGACCGTTCTTCCTGTCTCTCAAGTGTTCGTTTTGATTGACGAGAGGAAAAAGTATGACTAGAAGTGGAGCAGAAAATGGGGAAGTCATGCACAAACAATGAGCAGTTCATAGGACTCCTCACTGCAGACGATATGCTACTGATCGCAGTTCCGAACAATGTCATGCTATAAACTCTCCCCTGAGTGATAGGCCTACCTGTTACGACGAGCACTTCTGGCTCTGTATCTGAAATGACGTTCGGCAATGAAAGAGCGCAGGTAAATGGATAAATGACCATGCAACCCCCATTCATGTAACGGATAGATGATATTGTATCTCCACATAGTGCCTAAGGCGTTTTCAGTGTCGAATAAAATTGATATTAAATGTTTTGTAGGAATGCCTCCTTTATAGCTGCCTCCAGTATGGTTAGGTGATCACTATGGGACAATATCTTCTGAACCCACAGTGGAAGCGACTTACAAGATTTCTAGATCCTAAGATTCATACAAGGTGGGAGTCTCTCCAACACCTGGTAGGATGTGCGCGATCCTTTCCTGCTTCGAGTACGGGAATAGTCATTGGTTACTTCCAAGAGTCAATATATTGGTAATCACTCTATATTATATGAAAAAACGCAAGGAGGATTCCTTCAGATTCAGGGTTAGGCTACCGTAGCACGCCATAGTGTATTATGCTCGGCCCTGGGGTGGTCTCATCAATTGCAGCGGAGGTTACAAGCCTCTTTGTCATTGGAGCTGCAGTGAGTTCGTACCCTCTTGTTAACTTTTGGGTAGGCTAGAAAGCCTAGCACTGGACTCATGGTGACGTTATATCGTCATAGTAGCACGCCCTGGTCTTTGGATTGACGGGTGTGACTTTCAGGACTCCATTATCCAGTATGGCAGCTAGGCCTTGAAGATACTCCGCAGATGGACTGCGTTTGAATCTTCACAAAGCTCTCCGCTTATACCACACTGCACAAAGACACTGGTCGTTCCACCAAGAAACAGGTTACCTCCTATGATGGTCTAATGGTTTAAGCATAGATTCATCAGCGGCTGAGTGGTTCACAGTGGTAACGTGATCCAGCCAGTCTTGGACGCTGTCCTGATGCTCCACCACGGCCAGCAGGCGATACACTTTCCAGTTCGCCTTTCAGAGCATCCACTTGACTTATTTTCCCTCTTGCTCTGTTTTCTGCATAACGCGGACAGAATAAAAGATTTTCAAATCAACCAGCAATGTGCTTCTCCATCTCGTCCAAAAAAAGTATTTTTTTCCAAAACATACAAGCTTTTCAAAAATGTAGTGAAGCGTCTATTTTTCTTCAGTACGGTTGATACCACTTGAATAGTGGAATCCCTAAACCTTAAAAGTTAGCCATCGGCGCTCACTTTGAAGCGGGACCCATCACTGAAGACAGTTCTACTCCAGTCAGTCATCTCCCAGGCCTGGAGATGCCTCAGACAGTGGTGCGATAACAACCCAACTATCACTCGCCATTAAGCGCAACAAAAAGTACTGATGGTCTTGTGTGAAATTTCTTTTCATACCAGGAACCCTTTGGTTGTCATTCGCGGTATCCACGGCACATACACAGTACGTCGACGATATTCTACGTCCTGTTTTGTTGCCATTTATGGAAAGCCACACAAGCCTTACTTTTCAGTAAGATAGTGCCCATCCACACACGGCTAGAGTTTCCACTACTTGTCTTCGTCCTTGCCAAAACCCATCTTGGCCAGCAATGTCATCGGATCTCTTCCAAACTGCTAACGTTTGGAGCATTATGGAAGATCCTCCTAACCAAGCAGATCTAACGATCAGAATTTGTTACCATATCCTCAGGAGGACAACCAATTACCCTTTCAATCAATGCCAAGCCGAATAACTGCTTCCAAAAGTGCCAGAGGTGAGCTAACACATTATTGGCTTCCTCAATTTATGAAGCTCTTTCTCTTCAATAACTAATCCAACTTTTCTGAAGTTGTAATCTTTTGTTTGTCTGTACATGTACGTCACATCTATTGATTTTCCTCCCATTCACATAAATCCTTCGAAGTGCTTCCTTTTTTTCTAAGAGTGTATTAGCAGATTTACCCTCAATTCCCTCAATTTTACGTCATTATGAGATGAATGTTGCAAGCATTGTAGAATTTTGTGTTTTCTCTCTTCTTCTATCCACGGAGATTTTATATGGAAGTGATCAGCCAACCATATTTTCTGGTAATGTTGTTCCCCGGCTTGTCTGGTAACAATAGGTTAAGTACTCTGTCTTGAGTCAGTTTCCCCATTTGTGTCGTTCAGAGCTCTAATGTCAGAAAGAGTGTGACGGAGCTAATGTAAATTGATGTAGCTTTCTGGCATGTCTGTATTTTATACTGTATGTTTTAATCCTATTCATTCCATCATACAGTACTTGTAAGGGTGCTGATAAGCACGTTATTGAGCTCCCTAAACGAACAGCAACAACAATAACAAATACAGGGTCCGAGCTGGGCTTATCTCACTCACGAATTTTCTTTGGAAAATTAACGTCTGTTATATCGTGTTTGCCTATTTTAATGCTGCAACGGCCTTGCCGCAGTGGCTACGCCGGTTCCCGTGAGATCACCGAAGTTAAGCGCTGTTGGCACTTGGATGGGTGACCATCCCGGCCGCCATGCGCTGTTGCCATTTTTCGGGGTGCACTCAGCCTCGTGATGCCAATTGAGGAGATACTCCACCGAATAGTAGCGGCTTCGGTCAAGAATACCATCACAACGACCGGGAGAGGGGTGTGCTGACCCCACACCCCTCCTTTCCGCATCCTCCACTGAGGATGACACGGCGGTCGGATGGTCCTGGTAGGCCACTCGTGGCCTGAAGACTGAGTGCTTTTCTTTTAATGCCATTTTCATATATTATTCTCTAAATCTGTCGCACCCACATGGGTTCCCTGTATGACTGACAACAGCAATAATAAATATGTATGTAGGGTATTTACCAGTACAGTTTGCAACTACTTTCCTTGCCTCTGCTATAAACCGTCAACCCCCGATATGTAAGTATTTCTTGTAGAATATTGCAGTACCACTACTCGTCTGCACGCAGGATAAGGCAAATATAGCAAAGACAAGTACACAGTTCAGTTTAGCACAGAACAACAACCTATACTAATACTGCGTCGTTATTGCACTCTAAATATCTTCAAATATAGACGGTGAATTACTTTCAAATTTAGTGCAATAATTTAAATAGAATATTGTCTGATGAAGAGTTTGTATATTAAAAATATTGTCATATCTAGTCATTTTCGCGTATTCGGTACTCTGCTTTTCTCCCATCTTGTTATTTACCATTTCTTGTAGTACTTCTGTTGGCTTGTGGCAGCAATGAGCGTCTAAGATTTTTTGCTGTTTGCCGACAATACTTAGTTATTACCCTAGAGCCTCTGCTTTTGCCTCAGAGTCTTTTCTGCTGTTAATTAGAAATAATGAGCGCAGTCGTTAACGATCCTGAAGGATAAGTCCCAGCGTGTCGTTTCAGGCTGCTTGCACAACACAGGCATCACGACCAGTATTTTACTAGACGATTCTGTTTTATTCAGATGTTGCTATGAATTATTAGGTAGCCACGTTCGTCATACTGGCAGATCCTGTATATTTTCTCAGAGGGCAAGTGCATGAAATCACCATAAACTATCGATGCTGCCTTGAAATGTATCTAATGAGTTCGTTACGTATGCATCAAAGGAGCAATGTAATGATCAAATGCGTTCCCTAGAATTTCAGTAAGCCTCAGCGCATATTGTATAAAGTGCAAAACATACTGCATTCAGTTTATGTATGGATCAGTCGAAATTTTTATATAGTACATGGTGGTGAAGTTGGCGCTTTAATCTAGATGCACTAATTCTTGATGGCTAGTCCACTTAATTTGAAAATATTGTTTAATTTCGTAACTTGAAAGGTGGCTACACTGAGCCACAGCGCCAGAGATTGCGTCAAAGAGTATTATTCTGCCGCCTCCACTGGCAGTTCTTGTCTAGAAGTCGTAGTGGAGAGTGCTTATTGAGAAGTAGCAGTAGGCAGTGCTTGCTGAGAAGTCGTAGTGGAGAGTGCTTATTGAGAAGTAGCAGTAGGCAGTTCTTATCGAGAAGTCGTGGTGGAGAGTGCTTGTTGAGATGTAGCAGTGGTGAGTCGTTGAAGTTCCCATGGAGAGTGCTTGTTCAGAACTTGTAGTATTGTTTTGATGGGCTAGACACCAGATGTTGTTGGATTAGGGATGCTGTAATGTGCTTTTCGTCAATATATATGAAGGTAAAAAAAATTCCTTTTTTTTCATTATTTCAATGTCTTAAACAATAATGCCTCTTGGTCACAGGTTCAGTCAACAAAGCATCTGGCTCGTGTTTTTGTATTAGACTGTATTTCTGGTTTCTATGTGCAATTATAGTATTTCTGTTTATTTTTTTAATTACTTCAGTATAAATTTTATTTAAAATATCTGGTCTTATTGAGGAAGAACCGTGCCAGATGTGTACGTTGAATCACACTTCCACACACAGAACAGCTACACTTGTGTTTTGTTGTTTCCTAGGTTTTATAGTTGCTGGGGACTTAATTAATTGTGTTAACGGAAATTTTGTTTCATTCTTTGTTGTTGTTCTATGCAGTCAGATTGCGTACAAATACTAGTCAGGGCCAACCGGTTACGAGACTTCGTAATCGGACAGACAGCTACTAAAAATAAAAATTATTTGCATTCATTATTCAATTAAGCCCCCATGCACGTGGCGACCCTGCCAGGAATTCTTCTGATTGTATAAATAGCAGATAGTAGTATTGTTGTAGTAATTCGTAGTTTAGTAATTGTAGTCTATATTGCATGTGTAGATTTGGTAATTGTCATTCTTCTAATGGTATTTTTGCAGAATTTAATTTTTGATGTCTTGTATACAGGTCTGACAATTTTGTGCAATGGTGAAGCTTTTAATTGTTCGTTAATCGTGTTTGAGGGAAGCATTTCGTTAGAATGGTATTGTTGGGGATAAAGTGTCATTGTGTGTAATTTTCGTATAGTGACGAGTTTTGTATGTTTTGTAAATGATTACGCGATCGATGAAAAAGGCAAAAATGATGGATAGTGAGAATGACGAAATTGTTAACATGGTGAACTCGCCAACACAGGAGAACAGTATGATGAATAATGAAGTTGAAAACAATTTAATAAGTCGGGAAAATAGTCCGGAACCATTTCAAAATTTTTTACAATCAAAAAATTTTCAGAATACGAGATTAACGACAGAAGACTCTGGAATAGTATCGAACACAGATAGCTTTATGGCTATGCCGAAGGAAGTTAGTTTTGCGGGAAATGTTAGGGGCGAAAAGAATTTCGAACCAGTTAATACGGAGCAGTTGATGGGTGCTATATTAAATTTGGGATCACGGATGGAAACAACGCGATCACGGTTAGACTCACAAATAGGAACAATTAAAACTGATGTGGGAACAATGGAAACACAGTTAAGATCTGAATTAAAAACAGTGGGATCACAGTTACGATCTGAAATTAAAACTGATATGGGAACAATGGAAACACGGTTAGACTCACTGGGATCACAAATAGGAACAATTAAAACAGAGATGGAAACAATGGAAACACAGTTAGATTCACGAATAGGGACATGTTTCAAAAACATGAAAGATGAATTAAAGAAAGAAATTAGAGAAGAAGTACAACCAATTTTGAATGCTCACAATAATAGATTAACTTCAATAGAAATCAGACAAAAGGAACAGGAAGAAAGAGATCGCGTGATAGTACAAAAATTTTCAGAGTTAAATTTACAACGTGCACACGATAAGGGAGAAATATTTGAGAGAATCGAGGAATCCGTACCAAATGACAGATTAAATAACCTAACACAACAGTATGAACAGTTAACTACTAAATGTGTTAATATTGAAACCCGAATCGCGACACTTACGGAAGACGTAAATAAACAGAAAGAACAATTAGGTGACTTATCGGAAAGTGTTGAGGAGATTTCAGATAAACTGACAATCTTAGCTTAAATGGGGACAGAGATTCGGATGATACAGCTCCATTACCATTTGCAGAAACTGAAGAGTACCAGAACATAAATAAACATGTTGAAAATCAGGGAAAATTTAATGAACGCGTTAAAAGGGAAGTTGAGGCATTACGAAAGCAAGTCAAACAAATTGAAGGCGAAATCGTAGGAAAAGATAGCAGAAGAAATTTAGAATCACAGATAGCAGAGGGCTTTGAAGACAATAATTTATTTCATTTACGGGATGCAACAAGAGAGCGCCAGGCGCGTGAACTTGACAATAATCGACACTCGGACTGGGACAGACGTGGTAGGTCTTTGTCGCCACGAGGAGAAAACTTTGACTATAAACACTTCTTAACTGTTCGGAAATTTAAGATCTTTCGCAATTCTAAGAACGACATACATCCATGTGCATGGTTAGATCAATTTATGTACGCACTTCCGCCAAAGTTGCCATTAAGTCACAAACTTGAAATTATGTGCGGCTATTAAAGTCCTCAGGGGATTCGCTACACTAAGTGAATATGTGCCGTAGCGTGCACAGGACCCCGAGCTGTAGTAGTGCTATTTCCCTTTTAGTTTTCTGCACTGCTGCCTACTCTTTTACTATTCTTTGCATCTATCAAAACAATTCTTCAACTATCATTCTATCTAGAGAGTTGGTAAAGAATAACCGGATATGACTATTTTACCCAAAAGTGATTTCGGAAATTACCGTTTGGGCTTACTATATTTTCTGCAGCATTCATTCGTAGTTTAAACGAAGTTTTAACTGTTTATCTTCGTGACAATATTACTTCATATGTCGACGATTTTCTTATTGCTAAACGTTCTTGGAGTGAGCACAACAAAATTTTGGATTCATTATTACGTATTTTTGCAAGAGTTGGCATTACAGTGAACTAGGAAAAATCTGAATTTGGTCGTTCTCAGGTGAAATTTCTTGGTCATATTATTTCGACAGAAGGTATTCTTCCTGATCCAGAAAAACTAGACGCTATTCGTAATTATGCTGTTCCTACTACAAAACGTGATGTTCGTAGTTTCCTTGGTGTCTGTAATTTTCTTAGACGCTTTGTTAAATTGGACGATTTGACCACACCTCGTTTATGTGAACTATCTGGAAAGAAATCTAATTGGTGTTGGGATGAGGAAGCTCAATCAGAATTTGAACAACTTCGTGATGCTTTAGATGTTGCTCCACTTCTTTCACATCCGGATTTATCTAAAGATTTTTGTTTGGCGACGGACTCATCATACAAAGGCCTAGGTGCACATTTATTTCAAGAGATAGAAGAAAACGGCGTTGTAGTACAAAAAACTAATGCATTTGGAAGTAGTGTTCTCTCTAAATCAGAAAAGAATTATTCGATTACAGAACTTGAAGCCTTGACTGTTGTATGGGCTTTCACAAAATTTCGCATATTTTTGTTTGGCAGACACACTAAGGTTTACACCGATCATCGAGCTCTGGAATTTCTTATGTCAACAAAATTAACTCATGGCAGATTGTCACGATGGGCGCTGTATCTACAGGAGTTTGATTATAGTATTGTTTACACACAGGGTTCTTCAAATATTATTGCTGATGCTTTATCACGTGCACCTGTGGGTTTGAAACAAAGTGATGAAGAGGACTGAAAGAGAACAATTATTGTTTGATGTATATTCAAGGTGTTGCGTTTGAGAATTTTATTTCGTCTTCGCTCCAGGAGATCGCTAAGGAGCAAAATAAGGATCCAATCTGGAAGGACATTAAGGAGAAGTGGAGGAGAAAGGAAAGCGTAGCGATTAGACAGTATTATTTAGTTCGTAATGACATACTTTTTAAACGAAAATCGGTCGACAACTCTGTTTGGTTAGTTTGCATTCCTGATGAGTGGGTCAATAAATTGATTTGGTATATACATTTCAGTTATGCGCACTTTGGTCCCAGAAAATGCTTTCATAAATTACGAGAAAATTGCTACTTCAGTAACATGGAAAAACGTATTCGATCTGTTCTTGCCAAATGCAAATTATGTCAAAAAGCTAGGCCGCCAACTATTTCTCACAGAGCACCGTTGTTTCCCATCATTCCAGCGAAATTAAAGGACATAGCTGCAGTCGATTTGTTCGGTCCAGTGGTTCGTTCTACAAACGGTTTTGCGTACATTTTGGTGGTAGTGGAATTGACATCAAAATATGTGTGTTTTACACCTTTACGCAAAGCAACAGCTCGTTCAGTATCTAATGCTTTCATCAAACATTTTCTTAAAGAAGTGGGTCATGTTGATAAGGTTATATCAGATAATGGATCACAGTTTCGCTCTAAAATTTGGCTTCAAACTCTAAGGCGTCGTAAGATTAAACCAATTTTCATTTCACTTTTTCACCCTCAATCTAACGCTTCAGAGAGATGGACGAAGGAAATCAATAAATTGTGTCGACTTTATTGTCATCAGAACCACAGAACTTGGGATCAGTATCTTAATATTTTTCAAAACATTCTGAATGAACTCCCTAATGATTCAACTTCTTTACCGCCTATATTGATATTAAAAAATAAAGCACCGACAAATCACTTTTCTGAAATCGTTCCTTTTCCGCCTTCACGGAAAGTGCGGCATTCTGAAGTAGTCAACGTGGCTCTACAAAATATTGCATCTGCGGCTGCTAGAAGAGAGAAATCAGCTAAACGTCCTGGTCGTTTAAAAACCTTGTCAGTTGGTCAAAAGGTGTTAATTAAGTCTCATCGTTTGTCTCACAAAGGAAAAGGCTTGTGTCGCAATTTTTTTCTGCTTTATAACGGTCCATATAGGGTTCGCAAAATCATTCATGATAACACTGTCGAAGTAGAAACTCTTAAATCTTGGCGCTCTAAGGGAATACATCATATATAGAACTTTAAAATTTTTGTGGAATGACATACTTTTGAGACATCAACAGTTATACGTAAACATGCAGAGAATACAAGGATACCGCGCCGTGTTCCGGCGGCGGCATATACTCAAAGCAGCAGTCAAGTCTGCGCGCCGCACAAGGCAGTCGTTGACCGCAAACAATTACTTCCTACGCACGCGTACCTACAGCTGATCGAGCGCTCAGTGCGAATGCACTGACAGCAGTAGACAAATACACAGTCTAATTTCTCTGATTAAATTCAGTATAAAGCTATAGTGACTTGATAAATTATGTTATTAACGTTCAGTATTTTTCAGGATACGGTTGTATAAAATATTTAAGAACTTCAGGTAAATTCTGTGTGTCTCCGACGTTAAGAGAACTTGCTACGGAGAAAATTTCAGGAAGAATGTAATTTCGAAGAAAAAAGTAATAAACCAAAAAGGTAACTGTCAATTGAGTTTATTTTTCAGGTAACATATTTCCACTTAGGTACGTATTTTAGACGCAATTTGCTGCTCGCGATTACGTGATTCATACTTTGTACTAAATTTCATGTTCTATGAATTTACTTGTGAAGCGACGTGCTTGCGTACATTAACTGATTTTGACAATGATTGATTAATCAACAGGGTTGTCACTTGTGTATATTATGCATCGCTTGGCTGCTATGCTTTTTCACTGACGTCATATTTTTTTTATGTGCCTGCTGTGCTTATTTATTTAAATTATAATTGTCACATGATTAATTGTGCTGATATGGTTATGTATGTAGGTTATACTTTGTGATGCATCTGCTTGCGCCTTCATGTTTACTTATTAAGAGTACATTTGAACATTTATTTGCTTATGCTGATACGATGCTAATGACCTGTTTATTATGTAAGATATATATTTGCTGCTTTGCGTATGGATTGCATATTTACACATTTCTGTTTTGTTGTCATAACTACTCTTTAATCTGGTATATAGAAATGCTGATATATGGTGTACGAACGTGGAGTTTAGGTCACACTATGGTATTAATTATAGACTGTTTGCTTGGCAGAGCCTCGTTGTAGGGATTGTGCTGCATCCACTTGTTGACATTCTGTTCTCCACTGGTATATTTACTCGCTATTGCATGTTTTGCTTACGCTCAGTGCCTTATATTTTCAGATAAGAAAATGAACTGCTACAATTCTACGAACGACATTAGTACAAGAAACTTCTTTGAAGTCACATGAGCTGGAGGTTTTATGGAATCTGTATAAATTTATGCTAACAGGATGGAAGCTAACGACATGACATACCAACACTAGGTTTAGACCATTGACAGCTATTACACTGCATTCTTCGTGAGCAATTGAAATAGTAAGTGACACTTGACACAAGAAATACTCCACATGTTTGCTTATGTCTTGCCATGATTCTTGAAGTGGTGTACACACTGTGAAATATTACTATCATTCACCCTCCGTACTCGTACTTACTTACTGAAAGTTGTTCGAACTAAAGGCTGTTAGAGGTCATGTATGCATTTCTTTTGTTTAATGACGGACGAGGTAACTAAAATGTATTTCATAATTCATAATGAGTAGAAGATTTGGGTCAGGTGGATTACACAGAGGTTGTGTGTGGACATTGTGTCTTCGGATTGTATGGGATGATGAATTGAAGTTTGCACTAGGATTTTATCTGTACTTGTTCGAGGAGACTGACTAGAGGAAAGAGTTGTAACGGAAGTGAAATGATATTGGTGATAAGGTTTATATGTGTCGACATATTGAAGAGGTATTATTGAGGTATTGAGATTGTGTGAAGTTGATGATTATTGGAGTTTTGGTGGACAAGAGGTAAGGTAAATGATATTGATGATAAGGTTTATATGTATCGACGTAAGAGGTATTATTGAAGTATTAAGGTTATGTAATGCTGATGATTATTGGAGTTTTGGTGGATAAGAGGTAAAGTAAGTGAAGAGCATGTTTTTTTTTTGTTGGTTTTATGGAACAATGAGAATGAAGATAGTAGACTAGAACACTCAAGTGGAAAGAAGATTGTCTACACACACACTTCGTTAAATCACTAAGCAGTATATACTTTTTTTGAGAGAGAGGAAGCATTTGCATATCTTGGCACACTGACAGTTGTTCAGCAACCGTACATTTTGAATTGGCTTGGCAAACATTGGTCTTGGTCTTGACATGATGACTATGACGTTGACTAACTGTTATTGACTGTTATACACTGCTGACACTACTACTTGATACACTTGTTGAACATCAATTTTAGACAGAATTGCATTTAAACAGTTAACACTATTCAATTACACAGTAGTACTTAATGTGGATGAAAGATGAGGGAGTGTGTTTTGTGTCTTTTCCTTTCCTAATCCCAAATAATTGGTACCGACCTATCTCCTAAATATTATCTTACTTGTTTGTTGTGGCTTGCACTGACACCCATAAATATTATAGGTTTACTGATATTTGTGTATTGTAATAGTTAATATGACAATTATCTGATATCATTTGTGTGTTTATCATAATTTGTATTTTTAGTGTAAGAGCATTGATAATAATTTTGTAAAAGCAATTGTGTGTGCATTCAAACTGTTGTTCATGCCTGCACTTATTCAACATTACTGGGTGCTACTGATGGACTGCTTCTACTGACATAATGTCACTTGTTGGTGTCTGCACCTGCTCAACATTGCTGGGTGCCACTGGTGGAACTGTTTCTACTGACATAATGTCACTTGTTGGTGTCTGCACCTGTTCAACATTACTGGGTGCCACTGATGGACTGCTTCTACTGAAATGATGTCACTAGTTGGTGTCTGCACCTGTTCACCATTGCTGGGTGCCACTGATGGAACTGCTTCTACTGAAATAATGTCACTTGTTGGCGTCTGCACCTGCTCAACATTACTGGGTGCCACTGATGGAACTACTTTTATTGAAATGATGTCACTTGTTGGTGTCTGCACCTGTTCAACATTACTGGGTGCCACTGATGGACTGCTTCTACTGAAATGATGTCACTTGTTGGTGTCTGCACCTGCTCAACATTACTGGGTGCCACTGATGGACGGCTTCTACTGAAATGATGTGACTTGTTGGTGTTTGCACCTGCTCAACATTGCTGGGTGCCACTGATGGAACTGCTTCTACTGAAATAATGTCACTTGTTGGTATCTGCACCTGTTCAATATTACTGAGTGCCACTGATGGACTGCTTCTGCTGAAATGATGTCACTTGTTGGTGTCTGCACCTGTACAACATTACTGGGTGCCACTGATGGACTGCTTCTACTGAAATAATGTCATTTGTTGGTGTCTGCACCTGTTTAACATTACTGGGTGCCACTGATGGACCGCTTCTACTGCAATGATGGCACTTGTTGGTGTCTGCACCTGTTCAACATTACTGGGTGCTACTGATGGACTGCTTCTACTGAGATAATGTCACTTGTCTGCACCTGTTCAACAATGCTGGGTGCCACTGATGGTTTGCATCTATTGAAATAATGTCACTTGTTGGTGTCTGCACCTGCTCAACATTACTGGGTGCCACTGATGGACTGCTTCTACTGAAATGATGTCACTTGTTGGTGTCTGCACCTGCTCAAGATTACTGGGTGCCACTGATGGAACTACTTCTACTGAAATGATGTCACTTGTTGCTGTCTGCATCTGCTCAACATTGCTGGGTGCCACTGATGGAACTGTTTCTACTGACATAATGTCACTTGCTGGTGTTTGCACCTGTTCGACATTACTGGGTGCCACTGTTAGAACTGTTTCTAATGAAATGATGTTACTTCTTGCTGTCTGCACCTGTTTAACATTGCTGGGTGCGACTGATGGAACTGTTTCTACTGAAATAATGTCACTCGTTGGTGTCTGCACCTGTTGACCATTGCTGGCTGCTACTGCTGGAACTGTCAACTACTTGTTTATTGAACTATGGAAAGCATTTTATGTGAATATTTGTATAAACTGATTTTTTTGTGTATTTACTGTTTATGAAATGTTTGAGACTCTTACTTACACATATTTGACATTGCTGGTGCCAATGATTAAATAATACTTATGTAAACTATTATGTAAAATCATATGTATGAAAGCATTTGTATTCCTTACTGTATTTTATATATTAGGATATGGAACGGTCAGTGCAAAGCCAAAATTTATTTAGTGAAGTGATATTTACTTACTAATATTAGCTTTTATTTTTGTCTGTATTTTTTTTGACGAATTTGGTGGTATTTTCACCACCAATGCTGGCAAAAATACCATCAAATTCAGGCCCGTGGAGGAGGGGCATATGAAAGGTGGCTACACTGAGCCACAGCGCCAGAGATTGCGCCAAAGAGTATTATTCTGCCGCTTCCACTGGCAGTTCTTGTCTAGAAGTCGTAGTGGAGAGTGCTTATTGAGAAGTAGCAGTAGGCAGTGCTTGCTGAGAAGTCGTAGTGGAGAGTGCTTATTGAGAAGTAGCAGTAGGCAGTTCTTATCGAGAAGTCGTGGTGGAGAGTGCTTGTTGAGATGTAGCAGTGGTGAGTCGTTGAAGTTCCCATGGAGAGTGCTTGTTCAGAACTTGTAGTATTGTTTTGATGGGCTAGACACCAGATGTTGTTGGATTAGGGATGCTGTAATGTGCTTTTCGTCAATATATATGAAGGTAAAAAAAATTCCTTTTTTTCATTATTTCAATGTCTTAAACAATAATGCCTCTTGGTCACAGGTTCAGTTAACAAAGCATCAGGCTCGTGTTTTTGTATTAGACTGTATTTCTGGTTTCTATGTGCAATTATAGTATTTGTTTATTTTTTTTAATTACTTCAGTATAAATTTTATTTAAAATATCTGGTCTTATTGAGGAAGAACCGTGCCAGATGTGTACGTTGAATCACACTTCCACACACAGAACAGCTACACTTGTGTTTTGTTGTTTCCTAGGTTTTATAGTTGCTGGGGACTTAATTAATTGTGTTAACGGAAATTTTGTTTCATTCTTTGTTGTTGTTCTATGCAGTCAGATTGCGTACAAATACTAGTCAGGGCCAACCGGTTACGAGACTTCGTAATCGGACAGACAGCTACTAAAAATAAAAATTATTTGCATTCATTATTTAATTAAGGCCCCATGCAAACTATCAACATTAAGTTGAATGTATGTTAATACGTAGAATATTCTTGAATGGGGTGTCAGATTTACCTACCGAATAGCGTTATATTAAGCAATGCTAAGGAACTGTGAAGCCTCGCAACGCATCGAACAATTTTCTTGACAGTTATTTCTCAGCACAGCCTCCACTGCAACATCCTTACAAGCTTTGTCAGACTGTTTCTGACCACCCAGTATAAGCAACGACATGTAGACAAGGGGTTAGGGTGGTCTTCGAACGGGAACTTTTTGAAATTCTGTAAATTTGTGGTGAGATCTTATGGGATCAAACCGCTTAGGTCATTGGTCCCGAAGCTTACACACTACTCAATCTAACTTACGCTATGGACAACACACTCACCCATGCCCGAGGGAGGACTCGAACCTCCGACGGGGGAGCCGCGCGGACCGTGACAAGATGCCCTAGACCGCGCAGCCGAAGTTTTTGATCGCCTGTTGTACTATTATTCGCATCACTAGGATTCAATTCCTGCATCTTAAAAACCGTTCATTTAGTCGTCTTTCAATGTATTCATTTTAGGCGAGTTGTGAGTCGCTAAAGTACTGCAAACAGGCTCTGCACTTGGGTTCTCAAATGCTGAGCACACTTTGGTTGGTATCGTGAAGGTGTGTCTGTGGTAGGGACTTAGGACTTAACGGCTGGCTCATCAATGAGATGCCCCTGTGGCAGAAATGAGTTGAAGAGTGCCCCCGTGGACAGGGCACTTCTGTTTCCGGCATTCCACTGACGTTGAATTACTAGAAATCTTACTTCAGCCCCTACAGACACTGCCGGCCACGGTGGTCTAGCGCTTCTAGGCGCTCAGTCCGGAACCGCGCGACTGCTACGGTCGCAGGTTCGGATCCTGCCTCGGGCATGGATGTGTGTGATGTCCTTAGGTTAGTTAGGTTTAAGTAGTTCTAAGTTCTAGGGGACTGATGACCACAGATGTTAAGTCCCATAGTGCTCAGAGCCATATTTGATCCCTACAGACACTGAAATAAATCAGTGGTGAAAGTTGAAAATTTGTGTCGGACCGGAACTTGTACTCGAATGCTCCATGTCGCTAGAAGGTTGACTCAACCGCCTCAGCTATCCGGACACGCTTCTCGTCCAACACAAATTCTAAACCCGTCACGTGCAAATAGTGCCCTCATCCATTAGTCCCCGTGCTCGCAACATTCGCTAAATACCGCAGGGGTTCGGAAGATGAGGTGCAATCGCACTGAAAGTACCTAGAGCCGTCCTCGCTCGTATATATACAGGGTGGTCCATCTGAAGTTTCGGATGAGATTATCTCGCAAACTATACATCGGGTAAAATTAGTGGGTAAGAGAAGTTCGTAATCTCAAAGGGGGACATCAAATGATACTGTGCGTGACCTCCAGCCCCCGCCCCCTTGGGTGGGGTGGGAGGGGGGGGCAACTTTTAAATCTTAAATGGAAGCATCCATTTTTATTGCAGATTCGGATTCTCCATAAAAAGTAATCAAGTTTTGTCTGAAACATTTTTTAAACCATTGACAGTTGGCGCTGAAATCGAGAAAAATTAAAATTGGGGAAGAACTCCGATTTATTTAGAATGATCCGAGAAGGACGCATAAAATCGATACAAAACGTTCACCAATTCTTTCATTACGCCAAATTAAGCTATTTTTGTACAAAGTGTATCCTACCCACCACAGTTTTTGATGGAGGGAGGCGGAATGGTATTAAAATCTCGTTAGGGAACTCTTCACAATTGCATTACTCACCCGACTGTGGCGCTACCGTGGCCAAACTGCGAACTATGGCTCAGTATAAAGGTCGGTACAATGCGATGAGATGTCACTTCACTTTCAGATTGTGAACCGTAAACATTAACTGACGAAAGTAAATTATACTTTAGAGAAACTTGGCTCACTATCCTCCTACAGAGATTGTTGATATGATGTTAATTTTAGGTGAATGCCATAATAATTACGCTGCAGCAGCGCAATTGTATGCGGATCGTTTCCCAAGCAGACGACATCCAAGCGAAAACATTATTCGGAATTGCACTAACGATCTCAAAATGGATACATGCACCGTCCACCTTGTCATCGCGAATACAATGAAAATGACTCTCGTACCCTTACCCTTCTCCCCTGTGTTCAGTTGGATCCCGAAATTAGTAGTCGTGCGATTCAGAGATAAACTGGAATACCGAAATCAACTATTTTCAGGATTTTGAAGGCACATAAATATCATGCGTATCATATCACACAGACACAGGCATTAACGCCGAAAGATATGCAAATACACGTGTATTTATGCCAATGGGCCTTGGAAATGATAAGAGGTGACAATGATTTTTTAGATACTTTATGTGCACCGATGAAACCACATTCAAAAACAATGGCGAATTAAATCGTCACGATTGTCATTATTGGTTCCCTGTCAGTCCACACTGGCACAGACCCGTTGACAATCAACACAAATGGTCATTAATAGTTTGGTGTGGGATTTTAAACGGTTACTTGATAGGACCGCATTTTTTTGACCGAAACGTTCCTGGAGAATCTTATTTACAACTTCTCCGCGATGATTTGTTGGAGCTAATGGAAGAAGTTGATTTAGAAATCAGGCAACGAATGTGGTTCCAACAGGACGGAGCAGCTCCCCATTATACTAAAAATGTGCGGAACGTTTTAAATTTACGGTACCCTGGTTGGTGGGTAGGACGTGGCGGGCCATTTCAGTAGCCTCCACGTTCACCAGACCTAACATCTCCTGATTTCTTCTTGTGGGGTTATTTAAAAAATATTGGTTATGAAAGACAGCCCACAACCAGAAACGATATGGAGCAACGCATTCGAAGAGCGTGTGCAGCCATACCACGGGATGTGCTGCTCAAAACTGTGGTTAACTTTCGCAGACGGTTGACTTCATGCATTTAAGAAAAGGGGGATAATTTTGAACAATTTCTTCGTGGCTAATTTCATTAATTACGCACCCCAAATTGTGAGAGGCAAGGGGACAGACACTAATGAAGCGCCCCAACATGTGAAAGGCAAGGGCACTCTCACTAATGAAGCACCCAATGGGAACATTATTCTACTATGTCCATGTTGTTGTTCCTGGGTAACGCTAAAAGTAGGAAACAGTACATTTTGTACAAAAATAGTTCAATTTGGCGTAACGAAAGAATTGGTGCACATTTTTTATCGATTTGATGCGTCCTTCTTGGATAATTCTAAATAAATTAGAGTTCTTCCCCAATTTTACTTTTTTCTCGATTTCAGCGCCATGTGTCAATGGTTTAAAAAAATGTTTCAGACAAAACTTGATTACTTTTTTATGGAAAATCCGAATCTGCAATAATAATAGATATTTCAGTTTAAGATTTAAAAGTTGCCTCCCCCCCCCCCAAGGGGGCGGGGGTGGAGGTTACGTGTAGTAACATTTGATGTCCCCCTTTGAGCTTACGAACTTGTCTTAGCCACTATTTTTACCCGATGTACAGTTTTCGAGATAATCTCATCCGAAACTTCAGATTTTGTGTGTGTGTGTGTGTGTGTGTGTGTGTGTGTGTGTGTGTGTGTGTGTCGTGTCGGACACCTCCAACAGAAGAGACACTGCTGACGATTTGCTGTTCCTGCTTTTCGTCGCTTGTCGGAGTGGCTTGTGGACGCTATGTATTAAGTGGAGGTTTAATTCTGATGCCCAGCCCCAAGCTGCAGACTACAAGGACTGTGGTGTTGTCGTGGCAATGCTTGCGCATCTGGGCGTAATATTTAGTTTGAAACGCTTTCTGGACTTCTAGTCGTGTCTAGACTCAATTTTCGTCGTTAATAGAGAGACAAATAGAGAGAGAGAGACTCTTGTTCCATGATCGTGCTACATTATCGGCATTTCAGTTCTCCATCTGTGAGGTTAGTGTACGGTATTCCTTATATTCCCATTGTTTTCATATTGTTCAGAGTGTTCTCGACCGTATGAAATGTTTATGGTTCTGATTGTCATGTACCTTGGAACCGTACACCAGGTGGTTCATCACAGAACAAGTATACATTTATTATTTGTCACTGCTTATTGGGTTCCTTATTAATAATCAGGAATTTCAATAAAGTATTTTCGTGTTATTGCCATCCCCCAGTCATTTATGAAGCAAGCATGATTTCTGAACTGTTTACACGTGCTCTTATGCTCAGTGATTTGATGCGATTTGTTTAGCGTAGGCTCATAAAAACCAACAGTGGTCTTAGCCCACTGTTGCCCGCACCGATACTGAGTTTATTGTGTGGTTTCGCTCCCTGTGATTCTACACTACTAGCCATTAAAATTGCTACACGAAGAAGGAATGCGCATGATAAACGGCATTCGTTGGGCAAATATGCTAGAACTGACATGTGATTACATTTTCACGCAATTTGGGTGCATAGATCCTGAGAAATTAGTACCCAGAACAACCTCCTCTGGCCGTAATAACGGTCTTCATACGCCTGGGCATTTAGTCAAACAGAGCTTGGATGGCGTGTATAGGTAAAGCTGCCCATGCAGCTTCAACACGATACCACAGTTCATCAAGAGTAGTGACTGGCGTATTGTGATGAGCCAGTTGCTCGGCCACCATTGAATAGACGTTTTCAATTGGTGAGACATCTGGAGAATGTGCTGGCCAGGGCAGCAGTCGAAGATTTTCTGTATCCAGAAAGGCCCGTACAGGACCTGCAACATGCGGTCGCGCATTATCCTGCTGAAATGTAGGGTTTCGCTGGGATCGAATGAAGGGTAGAGCCACGGGTCGTAACAAATCTGAAATGTAACGTCCACTGTTCAAAGTACCGTCAATGCGAAGAAGAGGTGACCGAGACCTGTAACCAATGGCACCCCATACCATCACGCCGGGTGATACGCCAGTATGGCGATGACGAATACACGCTTCCAATATGCGTTCACCGCGATGTCGCTAAACACGGATGCGACCATCATGATGCTGTAAACAGAACCTGAATTCATCCGAAAAAATGAAGTTTTGCCATTCGTGCACCCAGGTTCGTCGTTGAGTACACCATCGCTGGCTCTCCTGTATGTGACGCAGCGTCAAGGGTAACCGCAGCCGTGGTGTCCGAGTTGATAGTCTATGCCTGCAGCAAACGTCGTCGAACTGTTCGTGCAGATGATTGTTGTCTTGCAGACGTCCCTATCTGTTGACTCAGGGATCGAGACGTGGCTGCACGATCCGTTACAGCCATGCGGATAAGATGCTTGTCATCTCGACTGCTAGTGATACGAGGCCGTTGGGATCCAGCACGGCGTTCGGCATTACCCTCCTCAACCCACCGATTCCATGTGCTGCTAACAGTCATTGGATCTCGACCAACGCGAGTAGTAATGGCGCGATACGAAAAACCGCAATCGCGATAGGCTACAATCCGACCTTTATCAATGTCGGAAACGTGATGGTACGCATTCCTCCTCCTTACACGAGGCATCACAACAACGTTTCACCAGGCAACGCCGGTCAACTGCTGTTTGTGTATGAGAAATCGGTTGGACACTTTCCTCATGTCAGCACGTTTTAGGTGTCGCCACCGGCGCCAACCTTGTGTGAATGCTCTGGAAAGATAATCATTTACATATCACAGCATCTTCTTCCTGTCGGTTAAATTTCGCGTCTGCAGCACGTCATCTTCGTGGTGTAGCAATTTTGATGACCGGTAGTGTAGTAAAGCCAAACGGTCACCTTAAGGAGTAATAGGAGACGCTTTACTACGAGGGCTTGATGAAAGGTAATGCCTTCGAATTTTTTACTTTGTTCTCAACATCGTTTGGCATATTACATGTCACGAATACTACTCGGCCGACTTTTCCGCTTCTCTGACCCAAGTTGAAACCCTCTGCCGATGGAGGACTCCGAATTACAGCTTGTAACATGGCGGTGTGTAAAGTAACTATTTCGTTGCGTGAGAAACAGCATGCTGTAATACTTCAGAAAACTGGAAGCACGAATTCTAATAGTTCGTCTCCTGCAGCATGACAATGCTAGACCACGCACGAGCGCTGCGACATCTGCAACAGTCCTACGCTTTGGGTTCACCGTCATCGATCATCCTCCATGCAGTCATGACTTGACCAAATCCGACTTTCATATGTTTCCAAAATGTAAAGAATACCTCCGAGGACTTTACTTTGATAGTGATTTGGTGCAAGCAGAGGTGAGGTTGTGACTGCATCAACAATGGCTAATATTTTATAGTGAAGGTATCAACAAACTGGTCACTCGTTGGAAGAATGCTTTCGTCACCAGGGTAACCATGGTGAGAAATAAATTTGTATACTTGAAGAATAAATATGTAGAATATTAATAACGTTCGTTTAATTTAAACACATAAAAAGTTCGGAGGCATTTCTTTTCAGCATGCCATCGTAGTTCCATGTTAGACACGATTTCTTCACGATTTAATGAAGCAAATATTCTGTGCCTATTGCCCTCCAAAGTTTCATATTGGAAAATTACGCGTGGTGCCTTTTCATCCTCCTCACTACTTAGTCTACACTTTAGAGGCCTCTTCGTCTTCTTAAAGTTGCCAGCGCCAGTCATAATTCCTACCCTGAGATTAATTTATCTGCTATTCAAGCCCTGCGTTATAGAACTTCTCTTTTAACGCAGCTCCGGTATGATTAGCTTGCCATGTTTCTGTTTTGGATCACTGTCCAATATTCGACGTGCTACCTTCTGATCCAGCTACTTACTTTTCATTTCTTTCCGACAGGTTTCGATCCAATAAATCATGTCGCCACACCTGTCCCGGCCAGTGTTTCAGATTGTTCATTGATACTAATTCCTGAGTGACCAGAGACCCACAGCAGGTTTAAACTGTTGCTTTCCACGGGCTTCATGACACTCTGCAACGATCTTTGACCTCGCTGCAGGGGCTGACAGAGATTTCAGAGCTGCCTGGCTGTCTCAACTTAGGTTTATACTTCAGACGGAATATTCTGTCTTCAGCGCTATTATTAGTCAAAAACAGAACCGCCAACAGCAGAAATATATCGAATTCGTTGGAAGTTTTTACAGCTCATAACGGAAGTCAGTGTTGGCGAGATACCGAGATGCTTCAGACTATGTTCGATGTCAGTGTTATGTTTCATGTTCTTTTGATTGCGCATGATCTGCCTGTAATGGAGGAAACACACCTAAGAATCGCGCTAGGAACTTACGTACAAAATGCAATCGTCATCTGGAATTCTTTAAGCATTTGTACAACCTCTCCTTTTTTTGCATTGCGCAGTGAAAGCACCTCCTACTTGTGAATACCAAACAGTGGTCCTACAGAGTTGGTAATTATTTTAACGTAAAAGAAATTCGTGTAAAAGAAGAATATTGTCAAGGAATTTTGCTAGAGCCAGATGTCTTATGCGTTCAGTTTAGCCCGAGATTAAAGACAGAGGCTTTCAATCTACATGTGCCACCACACCACGGGGTAAGTGTACGTATCATTCAGAGTTTATATGCTTTAACATCAATGACATTCCTGCTTGGGTCGTTTCGAATGAAAACTTGTGTTGGATATGCGACGAGGTGAAACTTCATGCAGTGTGTACTGTGAAAAATACCCACAGGCGTCCAAAGTTGTAAGATGGCATACTGGTGATTGTCCGTGTCGCTTTAGACAGATAATCCTGTTCTTCCACGCGCAAATAGTAAAAGTGAAAACACTGCTGCCTGCTTACCACCATCAAGCCAATGTATGTGAAGATGCTCCAAGTATACGGGAATATCAAAGACGTAACTGCGTTGTAGTACTTCAATTTTTATGCAAAATATGCCCGACAGCTATGAACGTCACAGAACCTCATTTCGGTAACTACTGGGAAATGTCGCGAATATTGGGACCTATAGCTCTGTTTCGGTCCTCCACGCTGTTCGCAGCCTGTTTTCGCTGGCTTATTTGTACCTCAATTGAAGGTTAAATAATGACTTCACAGTCTTGTGAAGCATGTAGGGCACTCTAATCAGAATCTTCAATGGTGTTAAAATACTTTTTCATAATATCTAGGATTCTTTTCTGAATCAGGTACAAAATATGACGAACTACTACCTGTACCATAGCACAGCGAAAAAAAAAAAACCTCTGCAAACACCTCACAGTGAACTAAAACAACCATCTGATATTACTCTTAATTATGCTGTTTCATTTCACTCTACACATGACAGTTTTCTATTACACTCAGTCTATTGAAAACAATTGAAATAATTTACACAAGTTAGGCATACTGTCCTAGGTGTATATAGTGATCGTCGTGTAATCGAAATTCTTTTATTGTATTTTTCGGCATCGCGTTACACGAATGATTTCGATTTTTTAGCAACCCATTTTCAGATGACTGATACGTAGTAATTCGTCTAACCACAACTGAACGGATTAGGAAGGCGTCTTCACCTCTTGGACATTGTTTCCCATTACACTTCAGTTAGTAGAAGTACACTGCAGCTCAGTGTGCACCTGAAGCCTTCAGGGATATAGTGCAGATGTTTCCCCATATCGCTACATTTTATACTAGGCTTGCACTCTGGACACGCGGGTTAGCTACGGGGTCTGTGGCGCCTAACCACGGTTCGCGCGGCTCCCCACGTCGAAGATTCGAATACTCTCTCGGGCAATGGTATGTGTGTTTTCCTTAGCGTAAGTTAGTTCCAGTTAGATCAAGTAGACTGTAAGCCTAGGGACCGATGACCCCAGCAGTTTGCTCCCATAGTAACTTACCGCCGCCACTTGCACTCTGGAGGGGTAGATAACAATCTCCGTCCATCCTTCCTGATTTAGGTT
Organism: Schistocerca piceifrons; assembly: GCF_021461385.2. Lineage (NCBI taxonomy): Eukaryota > Metazoa > Arthropoda > Insecta > Orthoptera > Acrididae > Schistocerca > Schistocerca piceifrons. The sequence continues at coordinate 817,645,466 of NC_060140.1, read as the reverse complement.
TTCATTAAGTTCTGTAAAACTGACTGACGTGAAGGCCGGGATAGTTCATTTGAAGAGGAGCTTGTGATCAGTCATCAGTGACTTAATCGTCGAAAGAACTCCAACTTTTCTTTCTTGAATACATCCTTCTCATTTCGTTTCTTCAATCACGAACATCAAGAGGAGGCTCATTACGTTTTTTATGTCTGAAATGTATTGTCAGCATTGCCTGTTGCTCTAGTTACACCATTTTTGCTTTTGTTTCTATAGACGCAAGGATGACAACGGTTTCCGTCAATGTTGAGGTATTCAGGGTCAGTTCCTTTTCTGTGGTTTCCACAGTCTTAGCTTTCACGTCTAAGGAACCAAAATGTCATAGGTTACACACAATTTTAATTTAAGGTCTTCATATATACACTCTGTCCACCAAAAAAGTTCTCAGACTAGTTTTATTCCTAGCGAACAAGTGACATTACCACAGTCATTACGGTGTCAGCTTGAACAACCTATAGATGTACATTCACCTGCCAGTGGTAAGCGAGCAGTGTTAAGTAGTGGACCTGCGACCGTAGTATGTCACCATTGTTGTGTCAGAAATCGCAATGGAACAAATCTCTAAATCAACTGTTCAATAAGTGCTCCAGAATGTTTTGAAGAAGAGAAAAGTGTGCACAAAGTTTGCCGCGCACGCGATTCCCGAACAAAAACAGCGACACTTGAACGCGTGCCGCTGCTGTCTCAGGGTGTAGCGGTGGCGGAGAAACTGGCGCTTCGGATGGGGCAGATCAAGTGTCACTTGTTTCACCTACGTGTTCTGCTGCTGAGGCCCCTTCTAGTGCACCAGGTGGTGTTAGCCAAAGTGAAATTATGTACAAAACTCCACTGAAAGAGCTAAGCCTAGGGCCGGAATTTTTGCGTTATTCATTTGACTTTGCGCTCAAAAATATAGATAGCTCTGACAGAGGTGGCCTTCCCACAATTAGAAATGATAATTAATCGAAACCCTCAAGTTGCCAACAGGTGTTGTTGATATAACTCAATGTCGACAGCTGAAAATTTGTGCTCGAACTGGGATTCGAACCCGGGATCTCCTGCTTACATGGCAGACGCTCTATCAACCTTTTTTTTTTTAATCTCATTTTTTTGTTCGCTTTTGTTCGTTGCATCTCCTCGGGGCGGACGTCGTAAGACATCCGTTTAAGTACGTTGTTGATCGATTAACTCAGTTTTTTTTATTTTTTATTTTTTTTTATTACAGAGGGCAGCTAACCCTCTGACCGAACACGCTGAGCTACCGTGTCTCAGCGAGTGAGACACCGAGCGCACAGAGGGTAGTGTGACTGCAGGGACTTATTCCTTGCACGCTTCCCGTGAGACCCACATTCCCAACTGTCCACAACCTACATCCGTAATGTTCGTAAAGGAATATTTGCCCATTCACTCATTACTCACGCCGACTAAGGTGACGATTCCCGTAAGAGTTCTGGCAAAGTGTGCGCATTCGCACAGGAGAAGGTCAATGGCCTGGTAGCCTTTAATTATAAGAAGATACTAAGTGTTCCGAAAAAAACAGATACCAATGATGACCATGCAGATTCTCTAGAAAGAAATGATAATTAATCGAAACCCTCAGCTGCCAACAGCTGTTGTTGATATACATCGATGGGGACAGCTGTAAATGTGTGCCCCGACCGGGACTCGTCACCTTAGTTGGCGCGAGTAATAAGTGAATGGGCAAATATCCCTTAGGAACATTACGAATGTAGGTTGAGGACAGCTGGGAATGTGGGTCTAACGGGAAACGTGCAAGGGATACGTCCCTGCAGTCGCGCAATCTTCTGTGCCCTCAGTGGCTCAGAGTGATAGAGCGTCTGCCATGTAAGGAGGAGATCCCGGGTTCGAGTCCCGGTGGTGGCAGCTGTACCCATTGAGGTATATCAACAACACCTGTTGGCAGCTGAGGGTTTCGATTAATTATCATTTCTTTCTAGAGAAACTGCATTGCCATAATTGGTATCTGTTCTTTCGGAACAGTTACTATCTTCATATTCCATTAGTTTGGAGGGTTATGGGAAATTCTACACATAGTGTTTTTGTTGGTCCAGGTGGGTGGGGAGGCGTAATGTAGCATGGGTATTCTGTCATCAAATCCTTTTAACACGGCACACTCACCCTAAAAGTTATTGTGACGCTGTACTCCTTCCTCATGCGCGTCTACGTGCGTGTATTCGGACCAGATTTCATTTTTGTGGATGCACTACCGCGTCCAACGGCACAGGTGGATGAGCTTTTGCAACGAGATGATATTCGGCGAATGGGCTGATCTGCACGTTCCCACATCGCCTTCTCCAACTTAAATCCCGTCAACCACGTGTGGGAAGCGTTGGGGAGACGTAGTGTGCCACGTCAAGCAGTTCTCAACCGCGCTGATGAAGAAATGGAACGGCCAAGCCCGAGAGCTCCTTACCAACCTCATGGCCACCATGGAAACGCATTTCGGAGCCTGCATTGCCATCCTTGGTGACCACACACCCCATAAAACCATCTACTGCCTTTTGTAATGTCAGGGTCCAAGATGGATCTCGGTGACTTCAGTGTAATTATTGCCTTTGGATAAAAATGCCACTTCTGTTGGTCTCGTTGCGTATTTCTTTCAGTTAGCTTCTGTAACACACTGTGTTCCGGCGTAACGACAAGCGCCGGCACGAAGATGAGGAAGGCAAGAGCAGAGAAGGCTGTGAGACGACGTCAGCCAATAGTCGGCTGACTAGGACCGCACCACGACAGGAGCGGCCTCTACAAGAAGAGAATATAGGCGCCGCACCTGCCAGCTTCGCCCGGACAGTGGAGGACGCGCACAAGCAGAGGCAGAACCATTATTAGCGACCCATAGGAACTTACGTAGTAACTGTCATGGACATTGAACATAGCGAAGGACATTGATTGAATGCAAGTCGCCAATTGCTTGCCACACGTCCTTGTAAGCCAAAGTTAAGTATTGTCCATCTACTTCATTATAATAAAAACCATTAATGTGATCTGCTTGAATTGTTGTATAGCTATCCGAGAAAACAGCATCCTTTAGACACACTTTAAGAGACGAGTGGACAGGACCCCACACACTGTAGCAGTTCTTTCTGAATATGGTCCAAGTTTCATCGAGCTATGTATGCTGTCGCCAGTCATGCGACCACACCGCCGCCTGAGAGCTCGATCAGCCGGATGCGATTCTCTCGATAAACGGAGCAGAAGAACGGCTATGCTAGCCAAATAGTGCACAGCCAGCCGCAGTACTTATGCTCGCCGCGAGGCGCCGCTAGGCCACTTCATGTGTAGTAGGAGTGTAGTGCAGGTGCGCCAGTCTACAGTTCGTAGCCGCGCACAGTGGTCAGCCAGCGCCGATGTTAGTCAGTCATCGTCTGCAGCTCAGTCACTGCTACCATCAAGCTTTTGTAGCCCAGTGCCAAGTTAGTCTTCACATTCACCGGATTCGACATTCAAGATTACGAGAGATTAATTCGTCACTGCAAGATGTGTGACTTGTAAATTACGTCATTCTACAGACGCTTAGTCTAGTCGCGACTTCTATAATTGTCAACCAACAGATCATGGACTACAACAAAGTTAAGTAATAGACACTTTCTTATTTTGTACTCCTGCTGATTATCACAATAACACAGTGTGGCCCTGCCCCAGGAAATCCTGGGCCTAATCTCAATGAGGAATCGCCTCAGGAGACAATGGCAGCGCACCAGGCGTTAGTACTTCAAACGGCACATTAACAGGCTACAGGGCATTATACACGATAAAATACAAACACATAGAACACAACACTGGTGGCAACCAGCCCGACACTTCACCAGGGAGAAAATATATACCGCAACACTTCAAGGGCCTGACGGACCTGCATACTCAGCGAAAGAGAAAGCAAAACTAATGGCCCACACACTCCGTCATTCACAACGAACCTGGTACCATCAGATCCAGTGTTCACACTTGCTACTGACCAGGAGGTTACACGCATTCTAGCCCAACCATCGCGCGACGACATTCGACATGCTAGCACAGCAGAAGTCTCCTGGGCTATAATGCATTCCGCTGCTAGGAAAGCCCCTGGTCATGATGGCATTCAAAACCGTGTCCTCCAGGAGTTCACGGATAAAGCTACTGAGTACCTAACACCCATAACGAATGCCATACAAAAATACCAACACTTCCCCGCCTTTTGGAAGACGGCCAAGGTCCTGATGTTCAGGAAGCCGGGGAAAGACCACAGCGTCCCACAAAATTACCGACCCATCAGCCTTCTGAGCTCGCTCTGTAAGATTGTTGAGAAGGTGATTCTCAAACGCATCACTAGGCACTGCATAACAAATGACATCCTGAGACCGGAGCAATTCGGCTTCAGGAATCACCACTCCACAACACAACAACTCTTATGGGTCGTTGAACATATAACACATAGCTTCACCATAAACAAAGCTACAGGGGCGGTGTTCCTGGACATCGAAAAGACTTTAGACCGTCTATGGCACAACGGCCACATTCGCAAACTCAGCGACGCGGGATTTCCCGACGGGCTGGTGCGTCTGATACACTCATACCTCACAGATAGGAGTTTCAACACTGACGTGCAGGGAAAACATTCGACACGACACGGTATAGACGCGGGAGCACCCCAGGGAAGCATCCTAGGGCCACTACTGTTTAACCTCTACATAAACGATCTCCCAACACACAACACAACGATGGCAATCTACGCGGATGACACAGCCATCCTCGCGCAAGATTGGAAACCATCAAACATTACGTCACGCTTACAGACTGCACTCAGAGTGGCTGAGCCTTGGTTGGAGAAATGGCGTGTTAGAGTAAACGTCGACAAGTGTGAAGCCGTTCTGTTCACTAGAAGACCGAAGCAACTGCGCAGACACCGATACTGCAGACCAATAACTCTACATGCACGCCCAATACGTTTCCGTGAGAAAGTCAAATACCTCGGTGTCTGGCTGGACCGGAAATTATTCTGGGGGGACCACATACAACACATGACCAACCGAGCTAGCGCGAGGCTCAAACAGCTCTACCCTATGCTCAACAGGTGTAGCACACTGAACAGAAGGGTATCGAGGTCCATGTAAATGACACTTATTCGACCCCTGATGACGTACGCAGCTCCTGTCTGTGGATACGCTGCGCCTACACGCCTGCGCCGTCTGCAGCTCATACAAAACAAAGTACTCAAAATCATAAGCAATGCTCCACGATACACACGCATCGCAGACCTTCACCGGGAATACCGACTTGAAACTCTCACGGAGGTAATCCACAAACTCACCACAAGACTATACAGAAACTCCAGACATTCGCAGAACCCGTTTATTCTGAATGTGGGGAACTACGACCGCAACCATAGATGGAAACATAAAAGACCAAAAGACATACTTGTAAGGACCTAACATCTATGGCAAAACAGACGCAAACACAACGGTACAGGTTAGCCACTGTTAAACAGACGCCATTACTGGATATCCAGCTGGAATACACTGCCGAATAACTGGCACCACGCAGGGAAACCGTACCGTACGCTGCATGCAGACAGGCTCCACACATCCCCCACACAGTGAGATGATCTATGGCCGATCTCCCACTACTATATAACGATCTTGATTGTTCCAGGAATGTAGCGGCTGCAGCAACTGGGATACATCGCCATCGCTTGCCACGGTAATGATGCATGATACCCATACTAACAAATCCAACCTTGCATGAACTATCGCAGCTAGTAAGCCACTACTGCTCTTACTACCCATCCCACTGTTGCAGAGGTTTTTTTCCCACGGCACGAGCCTTCGCACTTTTTTCCCTCTGCTCTTCAAATCGCTACCCTCACTCGCCTTCCGTCCACTATCTATCACCTGATGGACCGTGTTAATCCGTAGCCTTACCCAGACGCACGGACAACATCACAGCCCAGCATCCTGTGATCCACTTACTAGATAACTAACATGTTGACGGAGGTGACAGTAGAACTTTTGGTTTGGTCATCACGTTGGTGCGGGCGTGGAGGGGCCCCATCTAAAAATAAAAAATAAAACGTAGCGACGTATAATATGAAAATTAGTTTCGTCCATAAGTTTAGCGCACCACTGTATTGAACAAGACGTAGAACGAATATCGAAAAGACAAGTTAGGCATCAATGGAGTGGGAGGTTTCATTCCAAGCGACGAAAGTATTACGTCTCGCTTGGTCGAAATTGTGTCTGACTTCGAAGTTATCGAGATGAGGGAAACAGCTGTAGGTGAAAAATTAATCGTCTGATGGCGATTCCGATGTAAGAGTTGTGGAATCAGCCAAAGAAAGTCTTCCTTCAGTAGGGCTGAACTACCCTAATCATAAGCCCGCCAGGTTAGCCGTTCGGTCTACCGCACGGCTTTCCGGATTGGGAAGGAGCGCCTGGTCCCCGGCACGAATCTGCCCGGCGATCTTGGGTCGAGGTTCGGTGAGCGGGCCAGTTTGTGAATGGTTTTTAGGTGGTTTTCAATCTGCCTCGGCGAATGTGGGCTGGTTCCTCTTATTCCGCCTCGGCTACATTATGTCGGCGATTGCTGTGCAAACAAGTTCTCCACGTACGCGTGCACCACCATTACTCCACCACGCAAACATAGGGGTTACACTCGTCTGGTGTGAGACATTCCCTGGGGAGTCCAGGGGGCCGAACCGCACAATAACCCTGAAAGAGTGGTTCCGTGTGGGGCGGCGGAGGGGTGAAGTGGACTGCGGTAGTCGTCGTGGGGTTGTGGACCACTGCGGCGGGGACGGAGCCTCTCCGTCGTTTCTAGGCCCCCGGTTAACATACAATACAACATATAATACCCTAATCATACAATATTAGTTGATGAAGACTAACCAAGCGAGTACAGACTGGGACGTCTATCGATTCGTTACAGGTAGTACGGACAGACACTCATGCGCAGAAGTCCTGAACGCTTTTTCCGAAAACTGTCTTGAGCAACTAACGCGACAACCCACGCGTAATGGAAATATTTTAGATCCCTTCGGTACAAATATGCCTGACCCTATCGACACTGTCGGTAGTGAGTCAGAAATTAGTGGTAACGATATCATTATAGTGGCGATGGTTACTACAGTCAATAAATCCACCAATGAGAGATTTTATGCTGGTAAGAGAGGTTAAGATGTTAGAATCGTACTTCGGCAGTGAATGAAACTTATTTAGTTCCAGTATGATGGATGCAGAAAATTTACAGCCAAAATTTTACCCGATCTTACAATGAAAGCTGCTGGTGAGTCTTCCGAGTTGTTTGGTCATGGTCCATGAAACTTTACCGTTCGTGACGTTTCGTTCCGGAACTGCGGCGGACATCTTCAGAGGCGCTCTTGCTTCCGCTAAGTCTTGGCGCCTCGTTTGAGTTGTTTATAGTGCAGCTGTTTGTGGGACTAAGTGGCGTTCGCAACTAGGAATAAATGGGAGGGCATTGCCAGTATCGTCATTTGCCATGCAACCGACGGAAACCGCCCGAAAACCTTGCACGGAACGCTTTTCATCCCTACTTAGCCGCGAATTAAATCGTCCACCAATCGTTCCCAGAGCAGCGGTTCCAAAGAATCGATTTTCAGATTTTCGAGGTTTGCATATCAGACAGCTCCGCAGTCCTAGGATGTTCCATATCGGTCAGTATTCTATATTATTTGTCAATAATGCATCTTGTATTAATCAGTTTTCTCTCTTCTTTTTGTTCGCTGTCTGCTTCGTCAACTTTACCCATAGTTCTCGTATCTGTCACCTACCTTTATTGCATGCTTCAGTGTCCTGATTCATTCACCATATGGAAGAAATGTTAGCAGTTGACACCTGTCACAATTACAAATGCATATCGTTACCGTTGCGACCTTCCATTTGCAGAGAACCGGTCTCACGTCACACCTTAAGCTGACTGTGAGGCCTTTAACGTACTCATGTTTACGCGCTGACTGCTGCTGTATGACACTACTAATTAGCGTCGTGGCTGACATTTCCCGAGTTCATACATTAGTGGTTGTTATGAGCAGTGCGATTATCACCTAGGGCAGCTACGTGTCTTTTCAACCCGATATGAGTTCGCTTTTAGATTAGCTGTCGTACTTATCCGACGATATTCACACGAAGGCAACTCATACATATTTTCATACGATTCGCTAGCAGCGGGGTTTCTTTTGGTGCTCGTATGCCACAAATATATAGCAGTTTCTAGCTGAGTCTTTTGTAAATTGTAATTCCACTATAATATTTACTGGGAAACAACCGTAACTTGAGAGCTCTAAAAGTATGACTTAGCATTTCTTAATATTAAGTTTCTAGAGTAATGAAAGAAACTTTTAATATACAATCGAGCGCATGCTTTGTCAAAATTAGTAAGAAAGCTATTTGTGGGATCGCGATTCGGCCTACGGAGATCTATTTTGTTTCGCTGAGTCATATTAATAACAGCTTCAGTAGAAGATGGACGGTTTCGTGGGATGGCTCAGTTAGGCTTTCGGTAAAACGGTAAGTTCACGTTTAAAATATGGTGCAGCATAGAGACTGATCTGTTGCTGCAATACAACAACGAAACTGCTCTGACGATTCTTTATGAACCACTAACCTACTCATTAGGGTTATACTACTCTAGGAAGTAAAACAAAGCTCGAAAAGGGAACTTCACGGTATGTCGTTAAAATCAGAAACGATTCAGAAAGTTTTTGGTATTTCATTTCAATGAGACCTAGAAAGTTCATACAACAACACGATCTTAGTGTTTATAAAAGTTTGACAAGTTTCAAAAGCGATCTGTGTGCCTACCTGTATAAAGTAGTTCAGCGTTTGCTACTTACGAAATTCCATGGGAAGACCCTACGAGTGTTGACATACACTGACGAAAAAAAGTTGCAACGCGAAGCAGGGGTTGCGCAACATAAACGAAAATAGGTAATCGTATTTCCACATACAAAAGATGATGCACGTTCAGATTTCTCGCCAGTCGCATAAGAGTGTTGCTAGAAGCGTCACATCAGAATGGAAATCCGGTTTACTTTAAATACATACTGTAACGGTCGTGAGTGTTAGCTACCTTTGAGACTGGACGTGTGAGTTGATCCTAGTCAAGAAAACCTTTAAGGCGATAAAGATGCCATTATGAGCACCTCAGCGAGTTTGAATGAGGTCGTTGTCTAATTGGGCTACGGGAAGCTCAATATTTCTTCTGCTATATTGCAGAAGGACTAGAGACACTGTACATGACTGCTGGCAGCGGTGGTCACGAGAATGTATGGTCGCAAGAAGGCTGGGTTCCGGATGGCCACATGGCACAGCCTAGAAGGAAGACCCTCGTGTTCGGTGTATGGCTCTGATGCATCGTACTGCATCTCCAGCAGCAGTATGAGCAGCAGTTGGCACCACTATCGCACTACGGACAATTACAAATCAATTATTTCAAGGACAGCTTCGAGTCTTGCGCTCTGTAGCGTGCGTCCACTGACCCCAAACCATCGTCATCTGTGACTTCAGTGGTGTCAAGCAAGGGCTCATTGGAAGGCAGGGTGGAAGTCTGTTGCGTTTTCCGCTGAAAGCTAGTTTTCCCTCGGTGCCAATGATGGCCGTGAGTTGGATAGGCCTGCAACCAACCTGTCTGTATACTAGACACGGTGGACCCACACCTGGAGCTATCGTCTGGGGTGCGATTTCGTATGACAATAGGAACACTCTCATGCTTTCCTACGCACCATGACTGCAAATTTGTACGTCAATCTGGTGATACGAACTGTTGTGCTGCCATTCATGAACAGCATTGGCTCAAATGGCTCTGAGCACTATGCGACTTAACTTCTGAGGTCATCAGTCGCCTAGAACTTAGAACTAATTAAGCCTAACTAACCTAAGACATCACACACATCCATGCCCGAGGCAGGACTGTAGCGCCCAGAACCGCACGGCCACTCCGGCCGGCTCATGAACAGCATTCCAGGGGGTGTTTTCCAACAGAATAACGCTCGCCCACACACCAGTGTTGTAACACTGCATGCGCTACAGAGGGTCAACAAATTGCCTTGGTCTGCTCGACCACCGTATCTGTTTCCAATCGAGTACATATGCGACGTCATCGGACGACAACTCCAGCGTCATTCACAAACAGCATTAACCGTCCCTGCATTATCTGAATATGTGCAACAGTCATAGAACTCCATCCCACAAACTGAAATCCGCCACCTGTACAGCATAATGCATGCACGTTTGCATGCTTGCATTCATCATTGTGGCGATTCCACCAGTTATTATTGTACCAGCATTTCAAATTTCCAATGACATTTCAGGCACATGCGTTAAACGGTAGTCTTGCAATGTTAACTACTTAAATATGCTACCTAGACAAATACGAGGGTAATCCCAAAAGTAAGGTCTCCTATCTTTTATAAGTACATAGACCTGTCTATTTCTACAGTATTTTACATCAGTTTACAGCTTGAACATTTAGCTATTTTTCGATATAATCACCATTTCTGTCGATGCATTTTTTGTAGATGCTGTGGTAGTTTTTGTATGCCCATGTCGTACCAGCTCGCGGAACATAATCACCCACCCCACTTGGCTCCCAGTGACCATCACCTGTTCCCTAGGTTAAAAGAACATTTGGCCGTAAAGCGATTCAGCTCCGACTAAGAGGTGAAAGAAGAGGTTCATAACTTTCTGAACAGCATGGCGGCGAGCTGGTATGACATGGGCATACAAAAACTGCCACAGCGTCTACAAAAATGCATCGACAGAAATGGTGATTAAGTCGAAAAATAGCTAAATGTTGAAGCTGTAAACTGATGTAAACCATAGTAGAAATAGACGGGTCTACGTACGTCCAAAAAAATAGGGACCTTACTTTTGGGATTACCCTCGTATATTCTCGAAATTTCATTACTCTACATTGATTAATTTTTGGTGTCACGATTCTTTCCGTCAGCGTATTTACAGAAAAATGGAATTATTGTTCTTCAACAATACTTACTCGTTTGACATGGAATGAGAAGAGATTTGATTTGGGAGATATCGGATATCCGAACCAACAATACCGCATAAAATTTACATTTATATTCGTTAGAAATTTGTGCTTTGATGGAAGCTCATTATTCACTTTGTGTTATCGAGATATTTTTGGACACCAATATCAAAAAAATAGAAGGCTAGGGACATTACGGCTTAACATACCATCATCGACGGGGTTATTACTGACTAAACCATCAGCTAATCCCACAGATTTGAGTGTTGTGCCACACTGGTTGATGCTTAATGTATTTACTCATTTTACAGTAATACCTGAGAGCTTAAGAAATATTGAGATGAACATCGTACTTTATTCGCCTCATTACGTGGGTAACGGGTTACCTTTACGATGTAAAGAATTTTAATGATTAATTAAAACCACCTGTGCTATGTAATTAGGCGAACGTTGCTATCGATGGACCACCTAAAGAAAATGTGTAATGAAACCTCTAATATTGTAATAAAGGTTTTTTCTTTGTAACTTGAACATTATCTTTTGCATTTCACTACACTAGACACAGAAGTCATAAATATTCACTGTTAATGAAATATTTGAAAAATAAGGTCATATATCAATGACCCATTCAACGGGACTGGTTTCCTTCATTGGACCAAGAACTTCCCGTGAATGTAATAGCTGTTAATATTAGAAGCATCTAAATAAGTGTCACTACATTTCTTTCTTTTTATTTTTAGTTTTTGTTGGCATCCGAAACCGAATAACTTGTATTCGAAACAAAGAGGTTAAGCGTATAAATGTTGCCTTCGAATGTTAAAAATAACCGTATGGCTAGTTATCAAATCACTTACCAACTAGTAGAAATCATATAATTTTATTCAATACTTACATTTGTTCGTACTGGCCTAGTTAGGCCTGAGATTAGACAAAAGTCGAAGTGGCTCATTCAAGGCAAATCACACTGTATCGGTTGACAACACCTAGTCTCCATCTACAGCACGTAATTTTATGTCATGAATATCAGAAAATGGTGTGAATAGCTTGTAGTTTCCAATGATGGCTCCACAAACTGAATGATTATTACATCAGCACAATGTTTCAATCACTAATACTAGTCAGTTTCTCTGTTGCGTTGTGTTTTGGTAGAACAACTATCCACGAAGATAACAGACCTTTGGCAACACTGGCTACACTTAATAACGGCTAGCACGCTCCTACTGTCAGTATTCATAGTGGAATTGAGGTGTCCCATCGATGGAGCCAGACGATCAATAATAACATACACATCTGTTGATGTACTGTTCTATGATCGTTCCTTGTGATATCACATATCAATACCACCCATTGGCGTCGTGAAGTTGGTAACGGTATTCCAAGTTTCTGTTCGATGCTGATAGCGGCCAGAAGGATTCTGGGGAACGGGGGACTCAATGGTGCGTGCCCGCAGAGCCACGCATCCAGGGCCTCCGCGTCCCCAAGTGCCTTCTGCCACCTCGATGTAGGACTGCTCACTTGCACTTGGAATCTCATCGCTACGACACCAGGCACCATCGTTCATGCTTAGTACAGCGAGCCTCATCGTTATTGACATTGTGATAGCGGCACTCTAATTCTTGCTGTATTATTTGTAATGAATATCCATACGTTTGGAGAAATACAAGTAAAGTAGATTTTCTGTTTGCTGTGTTATCTTCTTAAGTTATCATTTCTGCTCCTATCTATTTATCCCACAATGACATTTGCCGTATCACTGTGTAACCCACTTCTCCTTACTGCTGTGTACACAGTTGCACACAACATTTTTAGCACATAAAGTTGACAGTTTTCGTCTTGTTCGTTGAACTGCAAGGGAATCTCCAAAGCATACCCATCAAAAGAATGTAGAGGAAAGAGCAACACTTGGTCACTATGAATAAATGCACTGCTTCATGTTCGCAGTATCTGGACTGGTACACCAAACACTCCCAGGACATTACAGGGCAACATCCAGTCTGAACCATTCCCTACGCACACTGAGGGGCTAAACTCCTTACTGGACCACCGGTACACTCTAAGCATGTGACATTCGAAAAGAGATAAAATAGCGACTCGTCACATCACAATATGGCCCCAGAAACCACTGTCCAATTCCGTGTTGTGTGGTTCAGCTTTCTATGCCACCACGAGAAATGGCTTTTTGCGAGGTATCCGCTACCAAATGTCCATTAATGGCAGTTCCCTTTGCTGTCTTCAATCGCGAAGTCGTTGAGACGCACCTGCATTCACTGATAGCAGCAATTCCTGTTTGGTTTCAAACCGATGGTCGTTGACAAGGAGTGAGAGTCATTTCTTGTCCTCATCTATTAGAACCTTCTTACGACCACCGGCGTTACGCAGGGTTTACACGGGCTGCAAGTGGTACACCGTTCCTTATGGACAGATTGGACCGTCCACTTTGATATACCAAAAAATACGCTAAGGTATATCCATGATAGCAAATATTAGCCGTTCTGTCAAGTCTCCACATCAAGTCTTCTTACTGAGCTGATTCTTGAAACCGATTGGCAAACACACATACACACACACACACACCACTTCATTATCACCAATCAATCCTGTGATGGAGGGCCATACAATGATCTGGTACCAGTTACACACAACCAACATGGCCCCAAATAATAGAGTGCACTTTCATTTGGTGACAATTATATTTCCTTTAAATTTATATTTCTTCTATGCCTGTATCAGTAATATCTCTTGAAGACTGCACAAATAATACTTTGCATAATGCTAGGTAAATATTTCCTTTTTAATTATTATTTACTTCTGTATCGTTTTTCTTTTCCAAGGGCCATATATGAGTTCTTTGTTCAGTTTACTGATTGTTACTGTCTGAACTATGTATTTAAGGGAGTGAACACAGTACCTCAACTTTTTACACTCACTTTACAGATGTAGCGAATGCAGCTTGAAGGCCTTCTCTACTACCTGATTTTAGCTGCTCAGAGATGAATACATCGCACGGTTATGAGTGAAATGACGGCATTCCAAGTGCCGCGGTGTGGGCTGTATACATCGCAGGAGGCCGAACGCTGTAGCTATTTTCATTAATCGGTGCACTCACAGAGTACGCTGAAAAAAATAATAGTTCCACTTTCTGCCACCGGGTGAAAATATGGACCTATAAACAGTCAGAATGTCGTGTGGGTTAACGAAAAGAGGAAGAACGATCAGCCTCACGATAACGCTGGTTCTTGCACTTTATGAGGATATGGTCACAACTTACAACATGTGTTCATTACGGTCTCCTGATTCAATCGCTTTCTGCATCCGTTGTATGGTATGGTTGACAGTTGCTCGCAGTATATCCAGTGTAATCAGGGCGATATGTCATTGTATATCATCCTTCAGATCGGGAAGGGATACTTCTCGGATACACACACTTTTTTAGATATCCCCACACCCGGAAGTCACTTGGATTTATGTCAGTGGTCTGGAATGCCACACATCTTGAAATTGCGTAAAGATGATTCAGTCTTTCATCCGGCAAGCGATAGGTGGTGTCACCCCATCTTGCATGAAAACAGTGAGCTGCAATGAAAATAGTGGTGCGAAAAGCTGGAATAATGTATTGCACAAGGAGGGCCTTGAAACATACAGATGTCCTGTACACATAACAGTGCCACGAGTTGTCTTCTCCTCGAAAGTGTACGAACCAAGAATTAAGGAGCTTATGAAACTTCACCAGTCACATAAGCTTGACTGCAGTGGATGTTCCTGCACAACATGTGACGGAGCAGAACACCATATGGGACAATTCTGTGCACTCACGGCACCGTACAGAGTAACATGTGTCTCGTCCATCCAAAGAATAATCACCGGCCGCATGTCATCCATCTCCAGGCGCACCAAGAAGCGAAGGTTCAAGTCACGACGTTGTAGACTACCTTGGGTATTCTACTGGTGCATATTCTGAAACTCGCAGGAGCATCAGTGTAAAACGCGCCGCAAAAGCTTTTGAACTGTTGACTGGGGGTGACATAATTCCCGTGTCACAGCTCAAATGCATAATTGAGACATGTGTTGCACGGTCAGCTATAGTTCACATCTACATCTACGTGATTACTATGCTATTCACAATAAAGTGCCTGGCAGAGGGTTCAATGAACCACCTTCAATCTGTCTGTCTACCGTTCCACTCTCGAACGGCGCGCGGGAAAAACGAGCACTTAAATTTTTATGTAAGAGCCCTGGTGACTCTTATTTTATCGTAATGATTATTTCTCCCTATGTAGGTCGGTGTCAACAGAATGTTTTCGCAATCGGAGGAGAAAACTGGTAATTGAAATTTCATGACAAGATCCCGCCGCAACGAAAAAGCCTTTGTTTTAATGATTGCCACTCCAATTAACGTATCATGTCTGTGACACTATCTCCCCTATTTCACGATAATACAAAGCGAGCTGCCCTTCTTTGTACTTTTTCGATGTCATCCGTCAGTCCCACCTGATGCAGATCCTACACCGCACATCAATGCTAGAGAATAGGGTGGACAAGCATGGTGTAAGCAGTCTCTTTAGTAGATCTGTTGCACCTTTTAAGTGTTCTGCCAATGAATCGCAGTCTTTGGTTTACTCTACCCACAACATTATCTATGTGATCGTTCTAACTTAGGCTATTTGTAATTGTAATCCCTAAGTATTTAATTGAATTTACAGCCTTCAGATTTGTGTGACTTATCGTGTAATCGAAATTTAGCTGATTTCTTTTAGTACTCGTGTGAATAACTTCACACTTTTCCTTATTCAGGGTCAATTGCCACTTTTCGCACCATACAGATATGTTATCCAAATCGTTTTGCAAGTAGGTTTGATCATCTGATGACTTTACAAGACGGTAAATGACAGCTTCATCTGCAAACAATCCAAGACGGCTACTCAGATTGTCTCCTATGTCGTTAATATACATCAGGGACAATAGAGGGCCTATAAAACTTCCTCGGGGAACGCCGTATATTATTTCTGTTTTGCTCGATGACTTTCCGTCTATTACTACGAACTGTGACCCTTCTGACAGGAAATCACGAATCCAGTCGCACAACTGAGGCGATACTCCGTAGGCACTCAGTTTGGTTAGAAGACGCTTGTGAGGAACGGTGTCGAATGCCTTCTGGAAATCTAAAAATATGGAATCAATTTGACATCCCCTGTCGACAGCACTTGTTACTTCATGAATGTAAAGAGCTAGATGTGTTTCACAAGAACGATATTTTCTGAAACTGTGCTGTGTGTCAATAAATCGTTTGCTTCGAGGTACTTCATAATGTTCGAATACAGTACATGTTCCAAAACCCTACTGCAAATCGACGTTAGTGATATGGGCCTGTAATTCAACGGATTACTCCTACTTCCATTTCTGGGTATTGGTGTGACTCGAGCAATTTTCCAGTCTTTAGGTCTTTCTGTGAGACAGCGTTTGTATATAACTGCAAAATTTGGAGCTATTGTATCAGCATACTCTGAGAGGAACCTGACTGGTATACAATCTGGACCGGAAGCCTTGCTTTTATTAAGTGACTTAAGCTCTTTTGCGACACTTAGGATATATGTTTCTATGTTTCTCATCTTGGCAGTTGTTCTTGATTGGAATCCAAGAATATTTACTTCGTCTTCTTTGTTGAAGGAATTTCGGTAAATCGTGTTTAATAATTCTGCTTTAGTGGCACTGTCATCAATGACTTCACCATTGTTATCGCGCAATGAAGGTATTGATTGCGTCTTGCTAATGGTGTGCTTTGTGTATGACCAGAATCACTTTGGGTTTTCTGCCAGATTTCGAGACATAGTTTAATTGTGGAAATTATTAAAAGCATCTCGCACTGGAATACTTTGCTAGTCTTGGGGATTTTGTGTTCTTTTAAATTTGGCACGCTTTTTTCGCTGCTTGTGCAACAGCGATCTGGCCCGTTTTCTGTACCATGGGGGATCAGTACCATCACTTATTAATTTATGTGGTATATATCTCTCAATTGCTATCGATACTATCTCTGAAATAATTCCACAACTTTTCTACGCTTACATGATGAGATCGGAAGGAGTACATACAGTCTCTTAAAACGCTTTAAGAGCATTTTTATTGTGGTGTCACCGCCAGACACCACACTTGCTAGGTGGTAGCCTTTAAATTGGCCGCGGTCCGTTAGTATACGTCGGACCCGCGTGTCGCCACTGTCAGTGATTGCAGACCGAGCGCCACCACACGGCAGGTCTAGAGAGACGTCCTGGCACTCGCCCCAGTTGTACAGCCGACTTTGCTAGCGAAGCTACACTGACCAATACGCTCTCATTTGCCGAGACGATAGTTAGCTTAGCCTTCAGCTACGTCATTTGCTACGACCTAGCAAGGCGCCATTACTAGTTTATATTCAGTGTAATAATGTCTAAACAAGAGCGATGTTCTCCAATTGTGGATTAAAGTTAAGTATTCCAAAAACTATGTTCTTTTCTTTATAGGATAATTACTTTACCTTGTTCCAGACCTCACGCCAATCTGCGTGAGCTTAACGCGTGCCTTTCGGCTACCTCCGAGTGGCTTGGCTGTCTTGCCACGTCACTACAGTTGGCGACGAGCTAAATCGCGTTTGTACCAATTGATCTTGCCTTAATTCACTTGTATCATGGCTTCGCCACAATCTCCAGATGTACTGTCCGAATTTTATCGCTTGCAGAATCAGCAGACGCAGGCGTTATTGGATGCCCTTGGACAGCTCATCCAGGGTCAACGTGCAATGCAAAACGATGCGGCCGCCGCCGCTCCACCGCTACCGCAGCCCAAGTGATGGACATATTGGATAGGCAAGACACACTTGACTTTGCTCAGGAATCGTTTGAAGCTTCGCCAGCCGTGTGTCACATTAACCGGCCCGCCGGGCGAGCTGCACGGAACAGTAAACGGCCCTCGCGCCCGTCCGCGCAGCTGCCGCCAAGCTCTTCGCTAAGTGTGCCGCGCAAGCAGGCAAATGCAGTGCTAAAATCATGCCTGCGGTGTGCTACTAGACATTCACGTGAGAATTGCCTGTCACGCCAAGCTATTTGCTTTTTCTGTAATAAAAAAGGACATGTTCAAAGTGTTTCTCAGAAAAAGCTCAGAACGGACACTCACAACCATTCCAGGCCCTTTGCTTCGCGCCGGAATCGGAATCGAACCAAGAATACTCAGGCTCGTGAACCTTCGCCCATGGACATTCATGTAGTTAATTCCACTCCGCCCAGTGCCACTCTCTCTAACAGTGACTGTGTTCGTCCCACAAATAGTGTGTGTCGACATCGCAGGAAATCCCGTCAAGTCGCAAGTGATTCTCTACCAGTGTCGGTTCACATTGCACGAGACAGTCGCTCTTGTCGTCAGCAGGACAATAAACTTTTTGTAGACTTGGACATTCATGGAACTGTGATACCATTCCAGCTCGATACCGGAGCTGCAGTTTCTCTGATCAATCATGACACGTACAAACAACTGGGAACACCTCCATTGCGTGCCGCAACTGTTAAGTTAAATAGTTATTCCGGTAAGGATATCCCTGTGTTAGGACAGTGCAGCCTTCTTGCAACATACAAAAGACAAACAAAACTTGTGTCATTTTACGTCCTTTGTTCTTCTTCTGCGGTGAACTTGTTTGGTTTAGATTTATTTCAGTTGCTTAACTTGTCTATAGTCAATCAGGTCCTATCAGTGAACCAGACTGTGCCTTCAGCCAGTGTTTCTCGTCTATGTGAAGAATTTGCAGACATTTTTGCACCGGGCCTTGGTTGCGCTAAGAACTATGAAGCACATTTGGAAATGAAACTCAACGCGCAACCGAAATTTTTCAGAGCGCGCAATGTTCCCCACGCATTGCGTGATGAGGTCGCAAGAACGTTACACGATTTGGAATCACAAGGTGTGATTTAACGTGTGCAGGCTTCTCTCTGGGCGTCACCCTTAGCAATTTTGCCAAAACCTTCTGGAAAATTGAGACTTTGTGTGGACTTCAAGGCAACGGCGAATCCACAACTAGTGATTGCAACTTATCCTTTACCCCGCCCGGAAGATCTTTTTGACAAACTGTGCCCGGGTAAATATTTTTCGAAGTTGGACCTAGCAGATGCGTACTTGCAAATACCAGTGGACGACGAATCCCAGCGCGTCTTGGTGGTTAACACGCATCTTGGTTTGTACCGCTTCAAAAGACTGCCATTCGGGTGTGCATCCGCCCCTGCATTGTTTCAAAAATATCTGCAAACTGTTTGTGCCTCGGTCCCTACTGCAGCAAACTATCTGGACGATATTGCGATCTCCGGAAAGACAGAAGAAGAACATTTAGCCAATCTCAGAATATTATTTCAGGTCTTGCGACAAAATGGTCTTCGCTTGCGGAAGGACAAATGTGTGTTTCTTGCTCGTGACTTACCCTATTTGGGACATGTCATCAATGCCCAAGGCATACGTCGCAGTCCCGAGCACCTCCGTGCCATACAAGACTTGCCTTCGCCGCAGAATTTAAAGCATCTCCAGAGTGTGCTGGGAAAAATAAATTACTATAAGAAATATGTGCGCCATGCCTCTTCCATTTCAGCTCCGTTTCATCGCTTACGCCGTAAGGGTGTTCCGTTCGTCTGGACGACGGAATGCGAACGCGCCTTTCGCCAGTTGAAATCGGCGTTGCTTTCCCATACCTGCCTTACGCCATTCGATCCCCAGAAACCCCTTTTATTGATGGTAGATGCATCGGTTTTCGGGATCGGTGCTGTGCTTGCGCACAAAGATGGATCGCACGATCGCCCTATTGCCTTTGCGTCCAAATTGCTCTCGTCTGCGCAAGGGAATTATTCCCACATCGAGAAAGAAGCTTTGGCTCTCGTATTTGGTGTTACAAAGTTTCATGATTTCTTGTATGGTCGTCACTTTACAATCATCACAGACCACAAACCTTTGACGTCACTTTTTCATCCGAACAAGCCTGTACCTCCACGTACAGCGCAGAAATTCATTCGCTGGTCTATTTTCCTCTCGCAGTACCGCTACGATATCTTGTATCGGTCCACTGCTAAGCACGGAAACGCCGATGCGTTGTCCCGTTTGCCTGTTGCTGAGGATAGAGCATTCGATTCTTCCGAACTTGCTTGCATGTTCATTGATCCGGAAACCTATGACGTGGTCGAATCGTTTCCGATTGATTTTCGTCGTGTAGCTACCGCCACAGCTGCTGACCCTGTCCTTGCTACAGTTTTGCGTTTTGTTGCTACGTAATGGCCCTTGTCGAAGTCACGGATCGAGGATCCGTTGGTTCGCCGATTTTTTGCTCACAAGGAGAGACCTTTTGTTCGACGTGGTGTTTTGCTGTTGCGTTCTGATAATGATCAGTCCAGGGTCGTGGTCCCACGTTCATTACAGTCCTCTGTCTTATGGCTTCTCCACCAAGGTCATTGGGGTATACTGCGAACGAAACAACTTGCTCGTCAGCACTGTACTTGGTTCGGAATCGATGCTGCGATTACGAAAATGTGCTCTTCTTGCATGGCGTGTGCCGAACAACAATCCGCACCACCGCGGAAATTCTTTGCATGGCCGAAAGCCACTTCCCCTTGGCAACGCTTGCACATCGATTTTGCAGGTCCATTCTGGAATGCTCGATGGTTGGTTCTGGTCGATTCCTTCAGTAATTTTCCTTTTGTTGTCCGGATGTCTTCCACGACGTCATCTGCCACCATCCAAGCGTTATCCGCTATCTTTTGCATTGAAGGTCTTCCACGGACTATTGTTTCCGACAATGGCCCACAATTCATGTCCGCAGAATTTCAGTCATTCTGCAAGGCCAATGGTATTCAACATCTGACATCCGCGCCGTTTTCGCCTCAGTCAAACAGTGCCGCTGGTCCGGACTTTCAAGTCACAGATGTTGAAGTTGAAAGAGTCGCATTCTCGGGAGGACGCGTTATTGCTCTTTTTGTCCTCGTATCGCTCTCAACTCCGAGATGGTCGCTCGCCGGCTGAGTTGCTCCACGGTCGTTCTCATCGAACCTTGATGTCTTTGCTGCATCCGCCGCATCAGGTTCCTGTGCAGCGGCAGCCACCTGCTTTTGCTCCAGGTGACGTTGTATATTCTCGCAACTATCGAGGTTCACGGCGTTGGCTCGCAGGGCGCATTCTTCTCTGCCTCGGCCGCGATATGTATCTGGTTTTGGAGGCCTCTGGTGAGGTGCGTCGGCATCTCAATCAGCTGCGCCTCTGTCGTCGCACGGGTTCTGCCGCTCCCCGTCTGCTTTCAGCGACGGTGCCGTCCGGTCAGCGCCCTGGGGACCCATCTACTGGCTCGCCTCATCCCCAGGTGTTACCGACGGTGCCTTCCATTTTGCCCCATGGCGACGCGCCGCCGCCTGTTCTCCCGCCGGCGACGCCCGCGGTGGACGCTTCGCTGCAGCCGCCAAGCGCCTCCCTGGGTCACGCGCCGCCGATCGCTTCCCGTGACCAGCTGTCCTCCGACATGGAACTCTTGCCCGCTCCGGACCACATGGCGTCTTCGCCCGTCGGTTGCCCCGACCAGATGGAGGTCGACCCTTCGGCCCCTCCTGTCTCTTTACGGGCTCATACACCGCATGTTGGCGTGCACCCTGGACTAGGTTTTCAGGCGTTTCCTAGCTCTCCTCGGACCGAATGGCAGGGTGCGGGTGGTACAGCCTCGCCTGTTGTTAGGCTCCCCACCTCGTCGCATACGTCAACATGGGGTCCTCCCCACGGCGGGCGGAAGCCTTATAACACAACCGTACGCCGATTTGCGGGGGAGGAATGTGGTGTCACCGCCAGACACCACACTTGCTAGGTGGTATCCTTTAAATCGGCCGCGGTCCGTTAGTATACGTCGGACCCGCGTGTCGTCACTGTCAGTGATTGCAGACCGAGCGCCACCACACGGCAGGTCTAGAGAGACGTCCTGGCACTCGCCCCAGTTGTACAGCCGACTTTGCTAGCGAAGCTACACTGACCAATACGCTCTCATTTGCCGAGACGATAGTTAGCTTAGCCTTCAGCTACGTCATTTGCTACGACCTAGCAAGGCGCCATTACCAGTTTATACTCAGTGTAATAATGTCTAAACAAGAGCGGTGTTCTCCAAGTGTGGATTAAAGTTAAGTATTCCAAGAACTACGTTCTTTTCTTTATAGGATAATTACTTTACCTTGTTCCAGACGTCACGCCAATCTGCGTGAGCTTAACGCGTGCCTTTCGGCTACCTCCGAGTGGCTTGGCTGTCTTGCCACGCCACTACATTTATCAGCTTTTTAAATTGATATATTTTGCGTTTCTTTTTGATGATTGTAGGAGTTACGGCATTCAGCATAGCAGCTACTGATTTGTGGTTGCTAATCCCTGTATTCGTCACGATAACTACTATTTGTCCCGGATTATTTGTTGCTAAGAGATCAAGTATGTTTTCGCAACCATTTACGCTTCGAGTGGGCTCATGAACTAATTGTTCAAAATGATTTTCTGAGAAAGCGTTCAGTAAAATTTCGGATGACGTTTTATTCCTGCCGCCGGCTTTAAACGTATAATTTTTCTAGCATATCGAGTGTAGATTAAAGTCAACACCGATTATAATTGTATGAGTGGGATATCTATTTGAAATGAGACTCACGTTTTCTTTGAACTGTTCACCAACTGTATCTTCTGAGTCGGGGGCTCGGTAAAACGACCCAGTTAATAGTTTAGGCCGATTGTCAAGTATAACCGCTACCCATACTATTTCGCAGGAGCCATCTACTTCAATTTCACTACAAGGCAAACTACTTCTGACAGTAATAAATACTCCAACACCAATTGTATTGAATCTATCCTTTCTGAACACTGTTAGATGGTTAGAAAAAATTTCTGCTGAACTTATTTCCGGCTTTAGCCAGCTCTCTGTACTTACAACAATTTGAGCTTCAGCGCTTTCTATAAGGGCTTGGCACTCTGATTTTTTTCCAGCACAGCTACGACAATTTACAACTACAATACCGATCGTTTCTACAACTAACTTGCTGTGTTTTACCTGGCCCCTTTTAGACGGATGCCCTTTCTGTGGTTCCATGAGACCCTCTAACTTAAAAAAAAGCTTCATCAACTTCATCAACAACTTCGATGGGAATGGGCTGCTTCCCCCTCCCTGCTGCACCACCTCATTCACCTGTTTCTAGATCATATTCTTTAGTCCATTTATTGACATGGGGCCTCTACGCAGTTACTGCTGCCGTTCTTATAAAACGCCTTTACGAGCAGTGCACAGTCTTCCTTCTCAACAGCCATTGCGTTTCGTACGGAAAAATTCGATTTTCTTAACCCTTTACACCAACAGTCACTTCACAAAAGAGATCAACACGTGTCGCCAAACGACAAACAGGATACTAACATCAAAACCGGAAACAGTTCACATTCTGACTGCTTACAGTGCCGTATTTTCACCTGGTGGCAGAAAGTGGAACTATAATTTTTTCGCCATACTCCGCAAGCGCACCACTTAATGAACATACATGGGTTAGATAAAAAGTAGCGGCAACGCCGCCGTAACATGAAGGATGTGTGTCGCATGGCATTCTCGCTGCCTGTGTCTGATAGCAGAAGGTCAATTGAAGTAATGCTGCGTATGAAAGTGCGAAAGACCAGTTCTAGCGCCCTAAAAATATATTTAGGAAACACGAACGACATGCCTGGATCAAAATAGAAGTAGCACGTAATCGGAGCCCACAACAGTGTTTCCTTCTAGCACTGTACCCCATCATCCTTCATGACAATGCACCATGTCACACAGTGAACCCCTTGCAGGACCTTCTGCGTACGTACCAGTAGATGGCAAAACAAACAAGAAAATACAACTGCAATGCAGAATGTGCAGGAAGAAGACCACCACTAAGTGCCTCAAGTGTGATTTGGCTCTCCATGTTCCACGTTTTCTGTTTTTTCCGCGCAAAATTGTAGTTGAAGTAATATTGTAGGAAATGTAGTCATATTATCCTGCCATCGTTCCAGAAGGAAGACTTATTGTGACTAGGCTATAAATGTAGTTATAATATCTGTTTTCTGTACTTGTAACAACAAACACTAATAAAGTATTAGAATACAAACCAAAAATTATTTAAATTTCATTTCAGGACTATCTGGGTTAAGTCAATAACGTCCCAGAGAGTGCAGCCATGTTGTAAATGCTCTTACTTCAAAGTACTGCTTGCAGACATGCTGCATAACCAAGATGAGAGTGTGATAGTGGACGAAGGCAAGGATAATGTAGTCTTGCACTGAGGAAGTGACTCGCTCGAAAGACGTTTTTGACAGACCACTTTCAAGCTCATATTAAACATAACAGCGTTTATTGTAAAAAGCAACAACGTCGCGTAAAAACGTGGAAGTGGAATAAAACGTTGTTGTGCTACGCGGCTACGAAACGTAGCAACTTATAACGTGGCCGTCGGGGTGTACTTACTAATTATTCTGAGTTATTAAAATTATGACCGTGAGCGTCGGACTATCTAGCGTAGTGGTACAACAAAATTTTAAAACGTGCCGTAACAATATTTGACTTTCACGTGCACATACCCATAATTTGTAATCAGAAAGAAGTAAAGCATTTACGACGTTGGAAGGTTGAAGCAAGTTAGCGAATGATGTAGTATCACAAATATTCGAGGGTCATTCGGAAAACAAATAACGTTTATTTGATACAATTAATTTTTATTTGATACACTTAAACGAAACCGCATTTTAATATTTTTTAAATGAACACTCCGCCATTTGACTTTATTGTTGTTTATTTAATTACGACTCAAGTTTCTGCCTTTTATGCTATTTTCAGGTGACTGAGTATACGTCATTAACATACACTGAGCCGGCCGCGGTCGCCGTGCGGTTCTATGCGCTTCAGTCCGGAACCGCGAGACTACTACGGTCGCGGGTTCGAATCCTGCCTCGGGCATGGATGTGTGTGGTGTCTTTAGGTTAGTTAGGTTTAAGTAGTTCTAAGTTCTAGGGGACTGATGACCTCAGATGTTAAGTCCCATAGTGCTCAGAGCCATTTTTTTGAACATACACTGAAGAGCCTAAGAAACTGATAAACCTGCAGAATATCGTGTAGGGCCCCGCGAGCAAGCAGAAGTGCCGCAAATAAAAGTGGCAAGCACTCGATTATTGTCTCAAATAGTGCTGGAGGGAAATGACACCATGAATCCTACAGGGCTGTCCATAGATCCAAAAGAATACGAGGTGGTAGAGATCTCTTCTGAACGGCACGTTGCAAGGCATCCTAGATATGCTCAATAATGTTCATGTCTGGGGGGTTTGGTGGCCAGCGGAAGGGTTAAACTCAGAAGAGTATTCCTGGAACCTCTCTGTAGCAATTCTGGGGCGTCGCATTGTCTGCTGAAATAGCCCAAGTCCATCGGAATGCACAATGGACATGAATGGATTCAGGTGATCAGACAGGATGCTTACGTACGTGTCATCTGACAGAGTCACTCCAACTGCACACGCCCCACACCATTACAGAGCCTCTACCAGCTTGAACAGTCCCCTGCTGGCATGCAGGGTCCATAGATTCATGAGGTTGTCTCCATACCAGTACACGTCCATCCTCTCGATACAACCTGAAACAAGACTCGTCCGACAAGGCATCATGTTGCCAGTCATGTATGTTCAGTTCAGTGTCGGTGCTGACGGGCCCAGGCGAGGTGTAAACCTTTGTGTAGTATAGTCATCAAGAGTACACGAGTGGGTCTTCGGCTCCGAAAGCCCATATCGATGATGTTACGTTGAATGATTCGCACGCTGACACTTGCTGATGTCGCAGTACTGATATCTGCAGCTATTTGCGGAAGAGTTGCACTTCTGTCACTTTGAACAATTCTCTTCAGTCGTTGTTGATCTGGTTCTTGCAGGATCTTTTTCCGGCCGCAGCGATGTCGGAGATTTGATGCTTTACCGGATCCCTGATAATCAAGGTACACTCGTGAAATGGTCGTACTGGAAAAACCTCACTTCATCGCTACCTCGGAGATGCTGTCTCATTGCTCGTGTGGTGACTATAACACCACGTTCAAACTCACTTAAATCTTGATAACCTGCCGTTGTAGCAGCAGTAATCGATCTAACAACTGCGCCCGTCACCTGTTGTCTTATATAGGCGCTGCCGAGGGCAGCGTGTATTCTGCCTGTTTACTTATCTCTGTACTTGAATACGCATGCCTGTACCAGTTTCTTTGGCGCTTCAGTGTAAATTGACGTAATGACATAAACTCAATCACTTGAATATGACATAAAAGGCCGAAACCTGGGTGGTAATTAAAGAAACAACAATACAGTCAAATGGTCGTGCATTCATTTAAAAATTATTCTATGACATCAAAAACTGTATTTTAATACATTTTATACCCAAGCTGCCGTTCATATTTACGCACTTTTCGTACCGTTTTACCAGCTTTTCTATGCTTTTTGCATACCCAGTTGCCGCCAGGATGTTGAACCACTTATTGACGGCTTCTTTAAGTTCGACATCACTGCCGTTGCGTTGTCAACTCAAAAAATCTTTCGATTCGGGGAATAAGTGACATCACTTGGCACCAAGTCAGGACTGTATGGTGGATGTTGAAACATTTCCCATTGAAACCGTTGAAGCCAGTCCTATGTCATTCTCGCTGCATGCGAGCGTCCATTATCGTTAAGAGGGATGACTCCATGCTTAGCATTCCGCGCCACTTCTTTTGGCACGGCAAACTCGTTGAAGCGTCTGCATTTACGATATCACCTCTAGGCATGTAGTCGATCCCAAACCACCGTAGCCTTATATCTCAGAAGCTCAAAATTTGTTTTGCTTTTTTCGGTTTAGTTGGGGATTGGGAATGGTGGCATTCCATTGATTGGCGCTTTGTTGCTGGTGTGAAATATGACATCCCAGTCTCGTCATCAGTGACAATGTGATTAAAAAATTCATCACCATCCTTTTCCCAGTGACTCAGAAATGTCAGTGCAGCTGCCATTCGTTTGGTTCGGTATTCGTCTGGCAAATTTCGGGGAACGCACCTGGCACACACTTTTTTATAGGGTAGATCTGCAATAGCACAGTCCTTGAAATGTCTGGAAAGAATGCGTTGAAGACCACTAATTGTGAAACTCCCATATTCCTGTATTTTTGTTCCAATTCTTGCTCTGTATCCGTCAATCACCACTGAGGGTCGGCGTGAGCGATCTTCGCCATGAACATTCTTCCGTCCACCAATAAAAATGATACGCCACTTCCGCACTAACACTTCGTTCATCACATTACTGTAAACCTGAATTATTTGGCTATAAATTTCTGTTGGTAGAACCTTTTGTGTGTTTAAAAAGCAGATAACACTGTGCACCTAACACTTCGCGGGATCGACAATTTTGTGACACATTTTTAATGTCTCACAGCTAAGCAGTAAAGAGCTACATTGGATCGTAGCTGTCTCAAAATTGAAGTGGTTTGAGTACCAAGTGGTCGGTCGGCAGTGGTTGTATAAGTACGCGACCACGTGTCAAAACAAAACGTTCTTCACCTTCCCAAGGACTCTCGAATTATCAACAACACTAGTTTTCTCAGGCAGGAATACAACAACGTTGTAACTCTTTTGTGATTATTTTTAAGACGTACGGAAACATGTGTAACGTTCCTTCTGTGACAATAATAGATAAAAAAAACTCTCTAACGTCTTCTAAAAACTGTTCTGCAATATTCCTGTGCGCAACAGACAACAAAGTACCTCGTCTTGGCGCTGCAACTGCATGATCAGCAACATGGTAAAACATTTCAAAAGTAATATTACGATGCATGCAGAGTGCTATTCATGGACTAATTGCAACAGTAATGCCATATTTTTATACACAGAAACTGAATGATCATGAAGGGTTTGGTCAGCTAGCCTTAAAAAGTGTAAAAAATGAAAGAAACCAATGAAGTCTACAGTCGATTATATTTGCAATATATTATTTAAACAATGACAAACTTTACACAGACTTTTAACTATTCCACAATATCTATACTCGATAAACAAATTTCTGTTCACAACAACGATACGAATATTACTCTCAATGTATGCAAACACAAATCTGAGAAAATCTCTCCAGTGCGCAAGCAGTCAACAACTACGTGCAGCGAAAAGGCAAATCACCGAAAAGCCTCAACAGGCATCAAAGTCTCCTCCGGTGCTACTAACACGATCACGGCAGTCTGCGACCTCTGCGTCGGGTGGCTTCTTCCCACCGCGCGCTGCGTCCGACTCCCATCGACAACTGTTCGCTGGCTACTGCAAGCTATAATATGTCAGAGTTTGTGTATGCACACAGTAGAATCAACTCTCAACGTTTACGCACATAGCTCTTTACGCTACTACAGATGGCGCTACGTGTCACATTTGCAGAAAATTGGCTCGTACTTAAAAATACCTCTATTTGGATTATCAGTTGAAATTAACAAATACATGAATGAAAATTATGCTGTGCCTTTATGATTCAAAACTGAGTGTCTTTAAATGTGTGTTACTGTCTTGACTTAACTGTGTTGTTACAAACTGAATCTGTGAACGGCGATCAGCGTTCGTGCAAGTTAACGCAGGGCACTGCTTTCCCAGGTTTAATAACAGGAAGCGCCATTAGATAAACGCTCATGGTGCAGCCTCGGAGGAAGAGGCTCAGCAGAGGGCAAAGAAACGCAGATCGCCGCTGATGTTCATTAGCCCACCTCTATTATTTGCAGCCGCAGCGACTTCTTCGGACAGACGTCGGTTCCCGCTCCGGCCTGCAAAAGGCCGAGGGCAGTAATTATCACCTGCGCCTCGATACCGTCGCTGGGAAAACGAATGAACGGCAGGCCGAAAGGCTTCTTGATTACCGTGCTGAATGGGAACGATGTATCTGGTTGCCCGCGACAGGTGGCGTAAAACAGACCGTGGGCTGTGGCCGCGCCGGCGCAGCCGGGCGAGCGGCGTGTGGGTTTTCAACGATCTGGAGGCTGCCCCCGGGGGCCTCTTAAAATGGAGATGAGTCCCTAATGATTGGAATCACTCGCCCAGAGATTGCCGCCGCATAACGTATGGCGCTCGCTTCCTGCCGCGGCCGTTACCCGCTGCCCCTGGCCACGCTGTCCGTCCACTCTCCTCCTAAACAAGCATCTTTACGTCTCGCCGCCTTTTCTGCTCTTGTACTCTCAGTGATTTCCTAACTACAGTAGGCTCGTTTCCGGCCGTTCCATTACACCTCCTTGTAACGAGGCGAGACCGGGCGAGCTGAGGCAGTGGTTAAGGCACTGGTTTCGTATTCGGCTGCACATCCGTTGAAACCTCAGCAGCCCCCAAACTTTAGATTTCGTGCAGTTTCCCGTAAACCGCTTAAAGCTAATGCTGTTTCTAAAACAAATAAATCACCAGGACCGAATGGTATCCCAATTCGATTTTACCAAGAGTACTCTACAGCATTGGACCCTTACCTAGCTTGCGTTTATCGTGAATCTCTCAACCAGCACAAAGTTCCAAGCAACTGGAAGAAAGCGGAGGTGACTCAATTATATAAGAAAGGTAAAAGAACGGACACGCAAAATTACAGACCAATATCACTAACTTCTGTAGGCCGCAGAATCCTTGATCACATTGTCACTTCGAATATAATAAACTTTCTTGAGGCTAAGCAGCTTATGTCCACGAATCGGCATGGTTTTAGAAAGCATCGCTAGTGCGAAACTCAGATTGCCCTTTTCTTACATGATATACTGATGTAAGTAGGCTTTGTAGGTTTTTATGGTGGTAACGCCATGTAGCGCTCTATATGAAAATTACTGACTGTGCTGTGTGCAGTCTGTGGCTGATTTGCATTGTTGGAATTTGTTATTGTATTGTTGGGCAGTTGGCTGTTAACAGCACGTAGCGTTGCGCAGTTGGAGGTGAGCCGCCAGCAGTGGTGGATGTGGGGAGAGAGATGGCGGAGTTTTGAGAGCGGATGATCTGGACGTGTGTCCATCAGAGACAGTAAATTTGTAAGACTGGATGTCATGAACTGCTATATATATTATGACTTTTGAACACTATTAAGGTAAATACATTGTTTATTCTTTATCAAAATCTTTCATTTGCTAACTATGCCTATCAGTAGTTAGTGTCTTCAGTAGTTTGATTCTTTTATTTAGCTGGCAATAGTGGCGCTCGCTGTATTGCAGTAGAACGAGTAACGAAGATTTTGTGATGTAAGCGATTTGTGAAAGGTATAGGTTAATGTTAGTCAGGACCATTCTTTTGTAGGGATTATTAAAAGTCAGACTGAATTGCGCTAAAAATATTGTGTGTCAGTTTAGTGATGATCAGAATACGTAAAGAGAGAAATGTCTGAGTACGTTCAGTTTTGCTCAGCTGTTTGAAAATCAAATAACGTAAGGGGTTTACCAGCACAGTAATTCACTAATTTTTCTAAGGGGACGTTGCACTGATAACTATGGATGAAGGGCAACAGGCTGATTTCATATTTCTAGATTTCCGGAAAGCATTTGACACGGTTCCCCACGGCAGACTGTTAACGAAAGTACTAGCATATGGAATAAGTTCACAGATACGTGAGTGGCTCGAATACCTCGACGGCGAGTGTTCATCAGAGACAAGGACATCTTCAGGAGTGCCCGAGGGAAGTGTGATAGGACTGTTGTTGTTCTCTATGATTTGGCGGACAGCGTGGGCAGCAGTCTGCGGTTGTTTGCTGATGAAGCCGTGGTGTACGGTAAGGTGTCGAAGTTGAATGACTACCCTAAATGTGCAAAAATGTAAGTTAATGCGGATGAGTAGGAGAAACAAACCTGTAGTGTTCGGATACAGTATTACTACTGTCCAGCTTGACACAGTCAAATTGTTTAAATATCTGGGCGCAACGCTGGAAAGCCATATGAGCTGGAACAAGCATGTGAAAACTGTCGTAGGAAAGGCAAATGGTCGACTTCGGTTCATTGGGAGAATTTTAGGGAAGAGTGGTTCACCTGTAAAGGAGGCCGCAGATAGGACGCTGGTGCGACCTGTTCTTGAGTACTGCTCGAGTGTTTGGGACCCACACCAGGTATGACTGAAGTAATACATCGCAGCAGTTCAGAGCAGGGCTGTTAGATTTATTACCGGAAGTTGTGAACAAAAGTCAAACCGAGATACTTCAGGAACTCAAATGGAATCCCAAGCTATTGAGAAAAGTTAGAAAACCGGCATCTGAAGCTGACTGCAGAACGATTTTGCTCCCGCCAACATACTTCGCTCGTAAGGACCACGAAGATAAGACACGAGAAATTAGGATTCAGGCGTGCAGACAGTCATTTTTTCTCGCTCTATTTGCGAGTGGAACAGAAGGGGAATTGACAAATAGTGGTACAGGATACCTGCCGCCACGCACCTTACGGTGGCATGCGGAGTAGCTATGTAGATGTAGACTGATCCCTTCAAAAGGAAGCAATCAATTCCCATCTCCAACCTTAACTAATTCAAATTTGCGCTCCATCTTGTAACTTGAAACACGTATGTAACATAGCAGCGATGGCGAGGCATTGTAGCATCTGTGACCAGAGAGTATGCGCTTGACCGCGCGAGTGTTGCGAGCGGTTCTCAGTCAGTAGCAGTCAGTCTGTCGTGGCGAGTCCGTCAGTTTAGTCGTTGCGAGTCTGTAGCTCTGTCCAGTTGAGAGCAGAACTCAGTCTGTAGTCGTCATGCAGAGCGGTCGGTCAGCAGTAGCAGCCCAGTGCGGTTGTATGATGTAGGCGGTCGGCAACACTGGTCAAGATGGTGAATAAGGTATACCATTAATTAATATAATCATTAGATAATGTAAAAAATTTATTTATTGTAATTATTCTCCAACAAGTTCCCCAATAATAATTTTTATTTCAAAAGCATTTTTCAAAAATTTAATTTTTTATTGAACTAAAGATCTCGTTGCACTTCCCATTTCATTCCACTCCTTTTGAAGAAAAATTTCACTAGAATAAAAAAAAAAAAGAGAATATTAATATTTGCAATGCAGTTCCTCCAAGCGGTGCGCAACAACAAGAGCAGATATGTGACATCCATTTATTCTGAGGTAAGACTTTAATTCTGATTGTTTTACACAGGGCCAAAGACCGATATTTCGGTTTAATTGAATTTTCTTATCACTGAATGGACTTTAATTTTTTTTGAAGGATTTACATTCGAGTCAGATTGCGTATTTCACATTTTTGTTGCCATTGTCAGTACATTTCATTGTGGGCAGGTTACGCATAGAGCCATGTCCATCAGCATTTCTAATTAATATCGTCCTTTTCTTTTAAAATTTTTGTGGGGAGGTTACACTCGGCTCCCATTTGTATTAAGTATTGTCATTTCTTACATTTCTTAAAAAATTTCGGTGGGGAGGTTACACTTGGCGACACCCAGTCCAGGATCGTATTTCGTTGAGAGTCTTTTGAGCGACAATCAGATATCTGCTCTTATTTGCTTAGATAATTAGGATTTGGCGCAACGCTTTTAATAATATTGTGACTTTCTTTCTACAGGTCAACGGCAATTTGTTGCTCTGTTGTATTTGTGTGTTGCTTTTGCATTGTGGTGATTTATTTTGTGAAAAATTTTGACTTTTGTAAAAATGCCGCGAAAGACTGTGAATAGTGTATCGCGAGGTATTATGAATGAAATTACCGACTCAAACAACTTTATCGATAGGACATGTGACACGCAGTGTAATGATGACAATCCTGCGTCCACTAACAATCAGTGCATTACAACCACTAATGATGACTTTCACCTTAATGATGAACAAACGAACTCAATTGTCTCGTCTATTAACTTGACGACAATTGATGACGCAGAATGCTCTATAGTAATGAGCGCTGTCGAGCTTAACACACCCGATTTAGAAAATCCAAGTAATGTACAGACAAATTTGTCTAATGAAAATGAACAGGATACACAAAGTACGACGGATTTATTTAATTCCGAAATAGTGAGTGACAGTGTAGGTCCGACTGATAATCCTTTTTGTAAGTTACGGAATGACCAAATGGTCACACAGAACGGGACAATTGCATGTACTCCATCACAGAGCACTGAGAATGCAACTGCTACTTGTGATGTGAATCAATTTATGGCAATAATGCTACAGTTTAAGAACGACCTTACTGCAAATTTCAAACAACTATTTAGTGAACAGAACAAGAAACTAGACAAACTTATTGAACGGATCGGACAACAGAGTGAAAGTTTCGACAACCATTACAAACAACTTAGCGAAACAATTGATAAAAGTTTCGAACTTACAAACGAAAAACAAGACGATCTTAAAGAACAGAACACACAAGTTAGTGAGCAGATTACAGCTGTTACCGTGCAATGTCGGGACAATAAAGTACATTTACGTGTAGATACTAAGACTTGTGCTAATAACAGTAATGAAGAAGTTGGCACTGTTGCACAAGAATTAAGTAGCACACTTGTAGACACAACAGAATCACATAAAGACGAGATTATTTCAGTCACCAACACGTCACAGAACCCGCCAATTTGCGAACATTTGTCAGACTTACGCAGCGCGTATAATGTGAACAATTTACAGCAACTACGCGACTTAAAATCCGAAAAGCCACTCGAATTAAAATCTGAAAAGCTACACAACTTAAAGTACGAAATGACACAGACGAGCGGATTCACACACAAGCCTGAGCATGTTCTCAAATTCAGTGACGAGAACGTTGATAATAAGCAGTTTGCATTTGTAAGAAAAAGTAAAGAATTTAATAATGACAGAACACCGGTACACGCTTTGACGTGTATACGACAAATTGTTTTTGTACTTTCACCGCTATTACCTGTAATGCAGAAACTAGCTTTGAACCAGATGCGACAATTTATTTTTGTATTTACAACAGCATTGCCTATAATGAAGAAACCAGAATTAACTTGGATACAATTATTTGCTTTTGAATTTATACCGCTATTGCCTGTAACGCAAAAACTAAAATTTATTCTCAGTGCGTAATTGACCTCAGGGGATTCATTACGCTTTAATGAATATGTGCCGTAGCGAGCATAGGGCCCCGAGCTGTAGTAGTGCTATTTCATCTTTAGTTTTCTGCACTGCTGCCTTTTCTTCTACTATCCTTTATATCTATCAAAACTGCTCTTTAACTATTGCTCTACCTAGGATTAAGAATATCTAATGAAAACCGGATATGACAAATTTTTACCGAATGTGACAATATTCAGTAGGCACTCCCGTAATGACAACTACCGCCGTAACTTTAATTACAGATAAAATCGTAATCATTAGTATGTGTAAAATTATTAGTAACAGGAACCACATTTTTTTGTAACAATAGATGTTTTTCACTACAATAACATGAAAGTCAACCGCTTAGCATACCTAACCAACAATGCAGTCTACAAGGTCAACCAAACTTTAATGTTTCGCCGCGTGCACGTATAGTCCCAGCTCCAACAAATAGTAACGCATGGCAGCAAAAAAAAATAACTACGTACAGACAACACACTATTTCAACTCGTATCGCAATGCGCCGTATAGAAATTACTATCAGGACAGACGTAAAAAGAATGATGAGCACAATTTTCAGCATACATTTAATAGCGATCGATCTTATGAGCAGCAACAACATCAGCAACAGCAAGTAATCATGAATGAAACAGACAATAGGTGTCATCTATAGCGTAACACGTCAGTAAGAAATAACAGAACAGTTCATATAGTGGATATGCCACAATATTCTCCCGTAAATAACAGCACGTACGATAGAATTTGACCATATACAGTACAGGTTTCATATTCCAGTAACGCAAGCAATAATTTTGACACGCAGAATTTTGTTCACGAGAATGTTATTTGAAACATGCTTTGTTGAATGCTCCACCTTTATCGCACCCAGATCTTACCAGAAATTTTTCCATTGCTACCGACAGTTCCAACACCGCTTTAGGCGTACATATTTTCCAGGAAATAGAAGAGGATGGTTCAACAGTTATTAAAAACATCGCATTTGCAAGCCGCATTTTGTCACCTGCTGAGCGAAATTATTCTGTTACAGAACTTGAAACATTATGTGTTGTATGGGCTTTCACGAGATTTAGGCATTTTCTTTATGGCAGACACACCACCGTTTACACTGACCATAGAGCCATACAATTTTTGCTTTCAGCCAAATTCACTCACGATAGATTAAGTAGATGGAAGCTGTATTTACAGGAATTTAATTTTACAATTGTTCACATTCCCGGCACACAAAATGTTATAGCAGACGCACTATCGCGTTCTCTCGGCAACAATCAGCAAGATGTAGCAACCAACTTCTGCAAAACAAATTTCAGTGTCATGTACATTCAGCAAGTCGCATTTGAAAATTTTATTTCATCGTCATTACAGGACATAGCACAAGAGCAAAATAAAGACAATGTGTGGAAAGAAATTAAACACCTTTGGCTAGATAAGAATAATGTTACGATTAGAAACCACTACACTGTACGCAATGACATTCTGTTTCGCCGCTCTCATCCTGACAGCAACATTTGGTTATTATGCATTCCTGACGAACTGGTTAACAAACTAATTTGGTACACTCATTTAAGTTACGCACATTACGGAGCACGAAAATGTTTTCTTATACTGAGACAGAACTGTTATTTTACCAACATGGAGAAACGTATTCGACGAGTTTTAGCGTCTTGTAAAATTTGCCAGAAAGCTAAATCAGACACCACTTCACATATTCCTCCTTTATATCCCATTATACCTGTTAAATTAAGACACATGGCCGCAGTAGATATTTTTGGTCCGATTCCGAGAACTAACAGAGGTTTTTGCTACATCTTTGTCGCTGTTGAGCTTACTTCAAAATTTGTTACTTTCACTCCGTTACGCAAAGCTACTGCTAAAACTGTTTCGAAAGCATTTGTAAAACATTTTCTATCTCATGTAGGGCATGTGATGAAAGTAATTTCTGACAATGGATCTCAATTCCGTAGTAGCGTATGGATACGCATGTTACGAGCCAGAAACATTTCTCCGATCTATATATCCAAGTACCACGCTTCTTCGAACCCCTGAGAAAGATTAATGAAGGAAATTGGTAAACTGTGTAGAATATACTGCCACAAAAGACATATTGATTGGGATACACACATACTCTTATTCCAAGATGTAATTAATTCCATACCAAATGAATCCACTATGCTATCTCCGTCCGTTATACTGAAAAACGTTGAACCACCGAACAAAATTAAAGAATTAATAGAATTTCCCAAAAGTCGTCGCCTACGACACCACGAAATAATTGACATTGCGCTGAACAACATCAAACGTGCCGCAGAGCGCCGGAGAAGACAGCAAAAACAGGTTTGTACACGCCGCGACTTTCACGTTGGACAGAAGATATTGATACGTACACACTATTTATCCAGTAAATTAAAAGGTAAGTGCAGTAAATTTGAACTTCTATACGCAGGTCCATATCGGATTCGCAGCATCCCTCACCCCAATGTTGTACACGTCGAAACTTTGAGAACCAGAAAATCGAAAGGCAATCACCATATATCAAACATTAAACCGTTTATTGAGTGAAACCACTGTATGATTCAACACACTATGATGCCATTTACTAATGCAATTATTTCACGTGACTAATTACTGATGATTATCGTATTTTTTCTTGGCAAGTGCCCGGCAAGGTAAGGTTAGCAGGTCGCTCTTCTTGTCGTTACACATCAGACCGTGCATATTTTTCCAGATGAATTTACACATTTACGACTATTTCAGCAATTATATTTATGTGACTGCTTATTGATGATTATCGTATTTTTTCTTGGCAAGTGCCCGGCAAGGTAAGGTTAGCAGGTCGCTCTTCTTGTCGTTACACATCAGACCGTGCACATTTTCCATTTTTTTGTGTATGTGACTGTACTCCAGTTTTGTTTGTATGGACTATGAAATAGTTAAGATATAACACACACCAGTCGACTTTGACATTTTTTTTTTTTTTGCCTTATGACATCTCAACATCGTGACTGTTTCACATTTTTTTTTTTTTTTTGCTGCTGCATTGTATTATTCTGTGTATATCTTTGTTTTGGAACACTGTCAACGTCTTTAACATATTGCGTTTTCTGTCATGTTATGCTGTATGATTAATTATGTTACCATAAACCAGTAATTATCTAGTGGGTATATGATTTAAATGCAGGACATTAATCTTTGTTCATGAATTTCAGAAAGGAATGATGATTCTAAGAAATAAATTTAGCATAAATGGGAATTTCACCTAGGGAATAAACGAAAGGAGATGCAATAACTTTATGAGGAAGAGTAAATGGATCAGGATTGGCAGGCATTAACAAGAATATACAATACTCATCGTAGAATAGCAGTCTTAACTAATTTTTTCTTTCAGAATACAAGGTGATTGATGCAGGCTGTCAGACTGAACTACACATCTTAGTTTTAGTGATGAAATATGCTAGAGATAAGGAATAGTTATGAAATGAGTAATGAAGTGATTTTTTGCAGATGATAATGAATACTGATGAATAATGATGAAGGATATGGTATTTTGGATAATGAAGTTTTTTTCTTTACAGATGAGGATAATGTTGAAGTTATGTATTTATGCTACGTAGTTATTTAAGTATTTGTTGCAGTTTGCTTTGACAGCAGGTGTTATATTGCATAGTAGGATGACGGAAAGTTTTGGAAAGGACAGCTATGGAACATATTTTTATACACATTTCACTACCTGTTAATTCGAAGTTCACTACTTTTCAGCATAGTGTGCGTTTCTTCTTTCAGGTCAA
This sequence comes from Schistocerca piceifrons, assembly GCF_021461385.2. NCBI lineage: Eukaryota > Metazoa > Arthropoda > Insecta > Orthoptera > Acrididae > Schistocerca > Schistocerca piceifrons. Next base: position 817,607,616 of record NC_060140.1, on the reverse strand, counting down.
TAATCCGTTTTTGTATTTTTTTTCCAGGAGAAGTTTTTCATGACACTTACTAAACCTGTTACTTATTGTACCTGTTCTAGTACTTGCATTTTTATATTTTTTACCCATTTGTGTTTATCACTTATAAATGTGATCACATATACTGCCTTGTTACATAATCTTGCTACAGCTGACTCATGACGAATGACGTTACCTATCCTCATTTGCAGCAATAGGTCAAAAGCAAATAGTGTTATGCCTCACCAATTAATTATCGATCCCAACGCAATGCATTGCTACCAAAAAAATGTATTACCAGTCCCACATAATGTCACTAGTTTATGATAATTCTGAATAATACTGATCAACTCTGAATAGCATGTCACTTGAGTAATGACCTCTTAATGAGACTATATTCAAAATAATGCTTTGTCACTAGCTAATAACTAACACTGTTTATTGTAATGTTACCACTTATAATGCTTGTGATTACTAATGATTTGACTGTAATTAACTGATTTTAATAATGACTTTGTAATGGTCTGAATACTACTGAAGGAGGAACACTGTTTATTGTAATGAGTACTTGTAATGCCCATGATTATTAATGATTTGACTGTAATTAACTGATTTTTAATAATGACTTCGTAATAATCTGAATAATACTGAATGATGATTTTATTCAATACTTGCTGGCCACTGAGTGCCAATAATTAATGTCACTCCACGAATTGTTATTAATTAGGCCATTGATTAGCTCTTGTTTCCAATGTTGATACTTTGTTGTTGGAAATGAATGTGACTGTTCATACTGCTTTGTAATTAGGAAAAGACTAATGATTCTTAATAGATTGGAATGACACATAATTAATTAAGTATGGTACTGTTTAATAATGCTTTGTAATTAATTAAGGCTAATAATTCTTACTATATTGAAATGACAAATGATTAATTAATTAACTGTAATTAGACAAATGATTAATTAACGACAAATGATTAATTAACTGTAATTAGACAAATGATTAATATGATTAATTAACTGGAATTATACAAATGATTAATTAACTGTAATTAGACAAATGATTAATTAATGACAAATGATTAATTAACTGTAATTAGGCAAAGGCTAATGATTATTGGAATGACAAATGATTAATTAACTGTAATTAGGAGAAGGTTAATGATTCTTAATTATACTCTGTAACTGAAAAGAATGCGATTATTTCATAATGCGTTGTAACCAGGAAAAGAAGGCTACTGATTCTATGTACAACAATTAATGAACATTTTTCTGTAATACTACATACTTGGTACAGAAATGTTCAATAACTGGGCTATGAATGCCACAAACTACTAATTAAGTCTGTAATTGTCAATATTATGTGACATAATGTCCTTCTCCTCATAAGCTAACTACCCTGAATTACTGCAATGTCCATTTGTCCTGTTTATCCTAGTGATCATGGAGCACTATCTTTGGTTTTGCACTAATTCTACGTTGGTGTGCCTTGTAAGAGTGTGGTGTTGACACGACATGCTGTCCACCACCGTGAGCGATGAAGACATTATTATGGTCCCACTGTTTGGTGTACCTAATGTACTGCCAAAATGAAAACATGGAACATTACTACGACAGTTCAGTGTGTTGGCTACACTGATAAATTCTGATGGGAAAAGAACTTCAAGTTGTGTCACTTGGTGTTGTACTTCTGTGGAAGATATGGACTTTCAGAGCAGCTGTGTGCAATCTAAAGTGCTACAACCATGATGCAATCCTTCCCTTTCCTATCCTGATTCTTGCCACATAGTTCATAGGTTATACATTTTTCGATTCGCTGAACTCCAATGCGAGTACACTTATGTCACTTGTCAACATAATATTTTTTGCCAGTCTGTTTATTTGTTCTGCATATGCTAAAGAATTTTTTCAGTGCCTGTGCACTTTATTATCTGTCAAATAATTTGTATATACTTTTCTGATTTGCTACTATGTTTTGTACTCACATTTTGTCTTTGTCTGATATATTTTGTACTTAGTGCGTGTGCACAACATTTAAATATTCTGTAAGTTGTAGAATTTTGTTAATTAAAGAAAAATTTTGCCGCGCTTGGCAAGTCCAAATGACTCACCATCGCTGCCAAATTTTTGCCCCCCCAGTGGAGGGTTATGAAACACGTATGTAACATAGCAGCGATGGCGAGGCATTGTAGCATCTGTGACCAGAGAGTATGCGCTTGACCGCGCGAGTGTTGCGAGCGGTTCTCAGTCAGTAGCAGTCAGTCTGTCGTGGCGAGTCCGTCAGTTTAGTCGTTGCGAGTCTGTAGCTCTGTCCAGTTGAGAGCAGAACTCAGTCTGTAGTCGTCATGCAGAGCGGTCGGTCAGCAGTAGCAGCCCAGTGCGGTTGTATGATGTAGGCGGTCGGCAACACTGGTCAAGATGGTGAATAAGGTATACCATTAATTAATATAATCATTAGATAATGTAAAAAATTTATTTATTGTAATTATTCTCCAACAAGTTCCCCAATAATAATTTTTATTTCAAAAGCATTTTTCAAAAATTTAATTTTTTATTGAACTAAAGATCTCGTTGCACTTCCCATTTCATTCCACTCCTTTTGAAGAAAAATTTCACTAGAATCAAAAAAAAAAAGAGAATATTAATATTTGCAATGCAGTTCCTCCAAGCGGTGCGCAACAACAAGAGCAGATATGTGACATCCATTTATTCTGAGGTAAGACTTTAATTCTGATTGTTTTACACAGGGCCAAAGACCGATATTTCGGTTTAATTGAATTTTCTTATCACTGAATGGACTTTAATTTTTTTTGAAGGATTTACATTCGAGTCAGATTGCGTATTTCACATTTTTGTTGCCATTGTCAGTACATTTCATTGTGGGCAGGTTATGCATAGAGCCATGTCCATCAGCATTTCTAATTAATATCGTCCTTTTCTTTTAAAATTTTTGTGGGGAGGTTACACTCGGCTCCCATTTGTATTAAGTATTGTCATTTCTTACATTTCTTAAAAAATTTCGGTGGGGAGGTTACAAACTTACCTTCCTTCCCCCTTTCCTCCCCCCCCCCCCAATTGTAATTATACTCTAAAGCAAAAGACGGGACACGATGAAGAAATTATCCGAATGGGACGTAAATCCGTAGATACGGTGTACATCTACAGACAAACAAATGATCACAATTTCAGAAAAATTGGACGATTAATTCAAAAGAAAGAGCTTCACGAACTGAGCAAGTCAATAACGCGTTGGTCCTCCTCCGGCCTTTATTCAAGCATTTCGGTTGTTGGATGTCTTCCTCATGAATATAGTGCCAAATTCTGCCCAATTCGCGCGTTACATCGTCAAAAGCCCGAGATGGTTGGAGGAGGCTGCCCATAATGCTCCAAATGTCCTCAGTAGGGGAGAGATCCAGCGACCTTGCTCGCCAAACTAGGGTTTGTGAAGCACGAAGACAAGAGGTAGAAACTCTCGTCGTATGAGGTTGGGAATTATCTTGCTGAAATGTAAGCTCAGGATTGCTTGCCATGAAGGGCAACAAATGCGAAGCGTAGAATATCATCGACGTACCGATATAATATAAGGATGCCGCGGATGACAGCCTAAGGAGTCCTGCTGTGAAATTAAATGGCGCTCCAAACCATTACTTCTGGCTGTCGGGTCGTATGATGCGCAAAATCAGGATGACTTCACACACATGGGGCGCAGTTCGAAGCGGGACTCATGACTGAAGATTATTCTAGTCAATGGGATTCCAGGCCGAATATGCCCAACACCACTGCAAATGGGTTTGTTGGTGCACAGAGGTCGATGGTAGTCGGCGCAAGGGGCACCGTGAGCTCAGCCACGTCCCTGTGAGCTGCGTAGCAACGCTCCTTGTGGTTGCTGAATCACCAGTTGCACACAGGGACGATGATACCGATGATTCCGGGGCTCTGAGCTCTTCTCTAACGATTGCTTTGTCCTAACGTTCTGTTCTGTCCGTAGGTCGACCGATTGGTTCTTGACGCTGTATTCGGCCATGGTTCACCCGTACCTGCCACCATTGTCGAATAATGGCGTCGCTCCTACTCAAATGTCGAAGGATTCACCGATTACTCCAACCGGCTTCTTCGAGCCCAACTACACATCCGCTCTCAAACGATGACGCCCAGTGAAATTCACAAAGACTTTATGCACTGGTATCGACGTGTCCCTTGTTTACCATCCCCGCCAGCTCCGCGGTGAAATTGAGCTGCAGCGTCACACATTCATCCATCTCCCGCCAAAGCCTACGATATTGCATTTTCCATTGATATCTGTATCAATATCAATTTGAGGCCAATTTGCATAACTCCTTCGTGGCGCGTCGTTCTCTTTTCTTTATCTTAGAGTGTATTTCGACGGTCATAAAAACCAACCTAGAATCACCTTGCGTGATGCGTTTTACTCACTGCGCCTTCAGTGCGTTTCTCGCATAACATACACTATAGGATCCAAATCTTTCAATTTTCTACACACTTAGCACGTCATAACAATCAAAAACTAAACTAAACTCCGACCGGACACGCCATGAAGGCCAAAGGGTATCGACCGGCAGCCGTATCATCCTCGGCCCACTGGCGTCACTGAATGCGGATGTGGAGGGGCATGTGGTCAGCACACCACACTCCCGACCGAATCTCAGTTTACGAGACCGGAACCGCTACTTCTCAATCAAGTAGCTTCTCGGTTTGCCTCACAAAGGCTGAGTGCATCCCATTTGCCTACAGCGCTCGGCGGACCGGATTGTCACCCATCCAAGTGATACCCCACCCCGACAACACCTTAACTTCGGTCATCTGACGGGAACAGGTGTTACCACTACGGCAAGACCGTTGGCCGTCACAGTTATCAAAGCAGTAAATACTTACCTTAGAACTTCTCCACGAGGGTCCACTCTTTATGGCCTAAAAATATGTTCATTAGCTATGACAGTTCTCAATTTATGTCCGTATAGTAGGTAGTCCCTAACAAAACTCTAGTATCTGGTGAGCAACATGTATGAGACAGGCGAAATATCCTCAGACTTCAAGAAGAATATAATAATTCCAATCCTAAAGAAAGCAGGTGTTTACAGGTGTGAAAATCGTCGAACTGAAAGTTTAATAAGTCACAGCTGCAAAATACTGACACCAATTCTTTACAGCCGAATGGAAAACCTGGTAGTAGCCAACCTTGGGGAGGATCAGTTTGGATTTTGTAGGAATGTTGGAACACGTGAGGCAATACTGACCCTACGACTTATCTTAGAAGACAGATTAAGGTAAGGCAAACCTACGTTTCTAGCATTGTAGACTTAGAGAAACTTTTGACAATGCTGACTGGAATACTCTCTTTCAAATTCTGAAGGTGGCATGGGTCAGATACAGGGAGCGAAAGGCTATGTACAATTTGTACAGAAACCAGATGGTAGTTATAAGAGTCGAAGGGCGTGAAAGGGAAGCACTGGTTGAGAAGGGAGTGAGACACGGTTGCAGCCTATCCCCGATGTTATTCAATCTATATATTGAGCAAGCAGCAGGAATCAAAATCCATGGAGAAGAAATAAAAACTTTGAGGTTCGCCGATGACACTGTAATTCTGCCAGAGACAGCAAAGGACCTGGAAGAACAGTTGAAGTGAATGGACAGTGTCCTCAAAGGACGATATAACATGAACATCAACAAAAGAAAAATGAGGATAATGCAATGTGTTGTTGTTGTTGTTGTGGTCTTCAGTCCTGAGACTGGTTTGATGCAGCTCTCCATGCTACTCTATCCTGTGCAAGCTTTTTCATCTCCCAGTACCTACTGCAACCTACATCCTCTGAATCTGCTTAGTGTATTCATTTCTTGGTCTCCCTCTACGATTTTTACCCTCCACGCTGCCCTCCCAATACTAAATTGGTGATCCCTTGATGCCTCAGAACATGTCCTACCAACCGATCCCTTCTTCTGGTCAAGTTGTGCCACAAACTTCTCTTCTCCCCAATCCTATTCAATACTTCCTCATTAGTTATGTGATCTACCCATCTAATCTTCAGCATTCTTCTGTAGCACCACATTTCGAAAGCTTCTATTCTCTTCTTGTCCAAACTACTTATCGTCCATGTTTCACTTCCATACATGGCTACACTCCATACAAATACTTTCAGAAATGACTTCCTGACACTTAAATCAATACTGGATGTTAACAAATTTCTCTTCTTCAGAAACGCTTTCCTTGCCATTGCCAGCCTACATTTTATATCCTCTCTACTTCGACCATCATCAGTTATTTTGCTCCCCAAATAGCAAAACTCCTTTACTACTTTAAGTGTCTCATTTCCTAATCTAATCCCCTCAGCATCACCCGATTTAATTTGACTACATTCCATTATCCTCGTTTTGCTTTTGTTGATGTTCATCTTATATCCTCCTTTCAAGACACTGTCCATTCCATTCAACTGCTCTTCCAAGTCCTTTGCTGTCTCTGACAGAATTACAATGTCATCGGCGAACCTCAAAGTTTTTGTTTCTTCTCCATGAATTTTAATACCTACTCCGAATTTTTCTTTTGTTTCCTTTACTGCTCGCTCAATATAAAGATTGAACAACATCGGGGAGAGGCTACAACCCTGTCTCACTCCTTTCCCAACCACTGCTTCCCTTTCATGCCCCTCGACTCTTATAACTGCCATCTGGTTTCTGTACAAATTGTAAATAGCCTTTCGCTCCCTGTATTTTACCCCTGCCACCTTTAGAATTTGAAAGAGAGTATTCCAGTCAACATTGTCAAAAGCTTTCTCTAAGTCTACAAATGCTAGAAACGTAGGTTTGCCTTTCCTTAATCTTTCTTCTAAGATAAGTCGTAAGGTCAGTATTGCCTCACGTGTTCCAGTGTTTCTACGGAATCCAAACTGATCTTCCCCGAGGTTGGCTTCTACTAGTTTTTCCATTCGTCTGTAAAGAATTCGTGTTAGTATTTTGCAGCTGTGACTTATTAAGCTGATAGTTCGGTAATTTTCACATCTGTCAACACCTGCTTTCTTTGGGATTGGAATTATTATATTCTTCTTGAAGTCTGAGGGTATTTCGCCTGTTTCATACATCTTGCTCACCAGATGGTAGAGTTTTGTCAGGACTGGCTCTCCCACGGCCGTCAGTAGTTCCAGTGGAATATTGTCTACTCCGGGGGCCTTGTTTCGACTCAGGTCTTTCAGTGCTCTGTCAAACTCTTCACGCAGTATCATATCTCCCATTTCATCTTCATCTACATCCTCTTCCATTTCCATAATATTGTCCTCAAGTACATCGCCCTTGTATAGACCCTCTATATACTCCTTCCACCTTTCTGCTTTCCCTTCTTTGCTTAGAACTGGGTTTCCATCTGAGCTCTTGATATTCATACAAGTCGTTCTCTTATCTCCAAAGGTCTCTTTAATTTTCCTGTAGGCGGTATCTATCTTACCACTAGTGAGATAGGCCTCTACATCCTTACATTTGTCCTCTAGCCATCCCTGCTTAGCCATTTTGCACTTCCTGTCGATCTCATTTTTGAGACGTTTGTATTCCTTTTTGCCTGTTTCACTTACTGCATTTTTATATTTTCTCCTTTCATCAATTAAATTCAATATTCCTTCTGTTACCCAAGGATTTCTACTAGCCCTCGTCGTTTTACCTACTTGATCGTCTGCTGCCTTCACTACTTCATCCCTCAAAGCTACCCATTCTTCTTCTACTGTATTTCTTTCCCCCATTCCTGTCAATTGCTCCCTTATGCTCTCCCTGAATCTCTGTACAACCTCTGGCTCTTTTAGTTTATCCAGGTCCCATCTCCTTAAATTCCCACCTTTTTGCAGTTTCTTCGGTTTTAATCTACAGGTCATAACCAATAGATTGTGGTCAGAGTCCACATCTGCCCCTGGAAATGTCTTACAATTTAAAACCTGGTTCCTAAATCTCTGTCTTACCATTATATAATCTATCTGATACCTTTTAGTATCTCCAGGGTTCTTCCATGTATACAACCTTCTTTCATGATTCTTAAACCAAGTGTTAGTTATGATTATGTTGTGCTCTGTGCAAAATTCGACCAGGCGGCTTCCTCTTTCATTTCTGTCCCCCAATCCATATTCACCTAGTATGTTTCCTTCTCTCCCTTTTCCTACACTCGAATTCCAGTCACCCATGACTATTAAATTTTCGTCTCCCTTCACAATCTGAATAATTTCTTTTATTTCATCATACATTTCTTCAATTTCTTCGTCGTCTGAAGAGCTAGTTGGCATATAAACTTGTACTACTGTAATAGGTGTGGGCTTCGTATCTATCTTGGCCACAATAATGCGTTCACTATGCTGTTTGTAGTAGCTTACCCGCATTCCTATTTTCCTATTCATTATTAAACCTACTCCTGCATTACCCCTATTTGATTTTGTGTTTATAACCCTGTAGTCACCTGACCAGAAGTCTTGTTCCTCCTGCTACCGAACTTCACTAATTCCCACTATATCTAACTTCAACCTATCCATTTCCCTTTTTAAATTTTCTAACCTACCTGCCCGATTAAGGGATCGGACATTCCACGCTCCGATCCGCAGAACGCCAGTTTTCTTTCTCCTGATAACGACATCCTCTTGAGTAGTCCCCGCCCGGAGATCCAAATGAGGGACTATTTTACCTCCGGAATATTTTACCCAAGAGGACGCCATCATCATGTAATCATACAGTAAAGCTGCATGCCCTCGGGAAAAATTACGGCTGTAGTTTCACCTTGCTTTCAGCCGTTCGCAGTACCAGCACAGCAAGGCCGTTTTGGTTATTGTTACAAGGCCAGATCAGTCAATCATCCAGACTGTTGCCCTTGCAACTACTGAAAAGGCTGCTGCCCCTCTTCAGGAACCACACGTTTGTCTGGCCTCTCAACAGATACCCCTCCGTTGTGGTTGCACCTACGGTACGGCTATCTGTATCGCTGAGGCACGCAAGCCTCCCCACCAACGGCAAGGTCCATGGTTCATGGGGGGGGGGGGGGGGAGTAGTCTAATTAAATGTAGTCTAATTAAATCAGGTGATGCTGAGGGAATCAGAGTAGGAATGAGATACTGTAAAGTAGTAGATGAGTTTTGCTATTAAGCTAGCAAAATTACGGATGATGGCCAAAGTAGAGAGGATATAACATATAGACTGGCAACGTAAAGGAAAGCGTTCCTGAAGAGGAGAAATTTGTTAACATCGAGTATAGATTTAAGTGTCAGGAAGTCTTTTCTGAAAGTATTTGTATGGAGTGTAGCCATGTATGGGTGTGTGTCATGGACGATAAATAGTTTAGATAAGAAGAGAATAGAAGATATCGAAATGTGGTACTACAGAAGAATGCTGAAGATTAGATTGGTGGATAAAGTAACTAATGAGGAGGTACTGAGTATAATTGGGGAGAAGAGGAATTTGTGGCACAACTTGACTAGAAGAAGGGATTGGTTCGTAGGACATGTTCTGCGGCATCAAGGGATCACCAATTTAGTATTGGAGAACAGCGGGGAGGGTAAAAACCGCAGAGGGACACCAAGAGATGAATACACTAAACAGATTCAGAAGGAGGTAGGGTGCAGTATTTACTTGGATATGATGAAGCTTGCACAGGATAGAGTAGCATGGAGAGCTGCATCAAACCAGTCTCTGGACTAAAGACCGCAACAGCAACAAAAGTAGGCAGGACGTTGCTTTAGTAGAAAAAAAAAGATTTTTTTATTTTTTATTTTACTTTTCTCAAAAAGTGACTTGAGAGGCCATCAGGTGATAATGGTAAAGTCACCGACAAACGTTACTTCACAAGGAGTGCCTGTGAAAAAATATAAAACGAAAATGAATGTGCAACAGCCTTTACGTATAGTACAAGAAATTCCCGTGATTCAAGATCCACTCTGTATAAAATGAACAAAGCCACAAAGAAAATAAATATACAGGCACACATATTTAGTACAACAGATATTTTTCAGGCTGAAATGATTTACTGTTGGCCATTGATTAAGTTTCTCATTATGGAACTTAGATCTGAATCTTATAAGCTACGTCAATGCGTCACTTAATCAGCAGGATATACACCAAAATCGAGAATTCTGCTATAATTCTGTAACACTTAGTCGTTTTGAGCTGATAATGTAACGTTATCACAAAGCACTATATGAGGATGGTGATGTTATTGAGGACAGTGCCACTAAATCAGAGTTACTAAAAACGTTTTTTCCAAATTCCTTCACAGAAGCAGAAGCAAATATCCCGGAATTCGAATCAAGAACAACTGCCAACATGAGTAGCTCAGAAGTAGTCATCATTGGTGTAGCGAAGCAGCTTAGAATGCTGAAGAAAGGCAAGACCTCCGGTCCGGGTGTATACTAGTCAGGTCCGTTTCAGAATATGCTGGTACAATAGTCCCATACTTAGCAACCATGTAAAACCGCTCGCTCGTAGAAAGATCCTCACCCAGAGACAGGAAAGTTGCACAAGTCACACCAACAACCAAGAAAGGAAATAGGAGTAATCCACTATATTACAGGCCAATCTCACTAATGTCGATTTGCAATAGGATTTTGCAACATATACTGTGCTCGAACATTATGAATCACCTCGTACAAAACGATTAATCGGCAAAGAGCTCACACGGATAGAGAAAAATCGTTCTTCTGAAACACAACTAGTGTAAGTAGGCTGTTTAGGTTTTTTTTATTGGTAACGCCACGTAGCACTCTGTATGAAAATCACTGGCTGTGCTGTGTACAGTCTGTGGCTGGTTTGCATTGTTGTTGGCTATTGTAGTGCTGGGCAGCTGGATGTTAACAGCGCGTAGCGTTGTGCAGTTGGAGGTGAGCCGCCAGCAGTTGTGGATGTGGGGAAGTGAGATGGCGGATTTTTGAGAGCGGATCATCTGAACGTGTGTCCATCAGAAACAGTACATTTGTAAGAATGGATGTCATGAACTGCTATATATATTATGACTTTTGAACACTATTAAGGTAAATACATTGTTTGTTCTCTATCAAAATCTTTCATTTGCTAACTATGCCTATCAGTAGTTAGTGCCTTCAGTAGTTTGAATCTTTTATTGAGCTGGCAGTAGTGGCGCTCGCTGTATTGCAGTAGTTCGAGTAACGAAGATTTTTGTGAGGTAAGTGATTTGTGAAAGGTATAGGTTAATGTTAGTCAGGGCCATTCTTTTATAGGGATTATTGAAAGTCACATTGCGTTGCGCTAAAATAATATTGTGTTTCAGTTTAGTGTTATCAGAATAGGTAAAGAGCGAAATGTCTGAGTACGTTCAGTTTTGCTGAGCGGTTTGAAAATCAAATAACGTAAGAGGTTTATCAGCACAGTAATTCAATAATTTTTCTAAAGGGACGTTTCACTAGTTCTTCACCCTCATGAAGTAATGAGTGCTGTCGACAGCGGACGTCAAATTAAATCCATAATTTTAGGTTTCCAGAAGGCTTTTGACACCGCCCCATACAAGAGACTTCTAATGAAACTGCGTGGCTGTGGAGTATCGCCTC